>NC_064881.1:45748336-46068086 GCF_929443795.1 Astur gentilis | reverse complement strand
GAAACAAGTAATAACATAATGCTATAAAGATTTTGGCAGAGAGAAGTGAGTTTTGGAGGAGAAAGCAATCACAGTGGGAATAGATAGAAGTTGGTGATTAAAGGCAAAAAATGTGAAATAATAAGGCAAATTCTAAATTAGTGTAGTCAGTCCTTACCCCTGCAGAAAAACCTCCAGTGATCTCCCAGGCAGCTCTTTTAACAATGGACATTTAGAAGCATTTAGAAAATTAGTTTGGTTTGATTTCAGTATTGTCAGAACCTAAACTGCTTTTAGGAAGCTGGGTTTAAGAAAATATGTCAGCATTTGATTCCACGTTAGTTTATGTGGGCGATGATTCTCTACAAAAAGCCTTTAGCTTGAAGAGTGCTGTCCCAGATGGATGTAAAGGGATACAGTCCAGAAGCATCACCTTATCACAGTCTGTTTTGAAAGGCTGAGAAGAATGTGTCACATCTATTTTGATCCAAGGTGGAGTGGTAAAACCAAATAATAAAACCTAGTGATATGACAAATCAAAACTTAAGCCTGGCAGCAGGATTTGTCCAGATTGAGGCGTTCACTCTACCTGTATGTTTGACAGCTATTCCGCATAGTATGAACAACCGAGGATATATAAGCTTATATACGTATATAAGCATATAAATGTATACGTATATATGTATTCTAAATCACTATGTCTGCCAAAAAAACTTACCAAATAGAAACACTATTGCAGCATTATCTATTTCTTCTGCAGGTAGCTCAAAACACCTCCTCTGAATGATGTCTGTACCTGCCACTCATTATTGTCCTTGTTGATAGTAGCTGCACTACTTTTCTCCATTAGGGTAGTTATGATATGACTTGCTATCAATCACTGTGCCTTGCAGACACAGGGCAAAAATGTGGTCTCTGTGCTAAAGAGCATCAAAGGAGTGTAAGTGTAATCATAGACATGTGTCTCCTATTTGAGGCCTGCAGCTGACTAATAACTGTAAAGGCTAATGGCAAACCTAGAAGATAATATTAATAAAAGCTCTGCTACTGACTGCATTGCCATGTGGGACAGCTGGGGACACTCTGCAAAGTGGGGCAAAAAAAAAGAAAGAGCCAAGGGAATCCAAGTCAGATTGCAAAGGAGGAAAAAAGTAGGAGGATGTACTGCAAAGGATATTCTCCATTGCAGCAAGTGGAGTATGTTAGAAATCACAGATATTTTCAGAGTTGACTCACTACAGGAATGCTTTATTCTGTCCCCAATCTCTGTGCAAATTTCTGCTTGACATCAGTGGGAGATCCTCTTCTTGTCTTTATCAGCCTGAGGTACCTCAGTAAAAAGGACTTTGCCAATCACTTCCCAGTGTCAGTCACTATCCAAATGAGCATTACTCTGTCTAGAAATTGTACTCTTTCTGTCCATCCACTTCTCCCCCCCTTATTGATACAATAGCTTAATGACAGCAAATTTTTCCAGACCAGCCTTGAAGGCTCCAGCTCTTCTTTTTTAACCCAGAAAGACCACAGGCAGCAGTGGTGCAGCTTGTCTCTGCTCTTCCGCTAATATACCTTATTCCCCAATGCCAGGGACCTGCAGGGAGCAGAAGGAATTGAATTTCTGCCTTCCCTGTATTTATGTTTCTAATGAAAGAGGCTCATGGACACATTCATTCTGGGACAGACACTTATTTTTTGAGAAATAGGACTGAGAGCACAGCTCATTTCATCTGGATAACTCATCAGTGAAGACAATCACACTTGTGATTGAACCTTCAGGCTGCTTGCAGCCTTTCTCTGGGGGGTTTACTGGGAGGGAGGGGAAGCAGTGTGACAGCATTAATTAACGCAAGAGCCTGTGCATTACTCCCTGGCTGGGAAGGAGACCAGACAAAATGAGAAGGTGCTGAGACAGACGAGCATGCACTGCAGAGTTAACCAACATATATACACTGTATGTAGTACATACCATACAGCTGGTGGCCTTTTGTTGAGGTCTTTTGGTTACAAAGTGGTCAAGTTAGATGGTTTTTTTTCCCACACCAGTGTGCTGTATCTACGGTGCTAGTGGGAGGGTACTGGGGGACAGGCTAAACCCCCTGAAACTCAGTTCTCCTCCATACTAGGTAAATGCTTGCTTGGATCCTTCTTTTGGCCCATGAACATTACCTTTGCCTTGCTTCATCACTGTGGTCCTGTTGTAAGCCTCCATCTCAGCTGCGTATTGGGAAAGCCAATGTCTACAGCGCTTGCAAGAGACTTAGGGTTTATGCAGTAGAGGCTCTTCCTAACAGCACAGGGAAAGCTATGGCTGTGAATATAAAAAGCAGGTAATTCTATTTTCTACAAAGAATATAAAGAAGAAAAAAAAAAATCCATGGATATATTCCTCAAATCTTTTTCTTTCTACCTTCTAAAAACCATGAGAAATTCTGCTAAGAACTGCATTTGTTAAAAATGTACATGAAAAATAAATCACTGCTTAGTATGCATGCGAGTGGAGTGGAGGAACACTGTCCTTCGCTGGAAAACTGAAGGTGCTATTGTACCCAACATGGCACTGCTGGCATCTGTGAACAACCTCTGCCAACAGCATCCAAGACTAGTCCCTTCGGAAAACTTCTGGAAACACATACCTGTGATAACCTAACCAGCCACTGAGTGTCATCTTTGCTCCACAAACACAGCTGAAATAGTACTTGTGTGAGAGGAAGGATGCTTGACCCTTAAGGAGAGCTCAGATACAACAACTGTTAGGAGCTGGGCACAATCCTCGTTGTAAACTGGAGAGCTTTAATTAACTCACCTGCTTTAATAACGCAGCGCTCAGCCTCTGTGATCTGCAGTTTCTCTCTGATTTAAAGTAGGTATTTGAACCTAAAGATCACAGCTTGCTTCTAGAGAAGGGAAAGACTGAATTTCTTCCTGCTGTTGACTCCACTGGCAATAGCCATGTTAAACCAGGGATGGATTTGACCCAGTGACCCACAGGGCTGAGCTAGTGGGCATCAAAGCAATGCCTTTATATCTTCCTTCTCATACTTAGTGGCTGGATCTCACAATGCAGCAATTGTTCTGTTTCCTCCCTCGTTAACTAATTGCAGTATATAGTTCTCCTGATTTGGCCTTTGTCTCTTTTGTATCGCAACAGATAGCCTGACTCTTATATTTTCCACTGAACATTGGCCAAGGTTTTCTGTCCAAGGGTCAAATGCTACATGATTTGAACCAAGACTCTATACTCAATGACCATAACTCTCATAATGGTCTCAGCCTCCTTCTCAGCTCTGGCGGGATGGGCTTTTGGGGGCTGCAGGTCTGTTCCCTGCCAGGGCAGAGAAGGCTGCCAAGACCTCAGGGACCTGCAACACGTTTCATGGCTTGCCAGGAGACAAGCTATGCCAGTTCAAGTTACTCACAGATGACTTGGGACTCTGGGCAAACTCCAGCATGTTTCTCCCAGACTCTTTAGTTATGGTTCTACATGGGCAAGCCATGCACAAAGCCATTTCCAGCTGCTCTGAGATGTTCAAAGTAATTTTCATCTGCCATTAGTCTGCTGACTGAAAACACCTTTGCCTTTCCTTAGCCTTAGGACTCTCAGCACCTTGGTTCTCACTTCCTAATCCCTCTCCTTTACCCTCTCAAGATGATCCTAGGTAGCACCTGCTCTTGCTGCATCAAGAGTTACAACTCAGCAATACTGCAGTAATCAAAATGTATTTATTGGTTTCTTGCTACTATATATAAACTCCTAGGAAGTTTGAATCCCTGCTGGGGCCGATCAGGAAATCATTAGACTGAAGTAGAAGAAAATTAAATTCTAGAGGATACTGTTCTTCCTAAACTGTACCTTAAGGATGCAGAAAAATAAGGAGATCCATGCAAGAGGAGAGCCCTGGATGCCAGAGGAAATTCTCCCCAAAAAACTTCTGACGGAAGGAGAAACAGAAGCATGGCAGTGTCTGTGGTTGTAATTGCCATTTCAGTTTGATCTGTGTATCTTCTGTGCTGACTTATAAAGAGTTACTGTGCTGAGACAGCAAATGAACAGTATCTGGCTTCCCCCAGCAATTTATCCTTGGCTAATTAAAACTGTAAACTCAGAACATCATCTTGCTGTTCTGCAAGAGGACAAATCTTGCTCAAATCTGAACAATGGCACCTGAAGATACCTGAGTTATGGAGCTTTCATTTCAGCCAACTGGCAACAGATTAATTGCAAGAACATATGTCACTGTCAAGATACTGGTCCAATCTCATATGTGGAGCTCTGACCTTAAACTTGAAAGACAGCTTTAATTTCTAGGTCAGCTATTGACCCATTTTCTTTCTTGTCTTGCCCACCACCCCGGTAAAACTGATGAAAAGTCACATGTTTAAGAATTAAGTAACACTATTATGCAGGTATGTCAGATCTGTAGTACAGACTTCAGGTCTTAGCTGGGATGGAGGCAGTGACCTTGAAGCGTGACTTTAGAGAATTTTTTTTATTGAACCACCAAGCTAAAACCTCCTGTCACCCCGTCTTTTATATATCTTCAGAATGCAAGTTATGCATTGACTGACTTTCAGCCAAAGAATATGTGAATGCCTTTTTGCATCCAGCCACTGGGCAGGTTGGGCTGTCTGTTTTTCACAGAACCACATAGCTGAGATTGGAAGGCACATCTGGAGCTCATCTAGTCCAATTCCTTGCTCAAAACAGGGTCACCTACAGCAGGCTGCCTAGGGCAATGTCCTGTTGAGTTTTTAATATCTCCAAGGATGGAGACTGCACAACCACTCTGGGAAACATATTCCATGTTCAACTAACCTCACAGCGCAAAGGTTTTTTCTTATTTTAAGTGGAATTTCCTGCATTTCAATTTGTGCCTGTTGCCTTTTTTGCTGTCACTGAACACCACTGAGAAGACTCTGGCTCCATCATCTTTACTCCCTGAACAGGTATTTATACACATGGACGAGATCCCCCTGATCTATTTCTGCTTCTGGCTGAATAGTCTGAGCTCTCTCAGCCTCTCTGTGTGATGGATGCTCCAACCTCCTCATCATTTTCACAGCCCTTCAATGGACTTTCTCCAGTATGCCCCTGTCTCTCTTGTACTGGGGAGTCCAGCACACAGATGTGTCTCAACAGCGCTAAGTAGAGAGGAAATATCACCTCCCTCAACCTGCTGGCAAGGTTTTGTTTGATGCAGCCCAGAAGGCCTTTGGTTGTCTTTGCTGCAAGGACAAATTTCCGTGTCATGGTCAACTTGGTATCCACTGGGATACCCAGGTCGTATTCTGCAAAGCTGTTTTCCAGCTAGTTGGCACCCAGCATATTCTGGTGCGTGGGTTTGTTCTTTGCCATTTGTAGGACCTTCCATTTCCATGTATTGAGTTTCAGGAGGTTCCTGTCAACCCATTTATCCAGCCTGTTGAGGTCCCTCTGAATGGCAGCGTCACTCTCTGGTGAATCAATCACTCCTTCCAGTTTTTTATCACTTGAAAACCTTCTAAGGCTACACAGTCCAATCATCTAAGTCAGTAATGTAGATGTTAAACAATATTTGCCCCAGGATCAGCCATGGGTTACAAATATTAAACAATATTTGCCCTAGGATCAGCCATGGGTTACAACACCTCTGGCTAGACTGCTGCTGCTAACACTTTGCAATGGATTCTCTGTGACCTGCTGCGTCGCCCCTCCAGAAGATACCAGAATGATTCAAGTCCCCCATGTGGGCCACAGTCTGTGAATGTGAGGCTTCTTCCAATTGTCTGAAGAAGGTATCATCTACTGCTTTCTTCAGCTCAGGTGGCCTGTAGCAGACATCTGTCATCGTGTCACCCATGTTTGTCTGAGCACTGCTCCTGACTCAGAAGCTCTCAGCTGGCCCATCGTCCATCCCTAGGCAGAGCTCCATGCCTTCCTGCTGCTCTCACATACGGAGCAACTTGCTTGCCTTTCCAGCCTGTCCTTCCTGAAGAGCCTTTGTCCATCCACTGTAGCACTCCAGTCATCTCAGCTATCCCACCACACCTCTGTGATCCCAATGAGACTGTTTAACAAGTTTTCTACTGAAAATAGAGTAGTTTTATTGCATCAAAGAAAAATGGTCAGGGTTAGCAGCCTTCAAATGCATATCCCCCTGTTCATATCAAAGCTTATAACTTTTTTATTGAATTACCCTAACAAAAAAATCACTTTAAAAGGTGAGCTATATTGATGAAGTAGAGCAACATGGGAAAGATGAAGAGACAGCAGCCCACAAAACTAATATTCTTCAATAAAACATTAATAGAGTTGGAAAGATTGTGGTTTAGTGAAATTTAGATCTCATTAAAGCCAGTGGGATCTCAAATGCCCTTCCAGGGCAGAATAAAGAGTGTAGTAGGAAACAGAGGCAAAGGAAGGTTGGTGGCACCTGAGGAGACAATTCTCATCTTAGGGCTTGGGAAACAAAAGTGTTTGTCTGCTGTGGTGTTCACCAGCAGATATAGGGGTTTTGTCTTGCTAGGACAGCTACTTCTGCACCGGGGGCTGGCTTGTAAAAACTATGCCAAATGGAGCTATGTGGCTGTTACTATTTTTTCATGTTCTTGGTCAGCATAGCCAACTGGTGAAACTTCTGCCTAGATAAAGTTGTTTCCTTGGTACGGCGCTCATCCATAGGCCTTGCCACAATGCTTTTTTTTGCCCATACAGAGGCACTAGAAAGTAGCTCACATGCCATGATGTTTTGCAGTTGTCTCATGTTGGTTGTCTTTCTGCTTTATAGCCATGCATCTCTTCTTGCACAAATTGTAATGCACCTCCTTATCCTTTCTCCTTCTCTTTGTGTTTTCATATTTTCTCTATGCAGCTTGATGAATTTTATTTTATTTTATTTTATTTTATTTTAATTTTAATTTTATTTTTTTTAAACAGTGGTAATTGTTGGAGGTTTGTATTAATCACATTTGTGTCAGTTTGTACCCAGGAACCCAGGAAGAATGAGTCCTTTTTGTATGCAGGCAAAGCAGTTCCTTTGCTAAAAATCTTCAACAGAAGAGACCCCCCCCACATAGAGAGAGTATATGACATATTAGACAATGTACTGACCATACATGGTATGTTAACCTTCATTTCTCTGCAAAAATCGTGTCCCAAGTTGAGGCATGCCGTTCAGAGAAGATCAGCTAACAAGAGAAGGTGAGACCTTGAAGAAAAGGAGCGAAGGATACAAAGGAAGTGCTAAAAATGTAGGAGCGGCAAGTAAAGAGTGAAGCTGAGGTGAAGGGAAGGAGAAGGTTGAAGTCAGTCGTAGTGAGAAGAAAGCAGTGTCAGACCAGAGCTTTCCAAGGAGCCAGACATCTCCCCTTCGGATGTTCTGGGAAGGGTTCCTATCAGGTGGGCCTCCCCAGGCCTGCACAGCAAGGATTTAAGGTGTAGGTATTATCTTATCTGGGATGAGGAAGCACGTGATGTTCCCCTGAGTTGGAGCTGAAGAAATATCCTGTTAATAAACCTGCTTGGAGATGAGAATCCAGCGTGCTGCCGTGACCTCTGTTTTTTTCAAGGTCTCTGGATATCTGTCACTTCTCCTAAACCTGGACAGAACACGCAGTTCTGTAGGAGGACAAAGAGCCAACACGATGCAACCTGCAGGCCTGCTTCCACTTTGTAGGTATAGTTTCCTCTCACATGAAGCAATTCTTGGAAGTATTCATCGAGTTTAGGAATCCTTCTTTCATGAAGGTTTGGGAGCTGATGAAGCGTAATTAGGTCATCTTTTAAGGCAAGACCTAGAGTCATGTCACTGATCTAACAGCTGCAAGACAGAACAACCCGGTGTGGAGTTAAACACCGCTTGCCTTTACACCCAAGCTGTTTCCCCTGCAGCATTTTTTTGTTATCTCGGATTACTTAGTTATAAAGACTTAAGGAATAAGGACAAAAATCCTGTCGTCTTGGTAAGCCTTAAAATTGGTACAGAGCTTGCAATGCCTATATTAATAAAGGGTTGCAACAGTTCAGCTATTAATATATTTTCTTTGGCAGAGCTTAGCGGAGTATGATGAATTCTGGGTAGAGTATGTTATGCTAATTAGCATAAATATAGGAAAGACCTTTTCCCTTCTGAATATAAGAATATTCAAAATGAATACTGTAGTTAACATATGCACACAGGAACATAAGATTATATGTATCACTGGCAACACCGTCTTACTAGCTATGAACATATGTTTTGTGCAAGGAGAGGCTCTGATAGTTAAAGGAAGGGCAGAATACTGGCAGATGAGGTGAGGAGAAGCAAGAGATGGAGCTCTTCGGTACAGTTCATAGAGACAACCTTGGAGACTTCTCAGACCAAAACCTGCCTGTTTCTATACAGTATATAGAACAGTGTCTTCAGGGTCTTTTTGGGAAAAAACCAATGACCCAACCCCCTCCTCCCCATCACGTTTATATCAGTTAATTGAAGTGGACTGCTTTTTTTCCCCCTTCTAATGAGAGCCATCCCACAAAGAAAAAGAGGAAAAAACAAATCACGAAAAGATATCTTTCCCCCCAATATTCCAAGTATTCAGTGCTATGGAAATGAACTGCCTTGTGTGAAATGCTTCCCTATGTCATTCCCAAGAATACAATAACTTCATAGGAATAAATGGCGGCGGAGGTTTTTTTTCTTTTCCTTTAAATACTATCTTGAAATAAGAAATGGAGAAACTTCCAAAGTTTTTGTAATCAATTGACAGAACTGGATACTATGTATGAAATATTTCTTTTAGAAAGATAACTGGCACTGTGTCACAGCGGGAGCTACAGTAGGATAATGAAGCACAATCCTTCTAATTACAAGACCAAAACAAAACAAAATGCTAATGCTTGTCAAATCACACATAGTGCGCAGACATAGTAGATGTTATTAAAGTGGAGGCCTTTATATCTTTCCCCTTTCTTTTAGTGTCCCTTTAAGGCAACAAGAAGTTCCCTGCTATAGGAGTTGTTCACATAAAGCAGCGTTTGGCTCATGTTTATTGATGGCACTGATATAAAGTGATTTAACCATCTGAACCTAAAGTAGGAATTTAATGAGCAGTGGGAGATTTGGATTTGAAGTCATGCGGGGCATAAAGTTGGAGCAAGGGTATCTTACGAAACTCTAAGGGTCTCCGTCACGCACTGCTAACTTTTGCTCCTGTTGACGCTGCACCGAGTTTACTGTAGGTTGCAGTGAAACTTTTGTCGGGCATCTGATGGAAAAGTCCATTAGGGATGGTGGAATTATTAGGTGGCCTTTGGCTGAGGCCTAATGAAGAGATCTTTCTAGTTACTTGAGGTTGAATTGTAATTGCTCTGTGAATGCTTATGAGCAATTTTATACATGAGAGTAACAAGAGGAAGTAGAAACAAATGGAGAGCAGAAGTTCCTTTCATTTTTCATTCATAAACTGGCAGAAAAGTCTGCTTTCTTCATCTCAAGACTAGAAAACGGCATCAGATGCCATATTTGAAGGACTCTGAGCAAATAAGGATATGAGTAGCCTGATCTAGCAAAGTTCACAGAAGTCAAAGCAAAGTTCCCTACTGACTTCCTAGGGTTTTACATGTTTTCTTTTAAGAGCAAATGTTTCTATTTGACCTGTATTGTGGTGCTGCATCATAAAAAATTAAGATGATACACAATATCTTCTATTATTCAGTATTACTCTGAAGATGCATCAAATGGAGTATGTTTTCCAAACACAGGATGGTCCGTCTGCTGTTACTTATGTTGCAGTAAATTCTCTGAGGGATATATTATATGACTCAGAATCAGTTTGAAATAACACAGTCCCACTTGGTTCCTGGTAATCACATTGGAGATGCACTTTGCACCGTGCTATGCACAGAACGTGTTGTCTTATTCAGATCCATCTTTTTAGTCTCTGTTTTCTTTCAAGTACACCAAACACAGGGGTAGGTCAACGAAAGTTCAGGTTTTGGTGAGACAGCATTTGTGACTATGGTTCTAGCCTGTGTGTTTGTTTATAGTAAAAGGGATATATGTATATATAGCTACACTATAAGCCTGACTGCTCCAGATTTATCCTTTCTTCTCCATGTTGAAGGAGGAAGGAAAGGGGAGGCAGAACTGAACCCAGCCATTCACACACACAAAATGCTAGAACTTCTTTTTTTTGTTCATTAAATCTTAAATACCTTTACTTACAAAATGCCTCTATCACCTATTCTTGATCCAATCAGTACAGACTTTTACACTCGATACAATACAAGTGTGATAAAGGCAAAAATCTCCAAACTGTTGTGTGGATTAAATATCTGCTTGTTAACAGAAGTGCAATAACAATAATTTGCAAAAGGCTTTGGCTATGAAGACAGATAACTCAGAGAACAAGTATTTCTCCTTCTGTCCCAGCAACAATTTATTGAAAGTCTTTATTTAGAAACACAGATAGTGAATGTCTTGAAGACAGCCACAGAAGTACAGCTGCTCCAATCATATTCTGTATAATTTTGATTATCGGCATCCAAGCATAAGACCTGCAATGCATGGATGCAGTTCTTTGAGCTTCAGGGTTGACTCCTGCAGTCCTAAAATGAAGTGGTCTAAGCTGCCTAACAGTTCTTTGAATTTAATTGCTCAGAAGCACATGAGGGTTTTTTGCATGTGATAGAGATGTTCTGAATATTGTCCTTATTTTTCCTTTACATGTGTTGTCTGTCAACCAGATAAAGTTAAGATTTCCTCTATCTCACTGGTGCAGTGTAAACATTGGTTAAGTGAAGAGCTGGAAGTATTTAATTATTGTGATAATATGAGGCCATTATATCCCATTGATTGTAGGTAGCTGGCTCTAGGGAATGCACTGTATAAGCATCTGAAGTGCTTTCCAGATACTAATTATTGCCACATCATTCCTATTCGAAGGTAGGGAAATTAAGGCATGGATCAGTAAGCACTGGGCCTTTCAAACATGACAAATCCCAGTCTAGACACTGAAATCCACACTGAAAATTTCCAACTAAGTGCAGTGTTTTGCTCTTTCCAATCTTGCTGGAAAACTGTTGGGGAAATACACAGGTCTTCAAAAGATCTGAACGAGGCCTTTTGGTTTCGTTAAGTCATCCTTGCCCTTAGCTTTCCATCAGTTCTGTTAGTGCAGAATTTCCAGTGGTTAATACAGCTTGTGCCTAGGTGACTTAAGGGAAAAATGTTTGAAAACCGCAGGCCAAGTGGCTTGCTCCCTTCTGTGCTGTGAGTTCCTGGGGTGAGACCTGGGAATTCCAGATTCAGCCTCCCAGGGCTCCCTCCCCTCCATCTTTCAGTCTCCAGTAGCAACAAGCCACACTTCTGGTCCAACATAGCTATGCTGCAGGCAGAAATGCCAAAAGGCAGCTGAGGTAGTGAGGAGGAACACGGGCTTCTCTCCAACGTGCACAAATATGTAACGTCTCGCTAATGCATTTAAATTAATGCTCTTGTAGCTTCCTGGTGAGAATAAAAATATCTTGTGGTGCAGGCACTTTCCCTTTTAGTGAACGGCGATGCCTCCAAAGAATGAGGTCTTGACAGTCTGAAAGAATTAAGTCTCTTTTCAAGCAGAAAGGTCAGCTACAGGCGAAGGAGCTGCACTGAGAATACCCTTAAACTGCTCTGTCACTTACCTCCGTGTTGAACGCTGGGAGCTCTTTCTCCAAGGCTAGATATATTTAGACTTTCTTTGATAGATCATTCTTTTAAAGGCAGATTGATTTGGCCAAGGTATGAGCAGATCAGCTGTAATTTGGCCTGGAAGTAGATAGTGATCTGGCAAAATGGATCCTCGTCTGCAACTCTTCCCCTTAGCTCCTTTTCCTGTAGTAAATCTGCCTTTGTTCACTAACTGGCCTCTGTGCTGAACTCTACTCTGCTACATTCACAAGTCAGACCAGGACTAAAAGGAACAAGAAAATGCCCAGGAAGACATTTTAACACATTTAAATCTCGTAAGTTGGACAGATTCAAACATCGGCTGCAAGAGTCTGCTGAACTGGAGGCTTTAGCATGCTCCTCTGCAAGGAATAGCAAAGTCTTGGGATGGGCTCTGGTCCTTGCACTGTCCAAAGCCTCTACCTTGCAAGGCAGTGTAGTTTCCAAGACCGCACACTGTGGCATTAGGAGGAAGCGGCCCTTTCCAAAGCAACCTGAAAGCATATTTTCCAAAATGGACCAAACTTTTTTTTTTTTTTAACCTGCTTTGTTTCCCATGAAATTGGAAAGGTGGGTTTGCAGCGCTCTTCTGAAACTACAAAAAGGTGCCTGACCCCTGCTCCAGGGAAGTGTCCCCACTGGGATCACACATCTGGAATAGTAAATCCCCATGGCAGAAAAGATAAGCCATCAGATCCCCCAGGCTCTTAAATTGTCTTGCATGTTTCGCAACCAACAAAAAGACATCTTTTTACTTTAACATAGCAATGACCAGCTTAGGTAGCTGAAAGCTATGGCTACAGCAGAGTCAGAAGTCATTTCTCTGTAGGCAGAATTTAGCTTGCTTGTGCATTAGGGAGGAAACCACAGCACCCTCAACTCCAGCTGCTCGAGCAATGCCCCTCGATCATCATCAGTCTTCGGTGGGTGGGCTTTTGGGTATCTGAGGCTGTTAAGATGGTACAACTGCACCGATGGATTACATCACGAACATAGGGAGAAAGAGATACCAGATTGGAAAAGAAAAAAAACTGGGTTGTGGCTCCTTCCGGGTTGCTGTATGTAGAGCAACACCAGAAAAAAAGTCACACAAATTCAACTCCATTAAAGAACCTCATGCAACTTCAACAATACTGCAAGCAATCTCAAGGCTTGGAAAAGACAGGGAACAATTTGTTTCTGTCTGTTCCAAATGCCGCATCTTGGCTTTGGCCAAACCTCTAATTTTATTACTACTACTTTGAACCTCTAAAAGAGAGCTTTGAAATGGTAAACCACATACTTCAAACAAAACTTAAAATGAAAATTTTTTACTCTGTCTAAACTGCTGCAAAATAGATAAAACCCCCTCCACTCATTTTCATCCTTGTCATTGTTTTCCTGTTAACAGGTTTCGAGTTTGATGAAAAAAAGTTTTCCCTCAGCTTGAAGTCCCATCATGAACTCAAGAGGTTGAAATCACTCATCTCACAATGCTTTTGTTCTTAGAGCTTGCTAGAAAAGTCTACCAAACACTTCAGCCTTAGGGTTCATAATGAACCTGGATATCAGAAATGATCTTCCACCTAACACTGAGGATCAAGCTGGAATTAAATTGGAGTGCTCTTCAGTTTTGCTTCAGCGTCCTACAGAACAATCTCCAGCCACAGTCAACGCCCAAGCATCTCGCTGCTGTGAAAATGAGATGGGACAGCTAGATGAACAGCCAAGCATGCAATGAAAAAAGATTTTGTTTTTCATCAAAAAGCCACAGAATAAAACTGATGTTTATCTTGGGAGCCCAGGAGGTCATGACATCCTCTTTAAAAGGTGAAACTTTACAACACTGAGTGCGATTTCAGGCTGTCTGCAGATTCAGACAGACATGGGGATATCTGGCCTTGCTACCGAACCTCAGTTAAAAATGCATCAAATCTTCCCAGTTTACAAGGTCCACAGATCAGCAAACAGACATTTGACTGACTGGGAATGGCCCGTTCGGTCCCTGCCGCCAAGTGATGCTGCCCTGGCCGGCCACGCGTGTCCTCAGCGTCCACACCAAGGAGAAAGCAGTGCCCTGGTTTAAACCTCCCTGAAGCTCTGAGCATGAGGAGCTACTCACAGATGGAAACTTTGAATTATTGTTTGCTCAACCTTTTAACAACTTCTTACCGAGCTTTTCCATTTTGTTGTTCTTATTTTGCTAAAATGAAGAAGAAACAGCTTTCAAACTACTTTTGGTGAAGAAAAAGTGATTTTCCTTCTCTCCCAAAACCTGTTTCCAAGAAAGAATAATAATAGAAAGTGCTTAACTTAGCACATATTGATTAAAAAAAAATCGGTTTCTCTTTTTTAATCAGTTCATACCATTCAAAAGAAAATTCTGAGAGAGTTTTTAACTTACTGATGAAGAATTTCCACAGATTTATGTTCCTAGCAAAGTTTTCAGGTGTCAGACCACTATTCTCATATCTGGGACGTATCCACTCCTCAGCAAGCCCTGAACTAAATTACCGATGAAATAAATGACAATAACTTCGGGCGCTGAAAGGAACCATCTGGTGGAGATGAGACTTAACAGATGTGCTTTCACTGTCAGTACCTCAATCCACATACTTAAGAACTGCACTGCTCTATATCTCCTTGTTCACCTGCTTATTAATAACGTAGCATTCCTGTGCTTGCAGCGCTGAGGGATGCCATTCATCATGCCGGGCCCTGCGTAGTGCCAGATGTTGTAGTCTCAAAGCACTGAAGCCCTAATGCTCCAGCAAACTCTGTGCACTGGCCTTGGAAGAAAATGAAGCACAGGATCAAGTCCTAAGGAACAGAGACAAACAACTGCTCCCTGAATGGGGGACAGAGTAATATTGATCACAGCCACATGGGGAATAAGTAATAGTAGGAAGAGAAAGTGCTACACCCACATATTAATTGCCAAAGCAACTCTCCTCCTGAACAGATGAGAGCACATCTTATTCCTTCCTGCTGTGTCTTCTGGACACACTGTCTCTGATCACAGTTTCTTTGGATCTTCCATTATGAAATCAAGCTAAGCAGTAATACGATTTAAGGACTACATCCATATTGTCGCTGGACAGGTATCCTGAACTCACCCAGACACGCATTTGCAATGTTCCAGTAAGGGCGACTTGCTGGGTAGGCAGAGGGGTACTCTAAAGAGGAGCCTTGTGACCTTGTTCTTGTGGCTATTTCCTAATCAGCCCTTTTATAGAACAGCAAAGATAATGGTAGTAGAAACAAGATGCTTTGATAGTGCAGGGTCCTAGATCATTCAAGGTGGGAGGTGTGGACACATGCTGTCCAGAAAAGTGGAACAGATTCCCAGCGCATCCCTTGCTCACTAAGCTATAGGCATTATGCTGTACCTGGGAGCTGCAACAAGGGTATAGACACACCACAGTTTCTTGCCTGAAGTTGACTTTGGTACTGTGCAGGTTGAGATCAACATTTATCTTTGTGCAATAAAGTACAGTTTTCTACAATCAATGATAATCTGTTTCTCCTACTGAAAACTAGCACACAGAAAGTGCAGATTATGAAATAGAAAGGTAACATTTGAGAACAACAGAAGCCATAGATTTGGGAGCATCATTCAAAGGGAACCTGTGTATTCACATGGGTCTGTTCAACTGCAAACCAAGTAGAAAAAAATTTATGAGCTCCCGGCATTGTGCAGCCCACTTCAGCATGAAGAGACCACATGGGCTGGAGACCTGTGCCTGCCTGCGCAGAAGAATGTCTGCCCTCAGGGAAGCCATCTGAAAATTGGGGTATGTATGTGGTGTGGACTTGAAGGCTTTTGCTGGTCCTTCAGGGCTGCAGTGTTCGGAAGGCCCTCCAGGAGCTGCTTGTCAGAGACTGCCTCTGATGAGAGAAGGAAGTTGGCAGTGGGGTTTGTGTCATCTTAGAGACAACTGGGCAAGGGAAGGGAGGCTGGAAATAGATTTTCACTTTTACATTTGCGAAGACAGAAGCCGTCCTAACACAGAGCAATTTCTTCCTGTGCTTGGGAAAGGTGATAAATAGCATCCTTGGAAGACTGGATTGAAATCTTGCTGCCACCAAAGACAGTGGACAGAAACTTTGCCCATAAGATCATTGCCATCCCACAGGCTCTTTCAAAGGATGTTCTCCTCTCAAGGGCTGAATGTGAAATAGGGATGGGATAGCTTTGCAAGCCAGTTGGGTCCCACATGTGAAGGACTTAGAGCTGTGAATCATAGCGCAGTTCTGGGTTAAATTCCTTGAAATTAAAATATATGTCAGGTACTTCAATCAGTCCTTTGTGTAGCTGGGTGTTGGAAGTCAGAAACGAGGTAATATTCGATTGTGGAATCTCCAGCCTTGGAGATACTCAAAAGCCATCTGGACATGGTCCTGGGCAACTGGCTCCAGGTGGTCCTGCTGGAGCAGCGGGGGTTGTACGAGATGACCTCCAGAGGTCCTTTCCAACCTCAGTCAGTCTGTGATTCTGTGATTCTGCAAATATCTGAAGACTGCTTCCTATCCATTAGAGAGAGCTCCAACTGAAGTTATTAGGCTCTAATAGGAATAGGACTATTGAGTATTGTAAAGCAAACTGTACCATGATGGTTTGACAGCCAACATCACCATTTCAGTTTGTGTGATGCTTTGTATAACCAGTTACGATCCAACCCAGAGCTGGTGGTGTAGTTGTACCAGTATTCAATCATCCTCAAATTTTACCAACAGTGATGAAGCCCATGTCATGGAGAAACACAATTCTGGCACTCAAGACACTCAAAGCAAAGGCCTTTCTTGTCTTGCTCCACTAGAAGGGACTTGACTAAGGAATTTGCAATAGATCAGTTTATAGCAATTATAAACGGATCTTCAGAGGCTTCTCCCATATGTAGCCCCCCCTTCCTCCCTCTTTTCAACTTCAAATCGTGCCATGTGGCCATTCCTATTCTGCATAAAATTAGAAGCATTGAATAAGTATTTATAGAAAATACCCAAAAGAGATATCAGTTTGCTAAGCCAGGCTGCTTCCTTGTTTAAAAGCAGACAGCATAAAGGAAGCCAGAGGGTAGGTTGCCTGCAAGACGCATCATTGCAAACGTGACTTCTTCAGGTCTGAAGGCAAAGAGGGAATTTGGTGGGAGCCCTTTGTAAAAGCAGTCACAGGCTGCACCTTCTAGTAACTCTAGAGTGACTTCATTTGTTGTTGAATCCATAGCACGATCAGATTTCCACTACTGACATTTCAATTCATTATCCTGATGTTAAGGGAAAATATCCAACTGATGGACTCTCTTTAACAGGGAGAGACTATATTATATTAGGCGCAATCTGAAAGCTTAAAAATTATCTGAAAAGAAATGGAAAAATCGTTTCAGTCAGTAATGACTCCACTACATATTCCTCAGACTTGCCAGCTGTAGTGATGAGAGTTCAAACGTCAGGATTTTGGATTGATCCTGTGATGTCCCAACACCTGGAAGTGAGACAGACTCTCACCTTAATTTCATTCACTTACAGTCAGGAGGGGAAGTGAGTAATTCCAAGTGGCTCAGAAAAAGTCATAAAACATGGTACTAGATGAGAGAAAGCAAAAGACCCATGAAGGCTCATCTTTATTTGCTTGCTTTCCTTCCCCGAAGAATCATGTTATTTTTTCAGGCAGCCCTTTGACTTTTAATGTTACAGTGCTGCCCTGCCTTGTGTGCTAAAGGGGCATGCCTGAAAATTAATCATGATAAGGCAAATCCAACAACCTGAAAAGGTTAAGCACGCTCTGCTCGGTGGGTTGAGGAAAAAAAAAGGTTTACAATGAGTATTTTTTTCAAGAAAGTCAAGGCCTAGTACGGTCAGAGCTCAGCAGAGCTAGAAGTCCAAGGTCTGGAGCTGCTGATACAACGCATGAACCTTGCTGGCTGAAATCCCTCCTCCTGTCTCAAAGACAAGGACGGTGCAAAATGATGGGACAAGATTATGGATGCACACATGCTTTCTGCACCGTGCCATGGATTCAGTAAGGTGAGCATGAGTGAATTATGGATGCTCTTTTGATTGGTTTGCAACGATCTTTTAATGGCATTGAGATGGTGTGAAGTTACAGTGTATTGATTTTCTTTTGTCCATGCAGTAATTTGTAGTGGTGGTGATTTATTTTCCTCTTTATGTTTTCCGTGAAGCTAGTAGGCAGCGAGGCCAAAGACGGCTGGCAGTTGGTCTCCCATCGCTATGGACGGCACAGGCGGCCACCGCTTGGGCTCAGAGGATCGTTGAGTGCCAGGGGATTCAATCCTTAGGGAGAGCAGAGTTGGCACGGGCGGTTTCTGTGGACTCATTTCCACCACTGGCAGGCAGTGATATTGTGTGCTAGGTCAAAACTGCTGCAGTTACAATCCAGGGAACATTTGACCTGCCAGCTCTCAGACCAGGGGACCCGTCCAGGTAAGTCTTTCCCTTAAGTGAGCACTGTTTCTATGAAGGTGTTTTACAGTTGGTGTTTTATTTGGGGTTTGTTTTTCTCTTTTTCTCTTGATGGATTTTGCCCACTTTGGGACCAGCAGCACCAGCCCCACTGTTATTCTGACCCTGAACAGGAGCTAATACAGGCTCTGGTTTCCAGCTGCGCCTTGTCACTGTAGAGAAAAGGAAAACAGCTTGAGGCAGCAGCTACTTTTCATCAGGCTCATCTGCAGTCTAGGGAAGGAAGAACTGGCTGTCATAACTATCTTTTATTTTTCTGCACAGCTTTGAGATTTCATGGACATCTCCACCCTTCTTCCATCAGCAGATTTAAGGAGCAGCCACTGATTTCAGTCTCCCCAACAAGGCTCTTGTGTGCCCTTCTGCCTGGACTGGTTTCATGCAGTTCATGCAAAGATCTGGAAGCCAGAAGGTGACATTTTGATCACTTTGACCATCTGCAGATCACAGTCCGTAGCCTCAAGTTAAACTAGGCCATAGATTTTAACAATAAAGATCAAACCTGCGACTCTGACTTAAGACCAAGTCTGAGAGTGTTTCATGCATGACCAGGCTGTTCCACTGACTGCCTGTTAGGCATCATTTTGTGTTGGTTTGGCAGGCTGGAGCAACAGCCACAGCTTAGATTCCCTCAATGCTAAGCCCTAAGAAACAAGCCCTAAAAAAAGAGCTTGACGTCGTAACTATAAGGAAGAAGGAGGACATGGATGCACAAAGAGGAGAGAGGAAACGCTGGAGCATACCTATGCTGCTGAACACTGTAGTCACAGTACATGAGATAGGTTGGGTGTTTGAACAATGTGTCTGGGGTAGCAATCCCCTAAATCAGTCCCCATGGGGCTTCAGGTCTCTTTTATGGCTAGACTGCTCCTACTGCCTGAATTAGCTGGGGTATCAGTGCTGTACTCTGTACTTAACGCTGTCTCATTTGGCATTCATCAGCAGGTGCTTCTGGACTGTGCACAGGCACACCGGTAGATTTTGTGGGCATCACAGTACCAGTAGTAAGTTTTAAGAAAATGTTTGAAAAAGTTCACAAAGTAGTTTTGTGTGTGGATGGAGTCCTCCTCGAAGCCTTTGGAGCTTCGGAGGAGAGAGCATGAGGGTGCTTGATGGAGCTTCTACCAAAGGTTGAGTGGAGGTTGGTGTTAGAGACCAGCTAAAAATGGGATTAGATATTGTCACCCTAAATGAGAAAGGAGAAGCCTTGAAGCACTGCAAAAATTTTGCTCGGTAAGGTAGAGGAGCCAGCAGAAGGATAGAAAGAGAAGGGCCACAAAATCCAACACCGCTTGTGTGCTTACACGGAAACTGAGATCCCACTTGCTTCTGTGGTTATATAGCTTCGCCCTCCCTGTGCCGGGTCTGTATATAAGACTGCTAGGTCAAGAGGTCCTCAGGCTTCAAATCTTTCATGCCAGGACACGATCCCTGTGGTTCTGCTCTTCAGCACCTTTCTCAAAACATGTCCTACTAAAGGAGGACATGACATTTAATGATAGGTTCACTCACACTATGGACAGTGTTGCTTTCCATGCCCAATTGCTAGATAACCCCCTGACCATTTTTTCAAGTACCAAATCTCTGTTCCTCTGTCACTGAAGCTCACGAGCAGCTCTTTGTTCGTTTTGCTCCTGAAGGCTTTTGCAGAGCAACTGGTTTTCCGTTTGCAGTTTTCCTTCTTGTAAACACGATCCAGATGTTCCAGCTGAATGTTCATGTGGCTCTACTAAAACACACTCTGTGTGTGGTTTACCAAGCACTCCTGTGCTTTGTCATTCACAAGAGTCCGGCTGATCTATGAATAAGCCAAGATAAAGCCGTATTATCTTGACCAACAGATATAATCCCTTCCTGTTTTCCTCTGATTTTAGACTGTAACCTCTCTGACTGAACCACTTTTCTCTTTGACGAGGGCCAGCATAACCTACTGGGAGATGCTTATCACCGGTCCCTCTGCACGCTCCCAACAGAGCTGGTTACAACCTCCTGGCTGCAAACTCCAGCTCGGCAGAAGCACTTGCTTTTGATTACAGAGCTCTCCAGCGTCAGCCAAGGAGGTGGATATCAAACCTGTGCACGTCGGGCGCTGCCAGCAACACATCATAAATAATAGTAATGGAGTGTAATTGCTCATCAAGCCAAATCACAGCCTGGAGGGCTCCATCTGGCCAAACTCCCTTTGACGTCAGTGGGAGCTTTGCCAGCAGGTGTGCAATAGGATCGGGGTCCCAAGCAGCGGTATCGCCAACGAGGTCCTGTAGCACCACTATTAGGGTCTGATTCAGATCCCCTTGAAACTCTTGGGTGTCTTTGCACTGATTTCGGAGACTTTAGCTCGCTCCCCTTGCCTTACACGGCTTCTCAGCCAGTACGGCTGCATCTGCGCAATAGTTATCCCAGATGGACCATGGAGAAGGAGAATTCCTGACCCTGAGTGATGGGATTTTAAATTTAGAGAGGAGATGGAAACTCTTTCCTGTCGGGTCTTAAAAGGTGGTTTGTACGGGGGTGATCTGGGACTTGAAAATGTCCCAAAAGCCTGCCTTTTGGAGGATGCAACTGAAAAAACCCAACACGTAATTGAGATTTCGAAGTGTTGTGTCACTGGTGTCGGGGCTATAAAAGCCTAACAAGCTGGTGTGCCTGCCTATCAATCACCTATTGCTATCTGACGTTGGTACAACCCTTTGCAAATGAAAATAATTTACTGCTCTCCCCCCGTGAAAATTATTTACCATCCCCATTTCGGTTTGAACATTTACTGTTGTGGTTCAAAACTGTGATGAATTGGTTAGCTATAAATTTTCTTTCCTTCCCCCTCCTCCTCCCACCTCTTCCTATGTAACGCTGGGATGCAGGTTAAGGCATAGGGTGTTATCTGAAGTAAGTGCTCTACTCTCAGCGCCCCATACATCCTCGCTAATGCTTATAGCTCCCCTGTGGTATTGGGAAGTATCATCGCTATTGTACTGAGGTAGAACAGGAGCTGGAGAGAGATAAATGGCCTAGTTATCAAAACTTCCTAGCCTCCCACAGCCCTCCTTGGGAATACAGCTATAAATGACATTCAAATGATGCTGATAGATGTTAGCTGAGCAGGGAGCAAAACGCGTGCGTTCCTGGTGCCACGCTCGGGCCAGCCGCTTCTTGCCGATAGTGTCACGGAGATGTCAGCTAACCTGGCACTGGCTGCTGACGCTACAGCCGTGCGGGCGAGATACCGCGCTGTCTGCTCACGTCCGCTTGTGGGCAGATCCTTTGGGGTTGCAAAGGTTCAAAATTGGGTGGTGACTGAGAGGTATTAATGCTGGAGCTTGCGGAGCTGAAGGCAGAGGTGTTTTTTCTTCTTTGGCACAGAACGTGCTCAGTTTGGACCCTCAGAGGGTCAGACATCAGAGGGGAAACAGCCCTTCTTCCACCCAGCAATGCAGTGACAGTAGTGTCATTTTTGAGTGACCCGGGACATCTCCAATAGTGGCTTACAGTCTGGTGTGAAGCAGTGTGGCCTGTGTGGCCCTGTGGCGGGTCCAAAAATCACCTCCAGGAGCTGCCTCTGCATCTGTTGTCCTTCCTCGTGTGCGAAACGGGAGAAGGACTGCTCAGATCATAAATCCCTTGGGGAATGGAGCAGGAGCAGCTAGAGTAGGTGGCAAAACTGCTTCTCTTATGAGTCTGGAAGGGTTCTTGGGTGTCTTGGCATCTCTTCAGGAGATACGAGGAAAACTCCCCCATCTGGAGGCGGAGGACCTCTCATGAAAACAACCCGCAAGCTGTAAGGCTTTGTCTTTTTTTTTTTTTTTTTTTTTTAAATTTTATTATGATTATCTGGCAAGAAAGAAAGGCTCGGTTAGACCCTTTGTATCCTCCCAAGGTGTAGCTACGCGAATGCTTAGCCCTGCAGGCAGATTTTTACTCAAGAGCAGCTCTAAGAGGAGAGGGGATGCTTCTAGCGCGTTGTGGCAGAAATCCCAGGGCACCGAGGTTGCAGGGCACGCAAAAGCTGTCTCTTCCCATCTTCCTTGCAGCCAAGAAGCTGAAAGAAAAAGGGTACAGGGCTGTCAATCCCATCCCTTCGGGCTTTAGGCTGGACCGGGGTGCTGGTACACATGCTAACACAGAGGAGGGGGGCAGTTCTTAGGTCCGACGGGTCAGGACAGACCCCCTCGGGGCTGCAGCTGAGCTTGGGCTCCCCCGAGGAGCCACCCGGAGCCGGGGAGGGAGATGGATCCCAGCTCCGGCCTGGGGCAAAAGCAGCACCTCCCGCCAGAGACCCGTGCAAAAAGCTGCTCCCCGGCGGGGTCGGGGGCTGCCCGCGAATGTTGCCCCCTCACCCCCCCCCCTCCGCGGGCGGAGGCTCCGGCTCGGCTCGGCTCAGAACGAACCGCAGCGGCAGGCAGCGCCTCCAGCCGCCCACCCGCCGCCTCTCCCGGCATCCTTCATCCCCCATCCTCCGCTCCTTCCTGCTCCGGTGGGGAAAGCAAACCCCCCCCACTCACCCACCCACCCACCCGCGGCCGGGGATGCCCTCCCCCTCCTCTCCAGCCTGCAGCGGGAGGGGGGGGGGGGGGAGGGGGGGGGCTGTGATGCTGCAGGGGGATCCCCCGGGTGTCGAGAGCGGGGTCTCCCCCTTCATCCGCCGGCTGCCGGGATCTCCCCGCTCGGCTCCGGCGCCCCCAGCAGCAGCTGGGGGCCGGGGCGGGTGGGGGGGGGAGGGGGGGGGGACACACGGGTGCCCCACGCCCCGTGGATGACGAGACACCCGGGGCTGGGGGGAGCGGGGAGGGTTGTTGGAGGGGGGGCGGGCGCCCGGCTATTTGCTGGCTGCATACAATGGGCCACTCCCTAACGTGAGGGCTTGGGGGGGGGGGGGAGGCAGGAGCTGGGAGGAGGAGGAGGAGGAGGAGGAGGAGGAGGAGGAGGAGGAGGAAGAGGAGGCGGACGGGGGGGGGGGGGAGGAAGGGGCTCGGGCATCGGGCTGGTAAATAAACTCCGCGATGATTTCCCTCCCTCACGCCGGCCCAGGTGCCGCCGCGCTCCTGCCTCCCCGCTACCCCGCCGGCGAGGATGACCTGACGGGGATGTGACTGCCTCCCCCCCCCCTCCCCACACACACACCCCCCACTTTTTTTTTTTTTTAAATTTTATTTCAACCCCCCCCCCCCTTCTCCCTCCCTCCCTCCCTCCAGCCAGCCAGCTATACATGTAGCTACAGACACAAAAATATACAAAGCAATTGGGGGGGGGGGGGGGGGGGGAGGGGCGGGGAGCTCGGATCATGGCCCTGGGGCTCCCGGGGCTGCCGCCGCCGCCGCCGCCGCCGATCCGCAGCTCGCCTCCGGGGCCCGGCGCCGACGATGGGGCTGAAGGCTCGGCGCGGCGCGGCGGGCGGTAGCGCGGCCGGCGGGGCGGCGGCGGCGGCGGCGGCGGCGGCGGCGGCGGGTCCGGGGCGGCGAACGGCGGGCGGCGGCGGCGGCGGCGGCGTTGGCGACCCCGAGCAGGGCTCGCTAGCCCTGGGAAGCGGCGGTGGCGGTGGCGGCGGCGGTGATCGCGACGGGACGCTGCTGCTGGAGGGCGGCGGGAAGGAGGAGGGAGGCAAAAGGAGCCCGCCGGGGTTGGGGCTGCTGGCGAAGACCCCCTTGAGCCGCCCGGTGAAACGGAACCACGCCAAGTACCGCCGCATCCAAACTTTGATCTACGACGCCCTGGAGCGACCCCGCGGCTGGGCGCTGCTCTATCACGCCTTCGTGTGAGTACGCGGGCGCGCAGCATCCGCGGAGACCGGCTCTGTCCCCCCATACACCCCCCACCCGAGGCGGTGGGGAACGGGGAACGGGGGTGTGGGGGGGGGCTGCCCCGCGGAGATGCGCCCGGGGCCGGCGTTTTGCTTTATCATTCTCGGCGGAAAAAGCTCCCGGAGGGGGGGGGGGCTCCAGCACCGGGGGGCGAGTGTGGGGAGCAAGGGTCTTCTTATGGGGTGAGCTGCTGAGTGGTTTTAGTTATTTTTGTTGGGGTTTTCATTTTTTTTTTTTTGTTTTTTTTTTTTTTTTTTCTTCTGCCGTCGGGTTTTCCAAAACGCGGAGCTTGGTTTAAACCCGCCACTCTCTCCCGTACGGACACCCGCGTTGCCTTGGAGCGGCGTGCCCGAGCCTGTGTGTCTCAAACCCTGGAAAAAGGGATGCCAGAAAGAGCAAAGCTCCGAGTTTTAAGGCTCGAAGTGCTTAAGGGGGACGCTGCCGGCTTCGGTTCAGCCCCGAGCCTTGCGTGCGGTTAAAGTAGCTGGTACAAACCCCGAGCGGAGCGGCTCTTTCAATAGTTGAAAGTGTCGAATGCAAACCATCGGGTTTCGGGTCATGCTGCAGTCCATGAAACCCGAGCATTGCAGCACTGTCAACCAGAAAGTTAAACTGACCGGGAGCGAACTGGGAGGAAACAAACTCGTTTTGTGGCCCAAAGGTGACGAGTCAAGTTAATGACCACTGTTTTGCACTCCTAACAATTTTGTTCCCTGAAGTTTTCATAAGGAATATAGACCAAAAATAATAATAATCTGTTTGCAGCATAGAACGGAGTTGGCAGACTTATTACAATAAATGCGGTCTTTAGTGTTGCGAACGTGTTTGAAAACCCAAGGGATTATCAGTGATCACGGTGTTTCTGTTTTTCTTTAATGCTATAACGTGTACAGAGCTCCATGTGATAGAGCATTTAAGCAGTGATTTCTGAAATTGGTTTATTTGCCAGAGACAAAGTGCTCCAGGCTGCATGGGCTTTGAGCCTGCAGCTGGATCTTGGGAAGTCCTCATCGCTGGTGTAGTCTTTGCACTTGCAAATAAACACCTTGAGTGTAGGGCTGTGATTTTACCTTCAGGCAAATTTCTTGTCGATGGTTGTAGGGATTTAGCCCTGGGCGAGGAGTAAAAAGCGGCGCTCACTACTGAGGTGCTGCTGCTGCTGTGTACCACTCACTCATTGCTGCTCCCCTCTTTTCAGTGTTTTCATAAAGTGCGTCTTGGGACACAGATTCCTGCTTTCCAGCTTAATTTCTGTGAAAATGGGGACACTGGTTGCCGTGACACTTTTTCAGCCCTTTTTGCCATAGGAAAACTTGTGCTAGCAGGCAGGGAGAGACGGCATTTGGGTCGTGTTGTGCTGGGAAGACTCTTTGGTCCGGAGCTCGCCGTTCGATCGTGCTCAGTATTGCATAACGCTGCTTCTTGTCGGGGAGAGCCACGTCTGGATGGAGGGGCACCCCGTTCATCCCGCCTTGGTCAGCCCCCGCACGCTGCGTAAGTGAGGCTTTAGCGCCCGCCAGAGCGTTACGAGCAGTTGGCATCTTTCTGTGGCCAGCTGGGTCAAATCCACGCCCAGGGTCCTGTCTGGATATAAGCGATAGGACAGTGGAGGAGTCTAGAGAGGCTCAGGCGAGCTGAGAGATTCACATTTATTCACAATGGTATAGAAATTTCCAAGTTACAACATTCGTTTTAGATAGCTCTCTAGATGTGTGGTTAACCTTAAGGTCTTCATACAATATGGATCATAGAATGGGAAAAAAATTCAACATGTTTCTAAGGTTTGATCCTTCTTCTGAGCGGACCTGATGCTCTAACTTCTCTTTGGTGAATACTCCGTCCTGCAAAACTGAGGTGCGAGTCTGACCTGCTCTCCCAGAAGTCACTAACAGTCTCGTTAAGACAATCGGTGCCAAGCTCAACATTAATGAAAAAAAAGACTTTTAGGAGTCCTTATCCTTAAAGGAAGTACAATACACAAGTCCTGGTCTGTCCGCCCAGCACAGACGTCCCCTCCCTTCCCAGGACACCCCGGGGGGCTCAGCAGTCCAAGGCTGCAGTTGGGTTTCTGTTCAATCTCAGCTCCTTCTGAACTCGGTAGAAGTTGTGGGCTCTTACCCCACTGTAGGATCAAATCCTACAAAAGAAATCTGCCAAAAATGATGGAAGAGTGCGGTGAGATCTTGCTGACAGGCTTCAGAGCTTGTTCCTGCGACTGGAAAACGATGACCTGCTGGAGAGCAGGAGCAGTGCCATGGAGAAGCAGCGCTTAAGTTGATATCCAGAGCCTTTGTTCTTGCTTTCAAATGAATTGCTTTTTTACCTTTTTTCCTTCTGAAAAGGAGTCTCTCTCATGTTGGAGGTGCTGCTATGACACTGCGTAGTGCCATCCTAGCGGTCTCCCAGTGCTTCTTTTCACACTAGAACAGTTTACACTTTCCCTTGGGTAGGTGAGAGATTGCCAGCCTTTCCATAGAATCTACAGATTTGATGCTGTTTTAATTTTCCAGAAAAGTCCCATTTATCTTAATGACATGTTATACTTTGTCTCAGTCTTCTGTGTAACTTTGCAACAAATACCATGCAACCGAAATTAAGAGTAAGGAGGTTGCTCTCGTATACAAAAAGAGAGAATAAACAGCTGAGGGCCAAAAGGGATTGCAGCATGGGTGGATGTGATGAATTCCTTACAGATCCCAGCATTCAGAGGTGTTTAATGAAGAGATGATGCAAAGGAGTCCGGTGCTGTGTATATCCCAGGATTTAGGAGGTAGGAAGCTGCTGATGGAAGAGGATTGCAACTTTCAGGATTTGCCGAGGGTGTTGTGTGGGGGCAGGAAGGGGCTTTGCAAAGGTCTTTGCAAACGCTTTGGATGCCAGAACTTTTAAAAGGGTGGTACAGATGGAATCTCGTTAAATCGTACAGTGATGCCCATATGGCTGCAAAGGGGTCATGATCCTTTGTGTATCTCACTGTTATAATGTGCACATAAATAAGGTTTGATGCCGTGCCTGTTGTAAACGCTCACTTTAGTTTAGGTGGGGTTAGATCTGCTGAAATGATTCAATCTGGTGAAATAATTCAATGAGAATGCATAAACATCATCAGGCCCTACCAAGCCCTAGCGACAAAGATGCTAGGGGACAAAGGGAGAAATTCCTGATGGCAATTTTAGCGTTCAGCTTTCACCGGCAGTGATTTACAGAAAGTGACATGAGATATTTTCCTTGCGATTCTTCCTCCTTGTTCTGCACAAATGAGTTTGTCCAAGCCTATCCTTATAGCAAAGAGGAAGGTGATTTGGTCCTAAAGAAGCTGACTCTGTTTCCTTCACCATCTGAAAACATTTATTCTCTGGCAGCTCTGTTGGACAGGAGATTTACCTAACACCCATGAACTTCCCCTCTGCTAGGACACCAGGGTTCACAGACTTCTTGGCAATACGGCAATATCTTAATGGCATAGGTGGTAAGAGAAAATTGATTTTCCCATGAAAAACTTCACCTCTGTAAACTAAACTCTTGCTGAACGTTTTCAGTAAAAAAAATAAAAAAATAAAAAAAAAATATCTGGTTTAAGCTTTGAGGTTTTTAATTTGGAAATGTCTCTTGGGAGTTGCAGGTCAGGCTACAATCTATCCCTGCTCTTTTCTGAGCTAGTCTCCCTGTAGGTGTAACTGCTGTTCCCGTGATGTACTGTATTTTCCTTTGTGTTGAGCAGTGCAATATATTGCAGGAACCCTCTGCGGTTGTGCCTCGTGGGATGTGTACTTTGGCCAGGGAGACCGACTTGAGACCTGTTCGCCTCCACGAGCCATCCAAATGCTTTATTTATGCACAGAAGCATAAATGAATTAAATGAAAAATTGAAAACAAGTAAGATCTTGATTTTCCAGTTTAGTTTTAATTGTAAGCACAGAATATTTGGTGGATAATGGTCAGAGTCCAGAAAGGTAACAAAATACAGACCAAGTTTGCAATTGAAATTTGTGAAAATTTTCAACCTGACTTAAAGAAAAGAGAGGCTGAAGGAGTGGTAGCTAGGAGATAGTCTTACCTTCGTACCATCCACTGAGACAACTTCAGCCTTTACTTTTGTAGAAAAATAAGACTAGGAAAAGGCTTGGGATTAGGTTTTCCTTTTTGGGAAAGTGTGCAATATTGGCTGCACTCTGCTGACGAGAGAGGGAAACCGTGGGGAACACTTGAAAACCCTTCCCTATTTGCCATACAATTTTCTTTCAATACCACTTAATACCTGGAATAAAAAGAGGAGGCAAAATCATGCGATCCGTCAAATCGTCAGTATTTCTGGGAAGCACCGGCGAGCACCTCTTGCATCACTGATCGTAGGTGGGTTGTTTGCAGAAAAGGGCATCGTGGGACTTGGGGAACAGGTTGAGGGTCTGGGGACTTTCCATTATTTTCCTCTTCGCCCTTTGAGAGATGCTCTGTAAGATGCCCTGATCCACCAGCCCGTGTTAGCCATCTGGGGCGAGGTGGAAACAGGCTCGGGGTAAAAAGAAGGACAACTACGAATGCTTCCTCGGCCTGTTTGGCATGGACTTGTCTCTAAGTGGGTCCCCAGAGCAGCAGAGCAAGTCTGGTCCATTAGCAAGTGCCCTTTGCTTATGTGTTCGCCAATACGAGTTCTGTTTTAATTATTTATGCTAATTCAGCGTAATGCACGGATAAATATTCTGCAGTATACTTTGTAAAAAATAATGAAGTCTTAGTCATTGGAGACCTCACCGCACACCTCTGCTATTACGTCTCCCTTGAGGCTTGCGGAGTCCGCCCCGGGTTGCGTGCGGTTTAGCGAGATGCGACCGTATCTCAGCTGCTGGAATCGGCCGACGTCGCAGGCCGGGGTCGCCGGCTGCCGAAAGCTGGGCTTTGCTGGTGGGAATGAGAAGGAGCAGCAGAGCCTGGGGAAGCCACAGGCTGTGTAACGTGAGCGCCTTGCGATCCCCAACCGTAGCTTCGGAGTCACTTCGGCAGCTCGTAGGTGCCCGACGCTTGTTTAAGCACCCAAACTACCTCTGAAATTACGGACCCGGCCCTTTGGTGAGAATAGGGGTCTTTTCACCTACAGCCTCGTAACTCCTTGCTAGGACATCGGTGCCGACGGCGAGACCAGCTCCCGGAGCGGGTACCGGCGGGTTGGGTCGGTCAACCCACGCACTCGGTGTTGCCATGGCTACGCTGCTAATTTGCTGAGTTTTGGTGCTTGCTCATGCCTGCTCCACGGGCTCGTCGGAGCTGCAGGCGCACGGCTGCCTGTAGCACAGGCGAGCACCTCGGTGTCCCCCCCAACCCCCCCCCGGGGGATGCAGGTCCCCGAGCACCCCTCTGCAAGTGCAATCTTCTTTTCACACCAGGCCGCGCAGCCTCATCTGGATGGGCGTCGAGATCCGCCGCGGCCGGCGATGCACGAGGGAGAGCCCGACGTGTGGGCGAGTATTGGCACCGCCAGCAACAGCAAACACTCGGCAGCTGGTCTTTCAATGCTGTCAGCTCAGCCCAGGAATAGAACCCTCAGAAAACAGTCATAGCCCCTGGTGTAATTTCTATCAATCTGAACAGCCCCAGATTTCATCATTTTGATGAGAGGTGATACAGCAAAGCCCCTCCAACAGCCAGCAAACCATATTTTTCTTCTGAGAAACTTGGCAGTGAAGAGTAGCACCATCTCGGTGCTACCCTGGCAGTCCTGGAGACACTGTCAGTGGTAAAGCCACAGACTAGACTTTTCCAAATGTCTCCAAGGCAGCAGCTGGGAGTCTGGTTGGAGGTATGTCGTGCTTTAACCCCAGCCAGCAACTAAGCACCACGCGGCTGCTCGCTCAGTCTGCCCCCACCCAGTGGGATGGGGCAGAGAATGGGGGGAAAAGATTGAAACTTGTGGGTTGAGATAAAGACAGTTTAATAGGACAGAAAGGAAGAAAATAATAATGATAATAATAACAACAATAATTAGTAATAATAATGATAACATGACAATAATAATAATAATACTAATAAAAGAATTAGACTATACAAGTGATGCACAATGCAGTTGCTCACCACTTGCTGACCGATGTCCAGTCAGTTCTCAAGCAGTGATCCACAGCCAACTCCCCCCAGTTTATATACTGGGCATGATGTCACATGGTATGGAATATTTGGCCAGTTTGGGTGAGCCGTCCTGGTTGTGAACCCTCCCAACTTCTTGTGCCCCTCCAGCCTTCTTGCTGGCTGGGCATGAGAGGCTAAAAATCCTTCACTTAGTATATACACTACTTAGCAACAACTGAAAAGATCAGTGTGTTATCAACATTCTTCTCATATTGAACCCAAACCACAACAGTATACCAGCTACTAGAAAGAAACTTGAACTATCCCAGCCACTCAGGTACCACTCAGTTCATAAAAGCCATCTCAGTTTCTTCTTTTGCCTCTCTGCTCCTCGCAGCAAACATCAGATCACCGTGGGGCACAGCGGGGTCTCGACACCTCTGGGTCAGCTGCCTGGTGAGAGGCCACGCAGGTTTTACTTCTTGATTTAATGTGAGATGGAGGTTAGGAAGATGTTTCAAAAATAAGCAGGGAACAACTTCCCATGCCCATTTTGCTCATTTTGGTGCAGAATGTAGAAACATTCAGAACAAATCTAATGATAGAAATAGTAACTAAAGACCATGCATACTAACAGCTGAATTAAAAAGTCCTCACATACCTATAATGCCAGTTATATCCCACTATGCTTAAGTGTGTTTCAGTGAACATGAAGGTGCCCCAGCAGTGCCTGCCTCTCCCAAGCACCACACCAAAAGCTACTCACCCAGCGCCTTTCTGTTCTTTCTTTGGGGCTCCATGTCTTCAAACATGACTTGATTAAATCCTTTTTGTTCATAGCTTAGCCAATGTAAAAAACTGCATGTATGTAGAGCACAGTTCTGTACTTCTTTGTGAGTAAAAAGGCCTTTCCATCGTTGAGATGTATGTGCAAGGTCAGGTGAGCGAATGCATATTCAAGGACAAGGTCTAGACTTAAGTAATTCGGATCTAATTTAACAGCTGTAAGCTTTCTAAACAAAATCAGTCAAGTGAGTGTTAAGATCGTTTATATCTTCTTTAGAAACATAATAGATCGGTGACCTTAGTTACAGCTAGGCAGCTGGGTGGTTGGATACTACCATGATCAGCCTTGCATGGTATAAATAAATAACAATGTTGATTCTTATATTTAATAATGCTATATTCCCTTCTTGTGCGTGGAACTTTACAGAAGGAATGGAGCCATGGAGATATTGCATTTGCTATTGCTTCTGGCAGATACTGTATTAAATGGGATAACTTAAATATTAATAGCTTTATAAGGAATATGGTTCACAAGAGCCGTTGAGTATGCTGCCTTCTGTCTTAGGATGATAGCTGGGAAGCTTAGCATTTTCTGTGGAGTGAGGGACATGCCCAGGGATATTTAGGTTCATGGTAACCTATTTCTGAAAAAAGCACTTTGGGAGAACTTTCAGGCTAGAAATCTGTAAATTGTCTTCCCCAGCCGTAAGCGAGCAAACTACTTAAGAGCATGTTTAATTTGGAGCAAATGAAAGGTCCCGCTGATGTCAGGAGGAACCTTTCCAAGGTGTTGCTGAGGTCATCCAAAGCAGAAGAGTGTGACTGAAATCTGGTGGAAAGCAGCACTAAGCATCATCACCTTCCTCTGCCCAACCAACCTGCTGCTCTACTTGGGCTGTGTGAGATTCTCCTAAGTTACAGTTCTCCGCAGGATTCGTCACAGGCCTTCATCCCTCTCATACCTTAATAGCCACGTTTGGTTATAGTCACCAGGATAACACCTTGATAACACCCTCCTTAGAGGTGCTGCCTTTTGCTTGTTTGTGTGGGTTTTAAAAAAAAGGTGGTGAAGTGGAGTTACATATCTCCAACTAAATCTCAGTTTGGAGACATGCTGAGACCCTGACCTGAGAAGCATCCAGTGTCTCCTGAGGTGGCATGTGCTCTCACTCCCTTCTCCTACATGTGTTAATCTTGCCAAAGTCTTTCCTACTTTACGTTTTCTAGGTTGCTGCTACGTGGTGGTGGAACATTACAGGTCCATTGTACAGGAGCGGCAGTGGAGGAATCCTAATCCTGTTTGGGTTGGCTGTTGTCATTTGCTTCCTTTGACTTTACAGGCTTTATTTCATTTTATGGATCCTTGCACCTCGCTTGTCCTCCCTGTTTCCAGAGTTGTTTCTGAGAGCTGTATGGATGTGTTTTGCAGTCCTTTGCCAAGCTGTATTAGTTCGTGACTGTCGTGTTGACTCGCTAGTGTCGTTTTCTAACCCCAGATGCATCTCATATTTACTTTCTTCTGTCCTCACTGGTGTTTTGATCACCTTCCAGATTAGTATGTTGTGATTTTGTTAACATTCAATTTAATTCTTTTTATAGATAGTTAAGGAAGCACTTAATAAGACCAGAACTAAGGAAATCCATTCAGCATTTCACTAAATAACAACTTCCCTGCTTCCTGGTTAATAAGTTATCATTTGTATGGCCAGTTTTTATTTTGTGTGGTTTCTCTGCGTTAGGAATTAATCCTAAACCTAAGATTTTATGAGACATTACATCTATGTCAAAACAGCAAATATTTCCTCATTTTTTTTTTGTTCAAACCTGATTGTTGAGCTACATTTATCTACTTAGTTCAGTGATACACATTTAATTGTTATCTTCCCATCTCAGATTTTTTCATGCTTTCGACATGGTAAGTGTGTAACTTGTATAACAAAATAATTCAATGTGCTGTCCACCACTAGAGCAGAGCTAAAGCAATGCTGAAAGCTTAAATGCTCCGATCCATCCAAGTCCCCGCTCTAACATATTTCATAGGAGCCATTAGATTTGGGTTATACCTAACTTCAGGTGAAGGGCAGAGATGTTAATCCTAAACCAGAAGACTCTTTACAGGGCATTCCCCACTGACTGTAAATACAGAGAGTCTAAAATTTTCTGTTTTCAGTGGGGATGGAGGAGAAGCAAGTACAGCTGTTGAAGGACTGATAGTGAAATCCCGAAAGGGCACGGTGGGGAGCTGCCCACCAGGCTCTCGGCAGTGCAGCATCAGCTCTGCTTATCTCTTTTCCCCTCATGCCTCTCTACGCACCACTCAGAGCGTTCATGAGAAGGGATTACACCCTGAGGAGGGAATGTCAAGAGCAGCTGATTGAAATTGCAGGGGAATTAATTTAGGAAGGTAATTACAAGAACTGGAATTTGCTCTTCTACCTTTGCTAACACTGCTGTTCTTGTGAGACGTGCCGGAAGAATTTCAATGCACGCTACTGGTGGCTGAGGCTCCCCGATCAGACCTCAGACGCTGTGCAGTGGCATCAGATGCGCAGGGCCACAGGGCAGGACCATCCTTGCGCTGCAGATATGGCAGCAGCTTTTCTCGTGCCTAGAGTAGTCAGTAACTACGTCTAGACTAATTGGCAAAGCTGTGCCGGCGACGTTCCCCAGCAGTGGCACACACTGGCCAATAACACAGCGTTGTTGGATGACCCGTGACGTGGTTTTAGTCTGTGACAGCTAAGTGACTGGGCACAGATCAAGTGTTGTCACAGACTTGGGACTACTCCCAGTAGGAGTCTGCATGTGGCTCCTTGCTTTGGAGGTGAGGTCAGTGTTATGGGTGCTGGGCACCCCAGCTGGCCTCACGGACAGAGTAGGACTGAGCATCTTTGGGTTACTAGAATAGACATAATGGTTGTATGTGAGATCGTACCACCATGAGGATATCCTCCTGGGTCTATGCAAAAAGCCACTTTGCTTTGGGATAAGAGCTTTCACTTAGATAAAGACCCAAGAAATCCTGCCCCACTGAAATAATGTAGGTTTCACCCTATATGTGTGTCCAGTAACATATTTTATTTTCTATATCCTTTCCCCTCCCTGTTCATGGGACTTTGTCAAGGCTTTTGCCTTTCTGTTTCAACACTCCTTGTGCTGATCAAACTCCCATGGAGGTTCAAATACTTCACCTCCACATCTTGGCATAATAACAAAAGAGTCATTTTTTGTGGTACTAGTCCGGGAGGAAGTCCCCACTGATCATTCTTTACCAAACTTGTTATGATTTGTGTAAAACACAGAAGAATATATTTCTACTTGCACTGATATTGCTGATATTTGGACATTTCTCCTGATTTTGTCTCACTCGTTATTGTAGATGTTGCTCCATTACCTTGTTAGGTCCTGGGTGCCACGACACTGCACAGAGGTGGGGTCTGGCAGCCTCATGCTCATGGCAGTTTCTGCTCTCACCGTATGGCATTATCACATGGTACATTCTCAAATACGCTACTGTCTCCAGTGCTAAATTACCTAAAAGAACTCTATTTCCCTGCTTTTCCTCAGGGCTTGAGAGGCTGTTCCTCCATACTCACAATGGGATCCATCCATCTAGTGCCTTATCTGACGTAGCAGTCTGGACTCCTTTTAGAGCTGCTGAAGAAAAACAGGAAGTAGAAATTTCTGGAGTGCAATTAATCTCATCCTAAAGACGATTCGAGAATAGGTGAGATTAATCACCTCTTGCAGTGCCTGAAACTTTCCACTGACTACAAAGGAGACCTTGGGTAACTAACTTGAATTTAGGTATTTACATGGAAAACACCTGGGGGATGGGAAACTTTTTGCTTGACCTGAGAGGCAGGACTCAAAGCCACATTAAGATAACTAAATTTAGATATGTTCATGTACGGTTCTGTGCGTGCAATAGGTATTTAAGTTCTCTTCGTAGCCAGTAGAGACCTAGTCAATACAGTTGATAGATTTTATGGTGCAATTCATTCAACCAGATGTAGGGGTCTGCTTTACATGGAAATAGATCACAGCTTCAGCTCCATTTAGCAACTCTCCACTGTCTGTAGCAGGACCTGAGGTGACTTGATCTCTGGTAAATGTGTGCAGTAAAAGCCACTTTCAGACAAACGAGTCCTACCTCTAAAGGCAAGAGGAATATGAGTCTTACTGTTACATAGGCTTTTATTAATATTGGGCTCAACATAAAATTCTAATTCCCTTTCCTCAAGAGCTGTGCATATGGGGCTGCCTCTTATCCCAGGCTGTGACAGGCCTACAGTCATCCCTGACATTAGGCCAAAGAAAAATATGATGGTGTAGTTCATGTCCTCAGTTTTATCATCCTACTTATGCTGCTGATTTCAGTAGCTTTAAGATCTTTTCCTAGTTGGGAGTCTTGAGTTTACCTTTCCACCTTCCCTTTGTTCTCTGGTTTGCTATGGGGTCCATCTCCCTGAGCCCTCCCATAAATGTGGTCTTGATTTTTAGTCATAATTGCAGTTAATCTTGAGGTCATGCTCAAACCCAGACTTACCCGTCTCTTTTATTGAGCTTCAAATCCAAAGGCTGTGATTGACTCAGTTCTCCCTTCTTGTGGCCATTTGTGATTTACCTGGGCACAGGAGTTACTGTGGTGGGAGTTTGCCAGCAGCAGTCCTGCTTCTTCCTATTCCTGAATTTCTGTCCATTTGCATTGATCTTCTTGTCTCCACCACTCAAAATTAGCTCCCCAAATCAATGAACAGACAACACTGCTTTCTAGAAGGTGTATTTTAAGGACCAGAAAACACTTCGTGAGTGGCTTGGACGTTGCCCTTTTGAAGCTGTAAAACATCAATTTGAATGGCCTGGGATGAATGAGGATGATTGTGAGGGTCATTCATAAGCTTAGACTATTTTTTACGTGCTATCGTTTTCTCTGTAAAGCTGGAGACTTTGTAGATATGTAAGCACCATTCAGTATTTTAGAGGGTGTACTTACTTCCATACACCAGCTGAATCAGTAAACTAGCATAATTGAACTTAATACTGAAATCATCGGAGAACTGTACAAAATTTGAATGTATGAAAATGCCTTAACATAAGGAAGCATTTTTGAGTGGTGGTGTATTCCATTAACAGCTGCTAGTTTGTGTTTTGCTTGTTTTTGCAGAAATACTGAGCCAGCAACCTCTTTTAGTCATGTCAGTGCAAATGCAGAGTAAATCTATTAAAGTTAGAAGAACAATTGGATTTGGCTGCTGCACCACGAGCTTGTTCTGGACCCACTACAAAATCTTTTCATTTTTTTATTGACACTCTGCTAGTGCCAGAGGCCAAGGTCAAGGTCCTGCACCTCTGGTGAGGTACTTCCCTGCCGCAACAAACTTGCCCTGCTAGTAAGGTAAGACGGCTTGAGAAATGGGGTAAGTAGGAGAGTTGGAGATCCCCTGGCAACATAACAAGTGAGCATCAACCTGTTCCAGAGTTGCCTGTACTCTCACCATGGTGTTCACGGCTTGTTTCCTTCATGTCGGGAGCTGGCTTATGCAAGCATGGGGTCTTTCCTTCTCTCCCTGCTCCCCAAAGTGGAGAGAGGATTTTTCCTCCCTCATAAATCCAGTTAGTTAGTTAACAAAAACAGCAGGTAAGCTGGGGGAGTTGAGCAAGCAAAGCACTGTCTTTCTGCCCATTTCTTGGTGTAGGTCCTGTCAGATATTGGGGCTACAGGAGGGAGCTGACATTTGCAACGATAAAACCATTTAGTTTGGAAGGGTTTAGAGGTCTCCAGTCCAATCCAAAGAGCAGGGCTAACTTCAAAGCCAAATCAGATTGCTCAGAGCTGTATCCAGATAAGTTTTGTCCATGTCCAAGATTTGAACTATTTTATGTTGTGAGGAGTGACAGATTTTGTTGCTCTTCACAGAGTATGTTGTTTTATGCATGTCTCGTAACAGTCAGACTTCTAGGCCCAGAGTCATGGAAAGTCTTCTTCCCTTCCCACTCTATTCAGTCCTGAGTATGCATGGACAGAAATGAGACAGCACATCTGGACAGAGATGCTGAGCAGGTCAGCACACTGTGAAGGGAACAACCTTCATATTAACCACAAAGGAAGCTGCTTGCCGCAAGGCTAACTAGCACCAACCTTGCCTATGTTGGGAGTACTGACACTGGGAAATGCTGGGGATAGATAATCTTTAGCATAGGCAGTAGAGTTCCTTGAAAACAGGAAACCTTCCCCAAAGACTTGTCAATTTTTTTACTGATGTTGTTGTAATTTGACATTTCCACCAATTTTTCATCATTCAGAAGAATCATTTAGTCTCCAGGAGTTTATCCCTACTCTACAACTCCTGACTTTCCCATCTCTTTCTCCCTGTCCCTTCCTCACTCAATCCCATCTTCTCTCTTTACTTTGGTGGCATTCAGGACCTCACTACTGAAGCACAACACCAATCGCTGGATCATCCAGCTGTGCTTTTTGTGTGACTCCTCAGCGTTTCATACTTCATGTCACTACAACAGTAGAGTACAGTCTGACTTAAATTCAGTTGGCCTAAGAGCTGATAGCAGGTTGACGGAGCTGAGATGACAATTTGTCTCTTACCTGGACATAGCTGTATTTACTTTTTGGTCTTTTTTACGCTTTTTTTGACTTACTGGACTTTGACATTGAATTCACCTATGTCACAATGAAGATTGTGCATCTGATTCCCTCAGAGTAGAGACTCAGTACGAATTACTTTGTCCATATGGTGTGAGGTAGTTAAGGTGCAGGAATTATCTCTGAATCACCTCGTGTTTCATCATCATTAGTGTTTCTTTTTTGGTCACACAGCTCCCCGATGTTGAATTCAGCATCCGGTGGTAAGGTACTCCCGATGGACCAGCCTGTGACTTTGGGCACGGCCCACAGTTAGAGTCCCTACGCAAACAGCATCGCTGTAGGAGAAGCTCTTAGAGTTGTTGTGATTCAGGCCCACACACTTCTGAGTCACTGCTCCTGATCACTCTTTGCTCTAGGGGTGATGGTGGTGTTAGGGAAAGAGCGATTTCTTGATGACCTCTGTAGGTAACAGATTTCTTGCGGTGACTCAGCTGTCGTCTCCAGAAAGAAGGCACATGAAGTGGAGGTGGATACCCATCTCTCTTCCCAAAAAGGGTACAAACTGAGCTAATATCTACCCCTCGACTTTATCCGCGTTCTTGGTCTCAGTGGTAGGGGGAAGAGGTTTAGGAGTACCGCATACAGGCTAATCCAAGATCTTCATGCTACTTCATACACAGCCTGAACCACACCTGCAGCCGTTGCTCCCAGAGTCAGGGTGATAATGCAAGGTCCTGGTTTGCAGCTTCATTTGCTGCCAGTGATGTTAACCAAGAAAAGTGAAGGATGGGAGCTCCTGGTGTAACAATAAATGGACAGCAACTTTCTCTAGTGAGTGAGCATATCGGCAGGACTGAATGCTGTGTCTTACTGCCTGAATCACCACGTTCCCCAGCAAACGAGGTGAGAACACAACATTGCTCCCAGAGACATTATCAACTCCAAAGCAACATTTTGTTGGAGACCAGAGAAAAGCTCTTCTGTTATACTGCCTTACGGTTTTCTGGAAACAGTAACTCTAAAGAACACATTATTAGGATGGGTGAAGAAAAGAGATTTTGGGCAGATGGAAATGTGTCAGTGATCATCTTCATTGGCAGTGCTTGTTTTCACTTATGCTACCACGAGTTAATTTCCAAGCAACTTGAAGTAGATAATGTGTTTATAAGCATTAGTCTGAGTGCTCCATCGTTTCTTTCAGGCTATGAAGGCTGGGAGTTTCTGTTGCAGTAGAGGGATTTTTAATTGCATAAATGATGATATAGCAACGGTTGGAAGATGGCACAAGATAAATTCAGGCTATAGATAAGGTCTAATAGGGGAGCAGATATCTGCTGGAAGAATTTGCACAAGAAATTATCAATTTTCCACTTGTCATTTTTTAACCAAATTGGGAGAATTTTCCAAAAGACAGCTGTAGACTGTAGCTTAGCGGCAAAACATGGGCTTAAATCAATAATTCTGCATGTTCCTTGCTGTTGATTAAGAGGACTTTGAGTTATAACCATGAATATGTTAGATTTGGGGTTTGGGTTTTTTTTAAATTTTGCAACAGATAAGCAAATGAGCGATGAAGTAACTCAGGAAAAAGAGATTCACTTGTTTCTTAACTGGATTGTTAACATCATAATGTAATATAGCATAAGTAATAGCAGTAATAGTAATTGAGCTGGGATTCTTAGGACTAAATGTAGGTATCTTCCCTGTAAATGTCGAAACATGGCCAAGTCCTTTCCATCTCCTCAGCTGCCAGTATAAACCACTGCTATAGGAGTACTGGTGATTGTTCAACTCATCCTGAAGTAAATGATGACACTGATAAGTCACATCCCGATTACCAGAGATGATACCAAATAAATACATATCCCTTGACTATAATGGGAGCTTCGATACATGGCTTAGATGTGGACACTACAAAACACTAGTACATGACATTTACATACATACATTACAAAACATTTGTACATCACAAACACTAACTTTAATGAGATGAATCTTACCCTAATCAAATTGTTGAAGGCCTTGCGGGGATAATAAGCTTACAAAGTACTCTGGACAAGAGGTTAGAACAGAGCCATCCTTTTTGGCCTTAAGATGACTACCCCGAATATTAAAAACTCATGCAGTCTTAAGACTGCAACACCTTTCTCAGAGCAGCTAAATATGTGAAACAAGATCAACAAGAACAAATTTTTGCAGCGTTGGATTCTGATTCAGTCTTGTACCTCAATCTTCTTGTGGTGCCTCTTAGGTTTATCTCATGTTCCTGTGGGACAGTGCTGATGTCCCCCAGGCTCCACGTGCATGCAGAAATGAAAGCTCGTGTAACATGGCTTTGCAGGACTGGGGTCAGAAATTGTTGCTGCTTCCTCTGGGCAATGTAGTCCCTAGATTAATAGCCAAATAATAATTGCCACAATGTCCACAATGTGGGGTTTTCTTTTGTCTGGAAAGGGCTCCAAGTCAATGTCATCCTCTCCAGAGCACAAATATCTAGCTGTATCTCTGAGTTATTTTAAAAAGTAATTGCAATATGGTCATTCCTTCAGAGCTGTCAGCTCTGTTGAAGAGTGGGATGTAATTTTTGGTGTCCATGCAGTCTCTTTGCCTCTGATCCTGCAAGGAGAACAGATGGACCTGTCTGGTTTCTGCCTTGTCCAGAGGGAAAAAAGAATGGTTTTCAGCCCACTTGGTTAAAAAAAAATAGTGAGGGGAGAAAAAAAGCGCAATAAAGCCAATGGTTTTTTAGAGTGAGGTAAGAGTAGCAATGGTGCAGGGAAGAAGCCAGCAGCTGTGACCGCAGTTCCAGTGACGATGATAAACCGGCAGCTGAGCTGGAGAAGGAGGCAAGGGAGATGTTGGAAATAAAGCTGCAAAAGGGAGAAGGAAGAGGGCTAGCTGTGCTGTGAGAGGTGAAACAGAAGGAGGAGGGGAATTAAGGCTACTGTTGTAGGTGAACACGTTAGGAGCTACATAATGAAGGTGCTGCTTGTATAGAAAAAACAACTTAATTGCCCTCCTGGTGCTTTGGTGCCTGTTTCAGGCAAGTTGCCTGTTTTCCTCTAATTGCAAAGTGTCTTCAGTGTAAAACCTGTTGTTGCTCTTGGCCTACATGGGAGACCCCATGTGCTCTGGGTGGACTGAGGACAAGCCCAAGACCTGGTCAGAGGTGAGGTCTCTTGGCCAGGTAGTGGTGGAAAATAGCTGTTTGTTGCTTGAGCTATTCCTGCTCTGCAGGCAGCCAGGAGACCGTGATTGCTGAGGTGTATCCGTCTTCTTCGTACATGTCACGGTTGTCATTTTCCCTTGGCAGCACAGAGCTCTGAGTTACACACTGGCACCTGAACAGCAGGAGAAGAAGTTAAACTTCATTTGTTATTTTAGTGCAGAGCACAGCCCTCAGAGCCGAAATCCAAGGACAGTGTGCTTTGTGGCAATTTGGGGCTGATCCTGGGACAACAAATCTCCCTCTCGCCCCCCTACACACTCGTGGCTTAGCTGCAAAACCTGAAGAAGGTCTAAAGAAGAAAGAGAGCCTAAAGGAGCTGCGTATTCAAGGCACATTAAATGTAACTTCAGCAGGGGGAAAAGACAAATAGCTTCATCCACTCTTGAGCTATAAAAAGGGGTGCCATGAGACACAAAGTAGGTTACACTTCTGCTTAAACACTCTTAGGAGCAGTGTCCCTGTTAGCTCAAATAACAACCAGGCAGGAGTATCTATAAAGAGAAAGCAAGTTTAGAGCTTCAGCCCTTTGACCCAGGAGTAAGCCAACCCTGACATCCCGGTTAGCCATCCCAGTGCAGCAGTGCAATGGTTTAGAAAAGGTTAACAAGCGATTGCCAGTTGATCTCCTCTCTGCCTGATGCTGGAGCCCTAGGCTTTAGTGGTGTAGCCCGGGAGAGACAGCGTCTGCCACTGTTCCTGCATGGGGAAGAAGCCTCATGCTGAATCAGGCCTGAAAAAGTGTCTGCTTTAGACTTTGCTGGTTGAAATGACTACTTTGAGGCTTTTTTCTTTACCAATTGGATTGTAGTTCTTCCGGCTGATACCACACGGTCGGGTTTTCCAGCTTTTCTTTGTAACAATGAAGCAAAAGTTCTACTTTTCTCTTTCTTTTCTCTTTCTTTTTGCTTTTTTGTTGGTTTTTTTTTTTGTTGTGTTTTTTTTTTTTTCCAATGGCAGCTGTGTCAGCCATGACGTATCCTGGCTACACAAGCTGGGGATTAAGAGAAACAACAATAAATCTAAGAGTTTGCAGCACTGTGAAAGGCACGTAAGTGGGATGGTGATTTTAGCCGTTCTCTCTGTTCTCATGGCCTGACAGTGCCTCTCTTCAATAAGTTTCTTTACTTCTGTGACTCATGTAATGCCTTGGCCTGCAACATGGTATCAAGGTGCAAGACCTTTTGTAATTCCCTGTTTATGGTTTTATATCATCTACAGGACATTCCCTGCAGGTTGGTGGTTTGTTGGGGTTTTTTTAAGATTAGGCAGAGGAAAGTCACTGGCCTCATTCCGAGTCAGCAAATCGAGCATAAAACCAGGCTTTTAGTTGGAGATTAATCTTCACGTCATGGCACCCTTTTTAAGCCCCCAAATAATTTTTAGTGGAGATAAGAAGATTATTAGCAGCGTGTAGTCATGTGATAAGCTGAAATGAATGGGAGGTGAATGTGACGGCAAAAGTTATGGCTGACATACCTCTGAACGTGTGTTTGAAATAGCATAGTACCACAGTCACTGCAGCTCGTATTCCTATTTTGATGCGGTAAGTGCCATTTTACTAACCCAGAAATTATTTATAATGTATTTATACACACTGTAGACATACCTTCAGGGACAAGCAGAGATGAAAGCTTTTTGGGCTATGCATCCTTGTACCTCCCAGAGTACCCCAGACGCCTTCCAGCACTTTGAGGTCCCATCACATTGCTTCTGAAAACCTCCAACCTTTCCCTGAGAAGCTGGCGAGACACAGACACACCTGACCTCCTCAGGGAGATGCAGTCCGCTACATCTGCTGTGTCACTTGTGCTGTGCACTGCCCATACATAGCACAGAGGATCCTTGCCCCAAGACGTGTCCAAGTTTGTAGACGACAAGACATGGAAAATGACTATGATTACCAGCCGGGGCAGGTATAATTTAACAAGAAAACAGTTCTGATTACTATAATAATCAGTAGTCTCAATGCTCCAGTATTATTAGTGTTTTGCATGCGTGGCACAGAGACAAGCCTCTTGCAAGGGAAGACTGGAAGGAGCGTAGCACTGGATTTGCTGATTCTCACAGACTGCTCCTTCCTTGCTCAGGGGACAGAAAATGAAAAGGGGAGTGTGAAAAAAGTGGACTAGTAAGTAGGAGAAGTTGGTATCACTGGTGGAAAAAAGAGTGATGTTGCTCCAGGGATGGCAATGGTTCAACATTAGTAAATGCTCTCTGAGAACTGGGGTTTCAGCCCTTCATGGTGTGTTCTGGGAAGACACTGGGAATTCAAGGTCAGGGACCACTAGAGAGACTAGTCCCTCCCTATAACTGGCCTTGAAATGATACGCAAAAGCCATCCCCAAGGCTGACATCCTCACTGGCAGTGTCTTCAGTTATGCCATGGATTGAATTACTTTCTTGGGGTACCTCTGCTTTGTCACCGTTCCCAAGAGGGTGGACTCCAAGCCCACGTGGGGCTCATTGGTAGCAAAGGTTGTGGGCACACAAACTTGTTCCTTATGCTACATTCAATCCCAGGGAGAGAAGGCAAACCAGCTAAAGGCTGTCATGTTTCAGGGCTGCTAATTCAGCTTCTTTTATCCCAATTCAACTCATCAGGGTTGAAGGAGCAACTGATTTCTGCACTTGGGGGCTATTCCGCTCATAGTGCTGGAGGCAGTGGGGTGAAACAGTGATGGCATTCATCCAAGAACATACCTTGTTTTATGGCTGGTGTCTCATACATGGCCATGCCACTGGCTTCTGCTACGCAGCCGGCTGCTCATACACAACACGTGTTGTGTGGGGTATTTGCATCTAGTACAACTGCTTGCTGGGGCCAATTGGTTTTATGTTTCTGACCAATCTGGAGGTCCCATCCATCTGCAATCTCAAACCATGCTTTTCAGCCACATCTCACTCAGATTCATATACAAGCTCCAGGTGGATTAGGCAGATTTATTTAATTCAATTACCTGACCTCTGCTGTTCCCTCATGTTTCCCTGGGCCTACTGACACTTGAGGACTGAAGAATTTAGGAAACGCAGCCTATGTGCATCCTTTGCCTTTACCTGTGAACTGTCTCATCTCTGCCTTTCCTGGATTGCTGTGGCCCATCTTTGATGGAAATGCAGAGGATTTAGGGAAGTGATTGAGAATATTCACGTAACGCTGAGATTTTCTTCCTCTTCTGGGCCACCATGAGCTGCTGAGCAATAGCATTTCATGGCAGCTGCTGCTGCATTTTGGGAGATGTCTGGGCTGAATCCTATGCACAAACCTCAAGGTGGGTTGTAATCCTTCTGCTCGCAAGTGCTCAGCTCATGTATGTTTACGTTGTTGATTCATGCAGATAGGCTGTGGTTGTCTTTGTTTCTGGTAACTCTGGAAAACAAAGCCTGTTTTCATATGTCTGGATCCCATACGCGATGCTGTTCTACGCAGGCACTGTGGGCAGTATTTACACAGGTGCTGGATTACACCTGCCTGTCTAGCTCTCACAGGCAGCAATCTGCATCTTCTCAACAAGTGGGTCTTGTGAGGTGTCTGTCTTAACTGGGGAGGAAAGCTACAGTGAGGAGAGATGGGCTGGAAAGGGAGATCAGATTTTGTAATTTCAATGGCCAAAACTTGTTACAGTGGGATGACACTGATAAGTGGGATATGGAGGGTCAGTGGCTGAACTTTGCTAATTTTTCAGCAATTAGGGGAGGGGGAGCAAGCAAGGAAAATGGAAAGCCAGTTCAGCAGAAGTAGGACTTTAATTAAAAATGTTTGTGTTGCAGCAGCAGCGAGAACCTAGTTATGGTCTGTGATGGCACTTGGCTAAAAGCTGTTCAAACTCAGAATAACAAACTGGTCTTTGCCCCAAAGACCTTACAATATCAGTGTAATAGAGGATTTAACAGGTGGATCCAGAGGAAGAGGGCTGAAACAAAAACCATTGGCAGTACTCCCAGTTTGCCCTCAGTATAAACTGTTAATAATGTTGCGTATAGGACAGGAATAGATAATTTGAAGAAAGGGTATTACAAGTGTCAGCAAGGTAGCTTCATGAATCTTTTTGCATCTTCCAGCTTATGCCAGTGCAACTAATGCATTTGGGGTGTGTGCGATAGAGATGTGACACGTGGTCAATAAGGGCTGGCACAGATCTGGCAGAAACTGCTGTTCCCAGCAAGAGGCAAGAGAAAGCACAGGAGGAATCATGACTCAGAGGTACATTTCTCAGTCAAGATGGTCTCCTAGCATATGGGCTCCGGCATCAGTGCTGAAGCCCAGCCCGTAACGGTGAAGCTTTCCCAAGGACAGCGTGCTGTGCTTTGCAAAACACAGTGGAGTGCTCCTAAAGGGACATCTCTGCTCAGTGTCTGCTCCTCAGTCTTAGCTGTGAAATATGGGGAGATCCTGGATGAACCTTTCGGAAGAACTCGCTTCAGTGGCGTACAAATTAGCACTTTCTGCTGTAAGGTGTTTGTTGTGTCTCAGGAAAAAAACCAACTATGAGCCCCAGTACCTCTCTCGATTCAGCTGCAGATGGTTTTTCCAGAAGGATCCTTGTCTAGTCTGTTAACGCATTGGAGGTTATCATTGACAACATGAATGGAAAGAAAACTGAGCTAGCAGCTCTGCATAGCACGCTGAAGGGCTCTCAGAAGAAAGAGTGGCATTTCCATGTATCATAAGCTGAGCTGGAAGTTGGCTGGATCTTCTGGTGAAGATGAAGTGAACTGAGAAATAAACTTGGTGCAGAGAGGCCTGTAGTGCATAAATGCCAAAACCATGTTTCTGGCAAAGCCAGAAGACATTCTGCCTATCGGCATCTTTCAGTGTTGTGTCCTTTGGCTTTGTAGTCTGACCACCACAGAGAGGAGCAGAGGTTGGAAATCCAAATTATGAGTGTGCAACTAATTTTAGAAATGCTGATATGGCACACCACTGCTCACTGGTTTATTTAAATGTCTGGCTAGAAAATTGCTGGTTGTGGAGGAATAAGTAAAGAGAGCTTATTCTGGAGACAACAGGTGAAAAACATCAAAAGTGAGCTGGATAAAATGTCTTCTGGATTTCCATCATTTCTTGTAGTAGTCAGCTACTAAAAAACCCCAAAGAACTCCCTTCAAAAAAACCCGAAAGACTTCCAAGGTACAGAAAGCTTTTCTGCCACACTTCTGACTTGGCAAACTGAAGAGGTACCAGGAGGAGCTGCTCAGTGTATCTACATACAGCTTTAACTCGGAAGCGTAACCATTTTAAATGTCACCATTGGTTTCACAAATGACTCTATTGGTGTTGAACAATGTGGCTGGATAACACACGTATTATAAACAAGGAAAATCTGTGGGGTTTTTCCCTCCATTTTGGCGTGTTAAAGCAATGTCATTAAAGCAGCCATTATCCTCCACTACTAAACACCACGTAGGTAAAAGTTTCCAGGACTACAGTACAATGCTAATATCTCACATGGATGGCAACTATCCAACTTATTTCCTGTTGTGTAATGTACTTGTACAGGCACTGTCACTGGTGGAAACAGGGACGCTCCTGGAAACTCACAGCCTGCAAGGCACGGACACAGCCCTTTACATCTCAGAAGGGAGAAGTGTTTCCAGGTTGTCATCTCCCCTTACACCCTTCTTTTAATCACCTCTAGCTATTGATATGGCTGCATTACAGTCACCTCTTGGGCCCCTTTTTGGCTGTGGCGGGTGCAGGAGCTATGATGGCTGAGCCAAAGCAGGGCCATGGTTCCTCTGAGCAGTGCCACGTCCGTGGGCGTCTTGCTGTGGCTCCTGTGCCCGCATCCCTACCCACCGCTGTGGGGCCCTGATGCGACCCAGGGTAGTGCTTCCTTGTAAGCTTCTTCTGTTTGACAGGATGGTTAATTTAATGACGTTGTTGCCATGGTATGAGAAGCTGAATGGGTGGTTATGTGAATTGTGAAGGTTTGCTAGCGCTTTCCACCGGAGGTGATGTAAGCCTCGAATGCAAAGAATATTTGACCCGGAATTTTTATTTTCTGCTTACAGTTGTCAGTGCTTTTTCACAGTATTTTCTATAAATCAATTTTTTCTGGATACAATGTTTTCTTGGGCATGAGGTGTTTTGTCTGGGGACGACGACCTTTCCTTGTTGTTTTAGACAGCATAAATCCTTTGATGTATGAGCACCTAAATTCCATGTAAGGTAGAATATTGTTAGCAAAAGAGGTTGATAATCCAAATTTGCTAGACTACCTGGGAAAGAGTATTGGGTAAAAAATGTGGTTACCAGAGGGAGGGAGAGGAAAGCATGTAATGGAGCACATATCTTTCACTGTTGTGAACTGAGTGATTAGTAGGCAGGTAGAGGCTGGAAACAATTGACTGTAATTGGTCTGTTGGGATTTTCATAAAACCTTTAAAGCAATTAAAATGCTTTTATTGAAAACAGATTTGGGCATCTTTTCTAAGGAGGTCTTAACTGCAACTGCTGTTTTAAATGTTAATTATGGTTTTGTGAAATGTCTCTTCGCAGCAAGCGATATCGGTGTGGCGTGCTCGGCAGTCAGGACTGGATCCCGCGGCAGAGAGGAGATCTGTGCCTGTGAGATCACTGCCCTTTGGAGCACATGGTTCCTCTGTGGTTTCTTCTTGTCCATGTCCGTGTCCATGCCCATGTTCTTCTTGAAATTTGGACACCTCGGGAATGATTTGTAAACCTCTCCTGCAGACTCCTTGGGGTATCTACGGTGTGTAGAGATGCAAGGGATCTGTGGGTATGCTGTGTCATGTGAGGGAGGGCTATTTATAGCCAGGAAAGCTGAAAAGGTAGGTATTGAAAATAAGCAGATTATATAAAGATCAGTCAAATATTCCAGTTTTCCTCTAGGTTATAAAACAGCCTTTGTTAAAATAGAAAAGCACAGCCTTTAACATATATCTATATTTTGCTGCTATTGTCTGTATCTTAGTGTTTGGAGAAGGCACAGGGATCCTTCTACAAACATTAGTTTCATAGCTGTTGTTGCTAGCACCTATTTAGGAGTTAAAAGTTGCAAAGCCATTTGCAAACAAATCTTTCTTTTGTATGTACCCATAATTAGGAAAAAAAAAAAAAAAGTCCCTGTAGGCTTATAGTGTCTCTATTTTATCACCATTAGGCAAACACACTTTAAAAGAAATTTCAACACATTTTTTTATTGAATTTTGAATTACAGATGACCTGGCTATCTTTTAAAAATTGTCTCTTAGTGGTGCTGACTCTCAGTTGCAGTACAGATCCCAAGATACTTGCAGTGTTTCTTGCAGTCCTAACTACAAGAGCCCTTTCGTGATAATTATAGCAGCTTTTTACATATATGTTAATCTTCTTTATTTATTCTTTTTGCCTTTGGAAGGTTTACGTTACCAAGCAGTCACAGAGACGTATGTGTATGTATAAGATTTCCAAGATACAAACTGGGAAATGAATGCTTCCAGCTCTCTCAAATACGCCTTTTTTTTTTTAAACTTTGATAAAAAAGAAATCATAATCTTCTCGTTTCTCCTGTGGACTCAGTTCTGATTTTGCCTGTGAAGGGCTGCTGCTATTGTATCTTTCCAGAAGGGCAAAAATGCAGAAGTTTTTTGAAACATAAGAGGTTCATAGTCTAAAAAATATGGTGTGGGTGAGATTATGAGGGCAGAAGGAGAAATAGCTGAGGTAGTTAAATGGAAAAAGTGACAAGTCTGTTCAGTAGACATTGTGTGAGACAATATCCCATTTACTCGTGTGATATTACAGGAGCACCTGGCAAGTGTCCTGGCGAATGAGGACGGCATTGGGCTGCGCGTTGCACAGCCACGGGGTAAAATGGGAACCTTCCCTCGTGTGCTCAGAAAGCTCTGCCATCATTTGGACATCAGGAGAGACTTTATAGCTCTCAGACTCCCTTGGCAAGCTAATGGCAAAAAAAATGGGATGAAGGAGATTTTCATTTGTTTCTCTGAAAAGAAGCAGCCAGCGATGTCAGAATCCAGGACAGGAAGGAAATCTTTGCAGGGACTGAGTTCTGTCCTCTTCGATCCAAGGCAGGAACATAATGTGATCTTCTCCTTAAATGAATAAAGTCTTTGTGAAAGCTAATTAGAGGCTGTCCGTACCGGCCTCAGAACAGGACTGCAGTGCAGTACTGGACTGGCACTAGTTGTGAATGATGAGCTCAGGTGTCAGTAGCAGCTGAGAATGGAGCTCTACAGGGGCCGTGAAGGAGGCTGAGAAGGAAGCAGAAAGGCTGAAATACTCAGCAAATTAACCTGAACTGAGGTCCATGCTTCTGTAGCCAGGCAGTTCCCAAGAGTGAACAGTGTACAGAGAGCCTGGGCACATCTGCACATCACTGCTGGGTACATGGATCCTGCTGGTTTGCTCCCACGGCTGCTATTTGAAGACTCTTCAAGGCTTTTGCTATTTTAGTGGCTCAAAACCTTTCAATTCCATATCTATATTTATGCGCAGCCTGTGTATATTCATTTCTGTCTTTTGCCAATGCTGGTTTTCAGTTCAAACAGCTCTTCTGCTTCCCCCATTCCTCACTTTCCCAGCATAATTAAAGGGAGCAGTCATCTTCTATCTTAACAGCTTACTGAAAAGATAACGTTTGTGGATCTAAGAGGAAAAGACCCAAAAACCAACCTTGTGACTTTTTTTTTTGGACCTCTTCACAATTTTTGCCACCTTGTTCTCTAATATATGAACCAAAAGTTAACTCAGACAGAGTCTTACTGTCTTGTGATTTATTGCCATCAGTGTTTTCAAGTCCTCAGTCAAGATCAGGCTTCTAATTTTCCTAGGCACTGCATAAGCCCACAGCATAAGGACTCGACTTCCACCTGCCCGGTTTATGATTATAACTAATGAGAGAGACAACAGAAATACGGGGCATGAGAGACCTTGTTAATGGATGTACTTTCTCCTCTTAAAGGTTTCTTGAAAATAGTTAAATTTAAACTTCAGTTCTTTTTGTGCCCTTATGATTTATTATAGGAAAAGTAATATAGCCAGGAAGAGTGCCTAAAAATATACAGATTGCTTTTTTTTCTTACTTTATACCTCAGAATATTGGAAATGTCAAATCTAATCTTTGGTTCTCTGGAGGAGGCTCTGGCATGTGTTGGAGCCCAGGCGCTGGAAACTCCCTCCCGAGGTCTGTGTCCAGCTCTGTTATCTGGGTGCTGGGAAGCAGATCCAGAGGTACGGAGGAGTCCCTCAGCAGCCAGTGTCCCACTGACAGCTCGCCTGTATCTCCAGTAAAGCCTACAGGTCTTGGTTCACCTGCTTTACAAAAGTAGGCTGCAACTTTCGTTACCTACTAGTCCCTTGAGGCGGTGTCAGTGAGATTGCCTCTCTGATTAGCAGTTGCCTATGAACTCCTTATGAATTCTCATAATTTCCCCTATGATTTCCCATAATTTCCCTTATGAATGCCTCCAAACTGTTTGAAGATGCTCCGGGTATAATTCTGGTGGTGTTTTGCTCTTTGCTTCATCAACTTCTTTTAACATGTCCTCTTTAGATACTTCTATCTTTGAGTTCCACTCTTCCATATTACGTAGAACGGATTAGTATTTGCTTTAAGAGATAACCTTAATGGGACAAATTCTGCTTTTTTTTTATATGACTTCACATCTGAACGATCAATGCATGGGGTTGTTCAGTGAAGCTAAGCCCCAGCTTTAGGAAGGGATCAGCCAACCTGATCTTTGTGCAGATGTCAGATTTACAGTCTTCCTTTACTGTAAACTGCAGAATTAATCCCAGACATGGGCTAAGGTGTGACTGAGATTCACTGATGATTCAGGGTCAGAGCAATCCATGTTTGCAACTGTGTTGCTCTTGTCAGTAGAGATGAAGTTGCTGTATGTTTGTGACAAAGATGGGCACTGATTTTACAGCATTAATTTCAGACAGTGGAAATGCATTAATTACAGCCTCCGCCTTGATTTCTTCTTGTTCTTGTCACAAGGTAGTTGCAGAGGTGGGGAAAATGCATAAATTATTTTGCAGGAGTGGTGAAGACTCCCATCAAAGATTTAACAAGAGAAGTGCGACAGGTGATGAGAGAAATGCACAAAGGGGAAGCATCTGACGCTGCCACGTACAGCTTTTGTTTTTAAAGCTGTGCAGATAAATGATGACAAAGAGATCAGATAAAAATGACTGTGATTGACTAGCCCCTTTGTGTTAAGTTTGGGGCCAATGATTTGATGGAGAAGGTGGAAGAAGAAACCCCAAGTAACTAATAGGCATCCAGGATATTTTAATCTTTTTTTTTTTTTTTTTTTTTAAATAGCTACTAAAATTTCATTAGAATCCAGTGGATGATTATCCTGTGTTCTTAACAAGCTTCACTAGACGTCATGTGGCATTTAGGAACATTAAAAAGCTGCTGTAGTAATGTAGGGCTGAGAAAAACATGTGAAAAGCAACCTTTTCTCTACATTTTCTTTCCTCTGGCGTCCAGTTCTGTTAAACCAGCTTGGAGGGTAATTTTTCCACTACGTAAGGAAGTGGACTTTGGGAGGAAGACTTTGTGAAACCCCTGAGTGTTTTACCTTTATAGAGCACTTCCTTGAACTCCTCCTTTCTTTCTTCTGAACATCAGGAGTAGATGTATTCTAGAGAATACAGTCTCCCCTATACTCAGCATAACCTCAGAATATAAGATTGGGTGGGACCTTAGCTGGTCATCTGGTCCACTCCTAAATCAGAAACCAAAGCACATCAACATATTTGTGTCATTTTTGAAAGGTATTTGTCCAACCTCTTCTTAAAAACCTGAAATCGTGTTGAGTGAATAATGCCTTAGACTATCTACGTCCATTTCATTACTTTTCCTGTCGGACAGTTTAACTCCACGTCTATTTGAAATCCATTTCTTTTTGCCTGTGTCTCTCTATATACTCAGTTTTGTTTGATATCCCTCTTCTCCTAAATCACACATCCCCTGCTTCTTTTTATTACTGCAGCAAGAGTTCTCGTTGTGACCATAATCCATGAAGAATTTCCATTTGAATCACCTTATCTGGGTTCATGGTTGGTTTTGTAGCTGTGGCAGTTGATATGTTTTGTAGTAATGACTTGTTCTCGTTACTTTCTACCTACTGATCTGGGTATCACTGCAGGCTTTACTGGTAAAGGCAATCTATCAGTGACCATTATGATAAAAATAAAACCAGTGCTAGACCAAGAAGCAGTTCTTGGGGACTTCTGAAAAATATTTCCCATTAACATCTATCTTTTGAGATCTGTCAGTAAGCCAATTGTAACCCATTTATTGTATGTTACTGCAAGTTTTTAAAGTCAATATGCTCTGTGGTACTGTGTCACATGCTTTTAAATACAAGCACTATAATTAATTGATCAATTGTTCTTTAATCCAAAAAAGGGATAGTTTGAAAACCCACTTGCCATGAGATCATGCTGAAGGGCATAATTACATTATTTGCTTCAAATTTTTTTGTTGATATAGTCTAGAATTCAGCATTATATTAATTATCCAGGATCAGCATCACCTTGGTTGGTTTGTAATTCCCTAGTTCATCCCTTTTACAATTTTCAGTGTTCAAATGATGTTGGTAGTCCTGCAGTCATTTGAAATTTTCTTTGTTTCCCAAGATTTGTTGAAATTAACTTTACTGAGAGTTCCTCATCCCTTAAAGGCTCTTGGTACAAGATGTGTGTCTGCTGTTTATAAAAAATGTTTAATTTTAGCAAATGCTACCTCACATCCCCTTTTCATCACAGATGGCAATCTTTCTCTTCCACCCTCGGTATAAAATTCCTGTTCAGTTTGATATACAGACAAAAATATCTATCCTTTGAAAATTTCTACTTTTTCTACTTGCCTAAGAGCAGTTTAGCTGTGTGCCTCTAGCAGTAACTCACACTGGAAAATATGCTATAATTATTTCTAGCTGTATTGGTCATTTCATCGTTCCCTTCATTTCCCCATTATCAGTCATGTGTTCTGTAAATTATATTAATTGCCATTTCCTTTCCATTTTCTGCCTGACTCTACAAATATGTAAACATTAATGCCTTACTGCCACTTCCATATTCCCTTTTAATATTTAAGAAGGTTTTTTTTTTTTTAGTTTTTTCCCAGCAGAGCACTGCCATGACTGGGGGATTCTGGCTTGTGGAACCTCCAGTAGGAAATTTGAGAACAATTCCCAATACGGTCCCCTGCTAGGATTTCTTGCTTAAATTTGTGTCCCTGCCAGTGATGCTGACAATCTCACCAAGTTGGCAAAAATCAGCCCTTTCAAAAATTCTTATACCACTGGTCACTGGTGTGTTCTGTTTGCTCACAATACATGTAAACAGATCATCATCATAATAGTCAGTATCTAAGCAACCACTCATTTGTAGGTCATCAACTGATTTTTCTTTGTCCATCAAAATGAGGTCTGGTATTAAGTTACACTATGCTAGGTGGAAGGTTCCTCTTTTCAATGACTTACCTATTATTTTTAGACTATCTGGGAAAGTTTTATTATGATTGCACTCGCCCAAAAAAGGGATCTCAAGTGAAGTCACCTATATGGATCAGGTCACTTAATTCTCCACTGAGATTTAGGAACTGGTAAGAGGTCATACCCAGTTCTCCTTCTTCATGTGGAAGTATGCTCCAAAGGGGTGAAGCGGCTTGTTTGTTGTCACTCAGTAAGTTGATGGCAGATTTAAGAGAGTTTACTCCTACCCTGTTATAATGCTACAGTTGGGAAATATCAGGACACTGAAGCCAGAGGCTGTGGGTACCTCTGGCTTCAGTAGGGTAACCATCACCCCTGTCCCCAAGCAGGGCTCAGCAGGCTGAAGGGCTTTACCCCAGGTTTCAAAAGATTTTAGGCGCCCGTTTCTCATTGCAGCATATAGCTCTTTAGCTCTTTCTCGGTGCCTGGAAGGCACAGGAAGTCCTGAGAAGGTGAACCCCATAAGCTTCCAATCTGAAAGTCTTCTTTTCAGCCTCCTGAACATCAAATACCTCTTTCAGGAAGCACAGAAGCATTGCGGTTGTGCTTGTTTTCTTTGCAGAGTGCTCCTGCAGCAGCAAATTAGAGCTGCTGCAGGCTCTTGAGGGCCTGAGGAGCTATTTCACTCTCAGTAGCCTGCATGACTTCTCACTTTTGATGCAATTTCTCATATGTTAGGTAAATCTTCACCTAGGATGTGATTTAGAAGAAGCCACACTTCCCCGTGAGGCAACAGCAAACCACCAAAGTATCGTACACTGAGCTTCTGAGGCCTGAAGTCCGAAGAAAAGTGACAGTATATCCATAATGAAAGCTGGCACGTGACGTGAGAGAAAGCTCCAGAGCTGTTTTCTGATATGTCTGAGACTGTGTTTGAGGAACACGGGAAAGAAGGAGCTCCAGACTTGGTTTCATGTTGACGGTATCAGGAGCACCTCCCAGGAGAGAGATTGGCACCTCAAAGGGGCAACTCATCACGTGTATGAGATGCCGGGCTGGATTATGCTGTCAAAGCATCAGCTTCTCTTTTGACGACCAAGGTACTTTAGGTGGTTTAGTGATGCAACCCCTTTGCTTTTAGGGGCTGCAGCTTAGTGAGTTGGCTGATGCATCCCAACCTGTAGGTCATGAGCCATGTCCAAGGTCACGCAGAAATTCACTGCAGAGCTGCTGGTTAAACCTGGGTCTCTCGGTCCAGATTAACACAGTATAAGCCTGGAGTGTCTCTTGTACCCCTTTTTCTTTGCCCTGTCTGTGATACCTGGCTCATAGAACTGTATTTGAACGCGTCCTTGAATATGCCACTCTATCTTATCCTTGGCACACTGGGGATGGAAAAGCAGTTTGACGCCTGAAACTCCAAATGAATATTTAAACACACTTTTTTTTATTAGTTCCTAATTAATATTATGGGTAAGGGATTCTAGGGGGTTTTGGGAGGGGAATGATTTTAAATAGGCAAATTATTTCATTTAGAAGTACATTTACTATACATAATAATGGATAGCTTTCTTATGGTGCTTTGCAACTTCAAAGTGCTTTGCAACTATTAATTAATTAACATGCGTGCTCTTTTGGAGGTAGGAAACTAATTATTAACAGCCCTGTCTTGCACACAGGGAACTGAATGATAAACATTCGTGTTATTTAAACAATTTAGCCATTGTATCGCATGCTTAATTTGTCTCTGCGAGTACCACTTCTTCATACATAATGTGGATTAATGCATATGCAAATGAGTAAGTTAAATAGCAGCATTCGTACAATGCATAGTGATCGGCATGCATAATTATGTGCCCAGTGCCTTGTATTTTAGGACTCCCTTAAAAGGACAGTCATCCTTCCTTGTGTTCCCTGAGAGTCATTTGAGATTGATATTTGTCCCCAAACGGGAGATGAAAGATGACATGAGCCAAGAAGTGTCTGGGAGACGGTCCCTGATGTGGAAGGGTCTGGAGCGAATCCTGTACCACAGTGCGGAAACAAGCTTAGCCTGTCTGAAGCTGGTGCTGCAGAGTTACATACGCTCTTGTGCCAAAAAAAAAACCCCAACGCAGTCCCAACTAAGCCGAAGGGAGAAAGGTCAGTGAACATTTCAGGCTGAGACACAGTGGCTCAGTCAATGTGCTGCACCTGAGCTCCTATCAACCGCACCTTGTGCTCCTATTTCTGTAGACAGCCTAAGCTGACCCCTATGTTAGCCTGTGTCCAAATCTTAGCAATCTTGTGGCAGACAATTCTCACGCTAACTTTAGGGACCCCTTGTCTCTGCCGAACATCAGTCGGGGGACGATGCTGTAAAGGTGGATGGGACAGATGATTCTGCTGGAACAGGAGCTGAGCACCAGGCTTGTGCCCCAGCCAGGAGACTGCTCCTGTGGATCGATCAAGGAGGGGGCACTTACATTTCATCCTCCAGGAATACCAGGTGATCACCCAGGAGCACCTGCGAAGCGTGGGCAGGCAGCAAATCTATATTCAGGTTGCTCCTGCTGAGCAGCACTGGCAAAGCTGGAGAAATGAAGTGACCTGCTCAGGGTCCAGCACTTAATACGCTTTCACCTGTTATTTGAGGCAGGTTCCTAATTCTCCCTCCAAACTGTTGTCCATTATGGGTTTTGAGATGCTGGTGGTGGGATGCGATTTCCATCGCACGACACGAGCAGATACACAGCTTATCCCGTAGTTCAAGCACCCTCCTGCTGCCAGGAGCAGAAGGCAACGTGTGTAACTTGTGATGAACTTCCCACCTCTCCGTGCTGAGAAGAGAAGCTGCGCTGTGAGATTTAGGACTCGCTGAACTGAACAGAAAGGACATAAGGAAAGCTGAGGAAAGCACCCTTGGGAGGGCACGAAAGGAGTGTGACAGCTGAGGGAGGAAAAGCAACTGCTAAGTAAGCAGAAGTGTTACCAGGCTCGGAGACTTGGAGAGCTTAAAAAAGGCAACGGGAACGAAGCACCTGGGAGTGTGCGAGAGCCTGTGGGATCTTAACAGAAATGAATCTGTGCAGACCCTCCCCAGGCTCCCAGGACATCCAGTCTGTGGGCTGGTGAGAAATCGCCAACACGATCTTCTGATCTCTGCATGGCTGCGTGTGTCCCTGTAAGGCTTTCTCTGCTGAAAGGTGGACTGTCCTTATCTCAGCTCCTGACTGTTCGACTAACAGTTAGCTTCAATTTTTCCATTTGCCAGTAATCCCACTTCCTTCCTTGTGGTCTTTTCTAACTCAGCATTGCCCCTCTACTGTTTGGCGCCCCCTTTGCCTTCCCAGCAACGCCCACGCTCTTTCTGTTTAACCCACCCCATAGAGAAACCCGTGATTAAACAATTTATGACACTCGGATGACACTTGCGTTTCTCCTTGCAGCTCTTCTGCTACCTGCTGTCCCTCCCCTACATTTTTCTGCCTCTTCTGATATACTTAGCCTGTTCTGGTGTACATTGCCCTCTACTCTGTACAGCTCCTGGCATGCTTGTTTCTGATCCGAGCTGATGTCTCAGCATTGCCTTCGTACTATGAACAATGACGACCACATAGCTTTTTAATTTCCTGATGTGTTTTTAAGAAAACCTATGTTTAGCTCTTAATCCTGGTGTAGACGGTGTGTTCTCATCAGTAATTGGCCCATTAAGTTATAGGTACAGCTGAGTAAATTTCATGCTTATGAAAATGTTTGAGCAGCCAATGCATTTAGCTGACTGCAGACTGATATTTATGTAGTTCCAGGAGAGTAAATAAAGCCTATTTGGTGGTCATCATTATAGCGTTATTTTCTTTCCCTCCTTCCTTCGCTCTCATTTTGATGCAAAAGCCCAACCTCATGCACAGAATCATGCTTCCCAGAGGGTAATAAATATCTTCAACTGCTACTGAAACGAATGGCACTGGGGACGTTCCCTGCCCTCCAAGACCAGGCTCCAATTCCCAAAGTATAAGCCTGAAAGGTTATGAGGCTGTTTCTAATGTTCGTTCCCATCATGACTGAAGATGGTCAGTGCAGGACTGATATTGTCTTTGCCAGTCCATCCCCTTTTGTGGACTGTGCTTATAACACTCATTATCTGATTCATAAATTAATATATACACCATGTAGGGGAGCATTTTTGAATGCTGGGCAAAGTCAAGATTCCACATTTTTTTCTTCTAATGTTTATGCTTGGAATAACTTTCCTGATTCTACTTTCCTTATCTTGTAACTCATTTACAAAGCAGCCTTCTACAGGAAATACTTATTTTGAAGTCGTCAAAATGACAGCTACACCCCTCTGTAACCCCTAGGACAAGTCTGTGTGTTGATATTGATGTTGAATGCCAGCTCTGTAAAGCACTCAACCTGTGCTTTGCTTTCTTTCAGTTTTAACAGCTTTAGGTGCACGAGCGGTCCTCTTCAAAACTTATGGGTAGGTTTAAAATGAAGCATATCCCTGTAAGAAATGTCTTCTAGGTCTGGGTCTCCAAAAAGTGGACCCAGGCAAAAAGTGAGCAGGAGATGGTTCCCAAGAAAATGAAATCTTTCTATCTGTTTAAAGAAACACCAGCTTTTCTTAGGACTTCATCTGTCTTTGATTGTCAAAATAAGATGATATTGGATGAAAGCATATACATGTACTAAAATTCATTAAACCAAGAGTAGTAATGGTACTTAATAGTGTCATTGTAAGAGACTGACACTGAGATGTGGAGGGTGTGTGGAGCTAACGGGACGCTGGCAGTTGCTGGCACTTTGGAATGTCCCTTTGTGATTTCCCAGTGTTGATCAATAACTTACTAGCTTACACCAAAGCAGTTGCTCGGTTTAGAGTCACCAAATACCAAACTACAGACACAGCATTTGCTTGGACAAATAAACTAATAAATTAGGTTGTTGTGTCACGTAAGGTGCTTGTTAAAGAGTATGTGGAGCCTGAGGAAAAATAAGAGTCAGTCAGTCCCTCTGGAAAGAGGAAGGCAGCTGGAAGGAGAGTGAGTCTACATAAATAGCCAACAAACCAAGCAAATACATGACAGCATGAACAGCATCTCTGCTGTAAATTGCATACACTTGATTTTATGGTCCTAGTGTTTCCCAGCCTAGCACATCCTTTTGTGAGGATTCCCTCTGCCTTTCACCATGTTGCACCAAAAGTGCAGCAATGATACTAACTGACCTAACACTTTTTGGCTTCCATCAGTGCCCAAATGTTGTTTGCTTATGCGTTTTTTTTTTGCTTGAAGTTTTTTTTCAGTCTTTCAACAGCTGGTATGTCATGTCTTCCAGTAAGTGGAGAAGTAGCGTGCTGCAGTAAAAACTAGAATAGATGTGGGGAGTGAGGCCCTTGTACACAGGGATGGGCAAGGTCACGTCTACACAGTTTGAACTGAAGGAAAGGTCTAGTATTTAAAGTGTGAGTGATTAACTGCTAGGACAGATTAACTGAGGAGGTGCATCCAAATGCTGTCTGCCAGCAAGTCTTTTCACTGAGAATAGCTCTCTTTCTATTTCACTTAACCAAAAATAACTGAATGGATTTCAGAAAATCTGTGTGTTAATTTCTGCGTTATGCCACGAAATCAGGGCAGATGATCCTAATAGTCCTTCAGAGATTTGCCTGCATTCCCCCCATTACTATCAGTTAGTCTGACCTCTCCCGTCTTGTGGATCAGGGATTTCACTGCGGAGGTTTTCCATCATCGGTCCGTTCTGATCTCCAAATTGATGCCTCTGACTCTCCCGGGCTGACACACGGAGACAGTTGGTGCTTGGAACAGAGGAATCCAGATCTCCCCACTCCCACACCCCTGCTGTGGTGCCACGTTCGTCATCCCTCATATAGAGCAGAGCTATAGGCAGCAGAGCAAATGCACAGATCAGCTCTTCTGCCTCCAGAGAGCTGGTGGTTCCTCTTTGGCTGCACAGGCTTAGAATAGCCAGGGTGAATTTTTCGCGATGAATAATTTAAAGTGAGCCTTTTTGACCTCATTTTCTATATGCATCTCCTAGCAGAAAGTTGAAGCTAAAGTCATTTGTCATGGCTGAGTGTAATTCCAAGGGGAGCAGATGGGGGTTTCCCTGCCATGTAGCTGTGCAGGCACTGTGTGCATGAAAATGGACTGCCTGGGACGAGGCAGGCAAAACCTCCACAAAGGAAAATGTAGCTGCAGCTAAATTTTTCAAGATCAAGCCCCTGAGTTTACTGGTGGGGCTTTGTTCTCCTGTGAACCTAGTCTAGGTTTCAGTCAGCTAGGAGGCAATGTCCTTGTCAATTAATTCAACTTGTTTACATAATTTTTTTCACTTCGAATGTTCATTGCTGACCAATAAACTATTTTTCTTTCTGGGATCTGCCTGTAATGGCTTTGCAGCACACCATGGAAAGGGCTGAGGACACTGCCCAGGATTTTATTACCCAGCTGGTACTTATCATTCCCTCTGTATTTGCATCACTAAAAGATGCTGAAGAGATCTGTGTGGTTTTTAAGAGGGCAGAGGCTGCAGTGCCGCGTGCAGAATTGCTGGCCACGTTTGAATACTCAGTTAGAAACAGGACCAAGGTGGAGAACATATTTTTTCTGCCATCTTGTGCTCTTCGTGACCTTCAAAAGTTGCTTCTTGGACTCTGAACTTAGTCATTTGTGAAATGGGTGCAATGCAGCAGGCCTGGCTAGAAGTATCTGGGGCTTAGTAAGAACGTGGAGGATTCTCCGTCATTTGAAATCTTTACATCCAGTCTAGCGTCTTCTCACAAGATGCGTTGTAGCTGCATTTACAGGCTTGACAAAGAAATTGTTATCATATGGTTAACAGTCCTTTACCAGTAGGGTCCTAATGGTGATAGAATAGCTTTCTGTTTTCCTGGGAAGCCCCAGTTATCTTCTTTTAGCTTTCATTACTGTGCATAACTGCGTAGCCTGCCAAAGAGCAATATCGATTCCAGCGTATTGAGCAGATCAGGGCTTTGTTTGTTGTGCAAATAGCAAAACAGCAGCAGTGCTGCAGACAGCAGGAGCAAAATGAAACAACGGTCTGTCTCAGGCATTTGAATTTATTCATTACGCCTGGTGTTTGCAATGCAGTATGACGAGCTGCCTTAGTCTCAATGCACGTTTTCCATACGAGCTCGAGGCTGCTTTACGTGCTGTGGGGACTTCTGGCTGTTAGCTGCAGGAGGCAGCTGGAGCGTGCCCTTGGAAAGGCTGACATGAGCTCTTAAAGATGAATTATTTAGACAGCCTCACAAGCATCTTCTAGCCAAAGCTAAAGATACATCTGCTTGTCATGGGCAGCCATAAATCTGTGACGAGAGCAGAGGGGTTTCCCTGTGACACAGCCCAGCCTGTTGCTCGCTGCTGCAATGCTGCGCAGCGTGAATTACAGGAACGGTAAGAAAGGGAACGCTTTCCCCATACGAGTGATTTGCTTTGGATCGCTGTTACAATAGCATATATCACAAGACGAGCTTCAGCGGAATCAAAATCTTACACAATTAGACCAGGATTTTGCTGAGATTCTGGCTGATCAAGCGCAGGACTGCGGTCTGGTGTGGTTCTAAGCGAAAGGTGTCGGTACTGGGAGCTGTCGCTTGTGTCACCCCTAAGGCGGTTTGCACATACAGATGATGTCTTTTAATCTGAAAATAGACTCTAGTGAGGTTTGCAGCCGTTTAAGCCCTGCCCTGAGCCAGTGCAGATGATTGCGTTACGGATTTTCCACTGATGTGGTCACGTTGTAGGGAGTTTCCTTAACATCCACATGGCCCTAATGCCTTAAGCAAATCATTTAGCATCCCTATCTCCTTTAGCTGTCAGATCGACAAGGTGCTACCTGTCTGCCTTGGGTGAGGAACAATGCCTCATCATTTTAGCTTTAGCTTCCAAATAACATGAGGTTACAAAGAGAATTTCCTGGAGGTTAGATTCCTCTCTTCTGGGTAGCTGTAAGATTTCTTACACCTTCCTCTGAACTCTCCTGTGGGAGATGAGACGCTGTAACTACGGAGACCTAAGGGCTGAGCTGAACTGGCAGTTCCTCCCCTCCTGCTGGTATGGGAATTAATTAGTATTTTTTGTGCTACGTGCAATCATGCAATGGTAAAGCAAAATGTGACAGTTAGGTGTTTCATCACTGAGCTTGTTTTAAAGCTGTTTCTAGGTGTAAAGCCTCTTTTTGACTGCTTAGCGCTGTATTGTGCAGTGTTGTCAAGCCTGTCGGGAGGACTTCTTGTAGTAATAATAATAATAATAATAATAATAATAGTAGTAATGATAATAATAATTTCTAGCTGTTATATAACCCACCTTTGCAAGGTTTCCCAAAGTGCTTTTCAAAGGACATTAGTGTGTAAAAGAAAGAGAAAATTATTTTCCTCAGGTCCCTCCAAGCTCATGTGATGCAGGTGGAAGTGAATTTTTCAATCCCTGTATCCTGGCAGGCACCACCTCTCAGGACACCACCTAATGTAGGTTAACTCCAGAAATTGAAACTAGCTATCTGAATTGCTTGTACAGTGGGTTTGGGCAGTTTGTGTAAGACTACAGTTTTGAAAGGAGGAAAAGGGTGTTAGATGCCTCACCTGCAGGACTGTGGCTTTTGGGAAAAGAGCAGCAGCCTTTCTTATGTCTCTTTACCCATCTTGGTCTCTGTGCCCCAGTTTCCTTCCTTATTGCATGGGTACTTCCATAGCTTGAGTCATTAGCATCCTGGGTGGGAGGCATTAAGTAGAGCAATAATGACTTTGATGCCTGACTCAGTTTGACATTGAGTGTCAGGAAATGGTGTATTTTCATTGGGAAATAAAGTATTCTTAGTCAAAGTCAATCTTAAGTAGCATTAACTATGAGACCACGTCCCCACCAGTACAAGGACAGTGCGGAGCAGGCAGAGGGCTCAGCCCTGTCAGTGCTCCTGGACCGAAATGGCCAGTACATTTCAGGGATATTTGCAGACTAAAAAAATATCAGAGGAAGGATCAGGCCTGATCTTCATCCCAGGGATAAAAGCTTTACCCCAGAGACAAACTACCTTCAAAGCAGAGGCCACGAGTGAAAGAACTCCATTCCCTGAGGTCCAAAAAAGTGACTTTGCACAAAGCCACGGGGACCCTTGAAACCACGGCTTTGAGTGAGGTGGCGAAATTCCCTATATCACATCTAGAGATTTGCCCTCCCGAGAGCTTCAGTGCTCAACTGTGAGCTGCCAAAATGCCCCCCATTTTGTTTTAATTTAAAAAAGAGAAATTGCCAGTCTTATTTGGAGAGATGATAGTTTTTCATTCGTCATGGCCCAACGGAAAGAGCTTGCTGGTGTGGGTTACAGGAAAAGAAGGATCCTTGTAGGTGAGAAGAGTGGCAGCAGGCAAGGGAAGAGGGGACACATGTGGGCAATCACAAGAGGAGCACTTGGACCCAGACTGGTGGCCCATACCTCACTTGGGCTGTTACAGTACCCTAGTGTTTGGCCCAAAGGAGCTCAGTTACCTGAGCTGATGACTCTCTGAAGGAGAATCAAGACCTTCTGGATATGAATCTAACTTAAGCAGGAGGTTAATCTCTTGGAGAAATGTATCGCTGAAAAGAAAACAGGGCTGAATGGCCCATGCTTGGACTGAGATACGGAAATTCTTGTAGGAGATTTTATGCTGGATACATTTTGAGGAGAACGTCTGAATTCAACTTTCAGTCCGATTTTCTGGTTTTCCCTTTTATTCAATACACACGTTGGTACTTAAAATGTTGCATATTAACTGCTATGTACATGGCCTGTAAATACATCATGAGTCAGCATTACCAATAGATGTGTTGCAGAATTCGTATGGAGCTCCCTCTTTTTTTAAGAGCTGTTGTTTCTTTCTTGAGTAGCACATCCTGGTGAGATATATTTCCTGGCTGTTCACAGAGGAAAGGAAGAGCAGTGGATATGAGGATTCTAATTTATTGGGAAGATAAACAGTTTATGGCTAGTATCTTAGAGGTTCTTTTCCATTCAATAGCAAAACCACATATGCCAGCTCTTGCTGTTTAGAACAAAAGATGAAATAGTTTCTGGGAAGATTGAATATATTATTTAAAAAATGATTTGGTTTTGCTCTTTTGCAGAACAGGGAATGTAGATTTGAGCAGGGTTTAATTTTGTTAAAAAAAATTTTTGTTGTTTGATCTTGCTTTTTGTATTAGGATATTGCCAATCTTTTGGTATGCATTATTAAAACAGGTAATGAGGTACAATTCTTGCTCTAGGGAATTTTCAGTCCTCACAACTGAAGACTTTACAGCCAAAGAAACTGCAGTTAACAAGATAGACAAATGGTGGAAGGAAGGAAAATATTATTGTCTCCGGTCTTGAGGTGGGGAGTGAGTTACAAGAAGATTAAAGCTTTAGGTTAGCAAAACTCTTAAATGCATGTAATGTGTGCCTAGATCCAGCCCACAAAGGAAATAAGGATGTCTTTAAGTCCTGCCGACCTCGGGTGACTTCTTAAAAGGACCATGGAATCCAAATAGCACAAACGGTCAGACATGCATTTGTTAGTTAAAGAGATGCTTTTAGACATTTAAACTTTAATGCTTTAATACTAAGCCTGTGTTTAAACACCTGCTTGAGCTGGGACTAGAATGGGTCAAAGCCATTTGGGCAGGGATTAGATGGAAGTCAGTGGAAGATTTCAAGTTCTGATGCTGTTTCAGGTAGTGGCCTTGTGAGTGCTTCTGCTGGTACCTCTTATTTTTGAGGCTCATCTGCCAATAAAACTGAGAAGTGTCCATCTCATTAATGTTTTTATCCTGATCTAACACTTCCTGTTACTTCTTTGTCCATGGAAAGATGCAGTTTCATAATTTGGAGTTTTGATTCACCGTGACTTTAAAATCTCTCCTGATGCAGGTAGTCTGAGGTGATAGCTTTCTCAAGCATGCAGGGAACATGGCTGTCCTCATCAAAAGGTCCCCTTTTCAGAATAAAATAATCACTTGCAGTCTCTTCTCCAAGCATCCAAATTGTAGGACTGGCTTACTGTTCTTTTCAGTTTGTCAGTCCTGGATATGCTTTCTGTCTACTCCCCTCTTCCAAAGCCTTTAAATTTCTCTGAAAATGGCTCTAAAAAGGGTGGATTACTGGGTTTTTTGCCTCCATCAAGTGACAAAATTTCCTCTGGATCCTTTCTGCTCTTGCAATCAGAGTCTGCACTGGATTTTGCCTTTGTCATTGGGTCTGTAGGCTTTTTTTCCTAAGCTTTTGTCTTCTATGCAAAGGATACATCAGCTGCAGGGTCTCTGCTGTGGGACTGGCTGAGTCATCCTTGCATTCACAAATAGTCTCAGACCTGCTGTGCATTGATATCTGTGCTCATTGATGACCATAGCTGGAGCCCCTGTATCTATCTCCTGCTGGTGTTCTCCCTCTTCCTTTTCAGACACTGCACAATATGCCCAAATTTTCCTCTCCCTATGCACTTTGGGGGCTGACCTCTGAAAGATTTTCTTCTTCAGGGGACGGGACTGCAGTGATCCCTGTGTGGGACCCATGTCTAGCCAGATGATGGGGGAGTGTTGACAGGTGGCATGCAAACTGGCAAAGCACTTTTGCTTATTCTGTGTACCTGAGGACAGAAGAGAGGTCATAACCATGCATTGCAAGGGTGTAAGGTACAGGCATCGGTTGGAGAGGAGGCAGCAGTTGTGTGAGCCCTGTGCTCAGTGTCTGACCCGCAATGGGTCTGGGGGTACTGTGTGACAAAAGTGTTTCATTTTCTGCTCGGCCCTTCAGACCTGAGGCATAAAATGAACAGTGCAATGCGACATGTTCCAGCACGGCAATGCTCTGCTGGTACACGGAGCCCTCACAGTCTCCTTCGGGACTCAGTTTGAGAAATGCAACTCTTGCTTGATATCCGTACTGGTGCTCCCCTTGCTGTTGCTACCTCTGCTGCTCTGGGTTAAGCTCCTGCCGCCAGTGACGGTTCCCAAATTTCCCTCTTAGCCCAGAGGAATCTGCTCTTCAGCATATCCCCTAGGATATTGCCTCAGGAGCAATGGTCCAGCAATCTTTCTAGCTTTGCTGTTTGTATAGCTACCCTTCGCCTTGGTTTTTTACCCCATCATGCAACTTGAGAGCTTCCATCATAGTATGTGGCTTGAGCTTGTGGCCACTCTGCTCAGATCTTCTGTAGTTTTCACAGGCTTTTATCTCCTTGCTTTCTAGAGCTGTAATTAATTCCTAAAGATGGAGTAAGTAAGTGAAGAAAGTTAATTTCAATGTGCCCTTCCCAATGACCTCATTTGCAAGAAAATAGCTCAAATATTGTCATTAATCATTCTTTTACGCAGTTAGCCAGCTGACTGCCTTCTGTTTTCCTGGTCACCAATTTTATAACAGGACTGCTTCGTTCACCGAAGAGCTGTTTTACCGCAGACTGCAGTCCGGGTGGTAGGTGTTGCCTTGTCAGTGTACCACAAATAGGGGCAAGTTGTCCTGATGACTGAAGAATGGGATGGTGGAGGGGTGGTAAAGGACCAGAGTGAAGCTCCATCCTGTAGTCCTCCAGTGAATGCTCTTCACTTGAAAATGAGCATTTCCTACCTGCGGATCAGGCACCTGAGGAAATATTTGGTAATCAGTCACGGAGGGTTTGCCTCTCCAGTTGGAGTGACACCATTGCAATTAGGGATATTAAGCTTGGGTAAGCTGGGTGTAAAGTGTGGAGAGTGCTGGGCCAGCAGCAGTCCTTGCACAGAGCATCTGAGGCCAGGGGAGCTGGCAGTAAATGGGCAGCTTTTTGTTATTTTCCCAAATGCAAGCACAGAGGTTTGTTTTCTCTCATTATTTACATAATTCCAGCATGTATTTTGAGAAATGTCTTTCCCTCCTTAATTAGCTTCATGGTGAGAAATGCAGAAGATTTCCCAATCTGTTGTCATATGATGTATGGAAGGGATAACCTCTGTATCTCAGTTCTTCTGTTCAAGTTTGAAGCTGCTTGCTGGTTTCCATTCAGCCAGCGATAAAATTAATTCTTAGCATCTGGCTGTAAATAGTGTTATGTCTGGCTGTGGCAGGGAGACAGGGAGCCCAATTAACACAGCTTTGAATATCTGCTAGTTTGCTTTCCAGGCCCATTTCTATTTTGTGTTAGAGGGCTTAAAGCATAGAGGAAAAAGAGGAGCAAAAGAAATTTTAGATGTGGTATTGTCTCATTTAATATTAATTTGGTGAATACAATATGATGAATACTGTTGAATTCATGAAATTACTCTTTCCTTTCTCAGTAATATGATGATGGTAATTACATGTGCAGAATGTAGTAAAATACTTATAGGACTTCCTCCAGTGAATTACTTTCAAAGTCATTTGCTGGGGATTCTTATTCAATCAGTAGATATCAGGGAGAAAAGGATCCTGACTGTAGCAGTAGGAGAATATCAAGGAGGCAGCTTGATTTGGTGGACACTATACTGTGTCAACCTTAAAAGATGTTGTTGAAACAAAATAGAAAGATTTTGGTGAAGTGTAGCGAGACATATCTGAAGTTTTCAGAATGTCCTTTTGAGGAGGAGACCTCAGAGGACAGAAATATTTAATTTATCCAGGGAAAGGTTCTCTTCAGCTCTTAAGTTCATTTAAGAGGATTTTGTGGAAAAGTACATGGGGAAGACATTGCTGAGAATAGATTGCTGTAGCAGAAAAAGCAAAAAAAGCCAGTGGGTAGAAACTGAGGCAACTGCTATTAAAAAATACACACAAAAAGCTATCTTGGCACTGAAACAACGTAGTGGATGTGATGCTGGTAGGTTCTCCACTTGTTTTAAAGTCAGTCTAAAACTATTTGTCTCCCACAATGATAGGCAAAATGTCAAATAGAAGTTGTGTGCTTGAAGCAAGCTCTGTGGGGAGGAGCTATGGCCTGCGTGACGCGGGAGGTCAGAATATCCTATGTGACCATAAGGGTTCCCTCAAAGCTTAAAAACTCCATGTATCTAAAGATATTGTTTCTCCCTGAATGTGTATTATAACAGACCAAGGCAGCATTTTTGGTTGTGGTGCCCTCAGGAGACCATCTGTGGAAACAGAAACTTCCTACTTTTCCCCCTTTCTATGTTTTCATGAATGAATCGCACAGGTTTTGGACTATAGTATCTCCACTTTAGCCACCTAAAAACCACCAATCTGTGGGAAAAAGGACATCCTGTGTAGCACACTTGTTTTGTTCTATTTAAGTTCTATTAGCTCCTGTTTTCCAAGACTGCTGCACAAACATAAGGGTCAAAAAACAACAGTGGGATGCAGTTTAAATTTAAGACACCTGAGTGGAGAAGCCTACTAGTCTCAACTCCCATTTTAGTCAGTGGCTATCTGGAGCTTGATTCAGATGCCTGCACGTGGGCATCTCAGCCTATGAGACATCCCCTTGGAGTGGGCAGGTGCAGGTTTTGGGATCGATATAGGACCTGCAGGAAACCCAAAGCCTTCTGGACTGGCAGCTGGAGGCCAGGTGGGATGCCGGGGCGGCTCGAAGGGCATTGAATGATTTAAGTGTGAACACAGCACATTTCATTTCCCAATGAAATTCAGAGTGTGACTCAGGTCACCCCACAGCAGAAGCCTACTGACCTCGAGGAAGGGCAGGGGAGGTGGCTTTGCTCAGCCTGAGACTGTGCTTCTGTGTGTGATTATATGATTCATGGATTTACATCATTCATACTGATGCAGATGGAGAGGCTTTAAACCTGGGGTGGATGGGTCCGAGGAGGAGGGGGTGATGGAGCCAGGAAACTTGTGGGATCCCTTTCAGCTGTGGGTCATCATCAGACAGCCTGCAGTTGGGAAGGGTGTTTCAGTACTCTGACTTTTGCTTCCCAGCCCCAAAATTTTTCAGGGCTCGTTACAAGAGAACACAAGCGAATGCTGTCCACCTTTCAGCCTTTCTCAAATATTAGGCAAGGTTCAAATATACTCAAATATCACAAATAAGACTGCTATTCCAATAGACCCACTGACTCTTCTGAGGAGGCTTTTCGGGATCTGGATCCAAAGATCCTGGCTCCAAGAAGATTCCTTCCACTGGAAATGACATCCCAGCACTGTAAAATGTGTCAGGACCATCGTAAGGGCTCAGAAGGAACCTCTTGGGCTTTGAGAAGTCAGGTCCTAAGTGCACAAACATCACAGGACTTCCAAAAATCAGGAGATAACGAAATGTGTGTGATTATTCTCTACCAGTTTTTGAGCCATTAGGCTGCACTGGCTTCCTGTTTTCCAGAAGCTGTGACATTAGCAGCACAGTGCAGATTAACCTCAGAGCAAGGTTCATGCCCATATATTTTCCTTGCAATCAGAAATTATAAAATGTAATGGAAGGTGCTAATGTCACCTCTTTGGCATGGGTAAGAAACTGTCTGTACTTCAGGCTCAGACTCTCCAGTTGCCATTTTAAGTTGCAGAGACGTTTTTCCATTTTGGACCTGTATTGCATTTACAGCATGACCCTGAATACTCTCTGTTAAGTTTTGTGACACTGATAGACCTAGTGGGGATATTTCTGAAATGAGCAATTTTCACACAGCAGAAGGAATGTTTCATGGAGCATTTCATATTGAAGGTCATTCTAGGAATCAAATCTGGTTTGAACCTTTCCCAGCTGTAGGTGAAAACAGCAGCTTTCTGCAAGTTGTTTGCACAAAAGTGATCCATGCAGGAACGAAATAGTCTTACCGTAACATCTGCCTCATTTCCTTTTCACTGTTTGAAAGCTTCTCATTAAAGACTGGGAGCCAAGTCTTTTCTAGGTGACACTGTTGGGAGAGAGGGTAAATGCATCCTTAATCACAACTGAGTGTCAGCAGTAGCGTTACGAGAAAAATAAAAGAATTTGAAAGTACAAATATTTTGTATGTTCTGAGATTGTTAAATTCTCCATTATCTTCTTCTCTGCCACTTGCTAATTCTTTTTCTAGGCTTGTTAACTGTCACTCAGTCAATTAATAAGGTTCATTTACCTGAGCAAGAAAATGGCACAGTCCTCACTGGTCTTGTATGAGATGATATCGGCAGCTGAGCTGGAAAAAACAAAACCAAAACTTGTTCACTATGACAAGTTTCAATGTTTTTGTGTATTTGTCTGTAACTGGAACTCAAAGTTAAAATTACTTTTTTTTTTAATTTTAGAAAGTGTTCAGGAACATTTTGAATGGGAAACGTCAAAACAAGGAGTATCAAGTTCTTGGACCAAACTGAAAAAGATTGTTGACTCATCACTAAGCATTTCAGATATTGCTTTGAAAATGATTTTTAGTTGAAACTGACATTCCTGAATTTAAATTTTTTTTGATAACTTGAGGGAAAAGCATTTGAGGGAAGAATAAACTGCTACCATATCAATCTTATTTTGCTTGTGTCTGTCTTCCCAAAGCAAAGATTGTGTCTTAGATTTCCTCTTAAGACCTTAAAAACAGGTCATGCAGAGTCCCACCAGTACCCAGCTGAGATGTCCCAAAATTAACCAAACCACAGCTGAAGTTAAAGCTGCCAGCTGATACATAACCACTGTTACTGGGTTTCAAGCTGTGGTCAAGAGCTCTAAAATCTGATCTTTGGCTGAAAAAAGCAAATCACAAAAAATAACTGAAGCACCTTGTCTGTGGGGTTTTTTCTGCTGGCAGGAGGGAAAATTTCCCAGTGTGAACCAGTTCACTGATGTTGTATTCTTTCCATGTAGCTTGAGCGAGCCTGACAGAGATGGGTGGAATGACTGTATTTATGTCTGAGTTTTTATTCACATACACTGTCATATTGATTGCTTGTGTCAACAAATATAATATACAGCATTTAATATCTCATTTTGGCATCCCCAACTGACTGCAGCTGAGAGAGCAGTACTGAATATTTTTTTCCTGAACAAAGAAGGAGCCTACAGTCAGGAGAAAGAAGTTCTGCCCTGGAGAAGCAAAGCCCAGAGAGCTCCTCAGAGACGAAAGTTGAGCCAAGCTTAGTCTATATCTACACTGCTGTTCCAGGTAGTGGTCACCTGGGCATGAAGTGTGATACTAAGGTGTCTGACAATATAAATGTACTGAAAGTGGCCAAAAGAACAAGAACATTGAATTTTCTGGAAGTACAAGCTGCTTTTTGCATGTCAGTTGGGTGAAAGTAATACCCACCTCCTCCCCCACGAGTCCCTACCTTCCTGCTCCATTCATGGATGCTCCATGAATAGGACATTGTGCAGATGCAAACAACTGCCTACACAGACATCCTGTTCAAAATTTCTAGTGTAAAGCATTAACGTATTTTAATAAACCAGCAGATTAGACTTTTCTTCCCACCTCTTCCCAATGACTGACTCTTAGTTCTAACAGCTAGCTCTGAGGTGATGGAGATAAAAGCCTTAGTTCACAAAATGGAGGACTAAGTCTGGGATGTTACACAGGCATCTTTTTCCCCCTTTTTGTTTGGGTACCCTTCTCTTCACTGCCTTTGAAAATCCCCAAATCTTAATACAAATAGAGATGAGAAGAGTAAACAGAAGGTTCTTGCTTATATCAACCAGAGTGAGTATAGTGGAGGCACAGTGAAATAAAATAAAACCAAACCACTCTATTTTAAATGAGCCTCCTTCCATCATATTATTTATCCCTCAATATCTAGGGAATGTTGTTTCCCTGAATATTTCTCCCATCCTTTGCTAGAGCTGCCCCATGCCACCTGCCTCCCCATGTAAAAGATGGACACAGAAATGGAGAGGCAAACCTTTGAAACATTAACGTGGGGCAAGTTACAGTGCAAAGGGATGCACATTGGAATGACTTCTAATTCATGAGAGGTGAGCAGGACATGCTTTGAAGGTTGGGCACCGAAGAACACTGCACGAATTTGCCACGGCTTCCTTCTTGGCAAGATATCCTGTTTAACTGAATGTTCATGTTTAAGTACTCATACAGAGTAGCCCATAACGCAAACCCAGAGGTCTTCGGACACATTAACAAAAAACACCGTGAAAAAATACTGCCAGCCAAGTACTGTGGCTGTAGAGCACAGTTCAGTACTCTTGACTTCAGCCTGGAAGAACAGTTTTCAGTGTTCAGCTTTGCCACTGCCCTGCCTACTCGCTCAGAGCATGTCTTGGCTTCCCCAGCGGAGGTGGGATGTTGAGCCTTCCTTTCCGGAATGCTTCAGATGTGCTGATGAAAAAAGCAGTATGGGAGCCCCCAGAGGAAGCCTTGGCCCACTGCAGGAAGGTGGGATTTGTTTGCTCAGCCCAAGCCGACTGTGCATCAGCCCTTGTTAACGGACCCATCTCAACAGGCTTCTTAGCTCAGGTTTGGTGCCATGCTAGCTGCTGCTAGTCAGCTTCTGCTTGCCTCAGGGTGAGCAGAACAAAGTTGTACCTAGCTGGAAAAAACTCCTGACAAACCTATATTTGCTTTGGTCCACAGTCCTCTCTGTGTTGCCTTTGGTTAGCAGATTATGAATGCACAGCAGCCTGCAAACCACCAAATGCAAGTCTTATCTAAACTTTCAGAGCAGTTAACTTCCATGCAGAGTAATTCAGACCCGCAACCACCCACAAACAGATAATATTTTTCATGTATGTTACTGTCAGCTGGTTTGCAGTCCCCTTTTCTACTGGTTTTAAGGTGGTTGAGGGCATGCTCTTCCCGACCCCAGCTGAGGAGGGAGTTGCCTTTGACTGAAGTGGTAGCTGGAAGTGATGCTGCAACTGTTAATTAATGAGCTGAGTCTTGAAGAAAAAGTCACACATTGTATTTTGGGGTGATTGCATCAGCACGAGCGGTAGCAACTGGCAGTGTTTGTGCATGGAGTTGGGCTGTAGCAAGGCAGGAGTGGGTGATTGGAACGTGGACCTCACACAGCCCCCTCGGTCAAGGTGCAAAATCCTCCTTAAGGTTCTGGTGCCTTGAAACTTCACATCTCAGCTGTTCCCCTGCCTCCTAAAAGTGGGGTAGCAGGAGAAACAAGAGACTCAATGAATACAGGAATCTGATTTTTTTTTTTCCCCCAAAAATTGTTGCATGCCTGTATCCCCTAGTGACAGTAAGTAGGCAGGTCCTTTTGTATCATATCTATGCAGGACTGGTACTGATGTCTGTCATTAATACTAATTAGACAGCACTGGCAAAACTTCGACCATTGACCCCAGCTGAAAATCTGCCACCAGACCCTTTTAAATTTTCAGGAAAACCAACAAGCCATTTCAGAAAATGAAATTAGGAAATATTTATTCTGCATGTTAAAAAAGGATGCTACATAGGAATTTATAGCTTCTTTATGAATGCAGGTTTAGTACTGGTAAGAAACATTGCCTTTATGTCTGGGATATTCCATTTGTTGTTCCTCTAGAAGTATTCATATATGGAGAAACTGTGAGGTTTAGAAAATTCTGGTCTCTCACAAGAAACTTATCGAAATTTGGCAGCTGACTTCTTCCCAGATTCTGACAGCTCTGATGCTGCTTGAGCTGGAGGGTCTCGGCTGGACTTACCTAGAGACAATTTCTTCCCAGGGAGTGGCAGGAGGCTGGAAGAGGAGAGCAGGCTTGCTTCCCTCCGTGATGCCCTGGGAAGAGGAGGACTGGCTGGGTACGTGGGAGAAAATGGGACAGCACATCTGACTTGCAGAAGTGCTCATCACTTCTAGCTGCAGCCAAAGTCGGCGCCAGCTGTGCTGTGGACTGATAAAAACTCTGAGAATAGAAAAATGAAATATGGTGTCCTTATTCTGGAATGTCAAAAATTAAATTGTTCTTTTGATCCAGGCCTCCAGGCCTCGGTTCCCCCCTCAGTAAAATAAATCTGGGACCGCAGATTTATGAAAAGAAATTTGTGTGTCTCTGTGAAGCTTGCAGGGGTTTGTGGTGTTGGGTGTGAGGAAATGAATAGTTTTATTTTCCTAGCAGGTTTTTGAAGTGTGCAGCAAAGTTATACACAGTGCAGATACAAGGAAATACTACTTAGAGGTTTGCCTAGCGTGTCCCATTCTCTCTGTGCATCGAGTGAGTTGTGAAACCTGTAAAAATAATAATATATGCTCATTTGTAATTAAAGGCTTCATCATAATATATGAGCAGAGGGGAGGCAAATGAAGGTTTGTGCGCATGCAATTATTGAATGACTTTCTAAATTACAGCATCTTGCTAAAGCAGCTAGAGGATCAGGCTAATTTTGTGAGTGATGGAGAAGGTCTGTAATACCATTCTGTGCAGAAGTATTCTTATTCCCTACAGCCTGATTTTCTTTTCTTTATCAAAGCTTGGCGTATTTACTGCACTGTTTTTATTTTCTGGATTCAAGAAAGGGAGTGTGAAAACAATGCTTAGTTTTCTCTTCAGGACAGACACCACTTGCTGCTTTGCATTTTTATATTACCCGACACCAGGGGCATCATTCTTGGTGGCCATTTGGTCGTACCCTATCAAACATAATAGATAATGTTCTGAGCTCCAGATTGCAGTGAGATTGTATGTTTATGCATATATATGAACATGTGTGTTTTAAAGAGCCGTATACTATATTCTATTAGGCTTGGTCACAGTTAAATGAAAAATATCCATCTTTTTTCTGTGGAAATTTTTAACATCCCTTTTTTCAGGATGTGTGTACAACAAATTTAAGAGTAAGGCCTTTCTAAAATCTCACAAGCTGAAAATATTTCTTTACATCAAATAAGGACCATTTGGATTTAATTTCTACTTTTGCGTGAAGTCATGGTGTTGGAGAAAAGAAATAGAGGTGAAATCTTGACTCCACATAAATTGAATTTCTCCATAGCTTTCAGTGAAATTGGAGTTTTGCCTTCAGTGTAGGAAAGAGCATTTAGCTGTAAACATTATGCCTGTGCTACATTTCATTCTCTTGAGAAGGTTCATACAGATATTTTTAGCCTCACCTGTATTTTCTTATCTTTGGCTTCTGAAATTGGTGCTGTTATGCAAAAGCAGTACTTGCCTTCCACTTTTCATGCACAGAAAGTTCTATAAGGCTGAGATATGCCTGAAAGGATAAAATTAAATAAGAAAGTGCATCCACACACAGTGGAGGGAGCTGGCCACTAATTCCCTCTAAAACTCTATAATCCCTGTCTGTACAGAGCACACCATAAAATCAGTTACTAGATTCCTGTACTCTCAGTGGACACTGGAGGAGTCAGTCTGTACTCCCAATATCAGTATGAAACACTTTTTCTGGACCATTTAAGACCCTTGGGCAAGGTTATGTCAGCATAAATAGTTTTGTGTTTGTCTGCAGTGACCTTTCCTGGGCTCTAAGAGGAAATCACTGTGCTGAAGCCTCCAGTTCGGTGTAGGTGAATTGGGTGCAAATGCCCTAACCTCAGAAAAATATCTCTTCACTATTGCAGAAACCCAACCTGGACCACTTTCCACAGTGCTTTTTAGTCTCCAGCACCCACCTGTCAAGTTCTTTTCCAAAACAGCTGAGACAGAAACCTGAGAAAACCCAGCTGGGAAAGGGCAGTCACATGGGCAAGCTCGGGTGCCCCATGAAGATAGCTTGCAGTTCCCAGTATGGGAACAAGGCCCACATAGAAAAATATGGAAATTTGTGATCATCTTTCCTCAGTCCTTGTAAGACATGTAAGATGCTTCGTACAGGCAGTCGTATTACGTTACCCTCTGCTCCTGTTTTCAAATTAGAGACGGGAAGAACAGCATATGGCAAAGAGAAAAATAACATTTAGATGCCTGGCAATGCTGCTTAGGTTCACTGCAATAGTGCCTAGTAACCTTTCTCAAGGATAGAGACCTAATCTACTGGGCACTGTGCAAACAGTGCAAAATATATAACACAGTCTCTGCCCCTGGGATGTCACAAGACAAACATGACCAATAGGCAAAGCAGGTACCTGGAAAGTGAAGAGAAAATGAGAAATTAAGTTAAGCAGAACTTTTCTCTGGCTGCTGTCCTAGCTTATGGAGGTAGGCAGTTTGGTAGAGATAATTTTAAGAGTCTTCATGTTATATTGTTGGATGCTAGGTTTTTCTTAGGTGCAGGACATGTCAAAACATTGACTGAAGTTTGTTCCAAAGTATTCCTTTGCTTGGCTTAATAAACCATTAGAAAAATAAGAAATGTAATAATAACTTAATTTTATTTTTTTTTAGTTCCAGAGGCCCCAAATCTAATAAGAGAGGAACACTGCATTGCATGTTATTTATTTATGTTGGACCTTTAATCTGAAGTAACTCCAACAAATAAGATCAGTTCACAGCAAAGTAGACAGACCAGCATAAAAGAAGAAGAAACATCCTGCAGGAAAACAAATTGATGATCTGGACACAAATTGTATTTATTAGAAATATTAGGGTTATGGACTTTGAGAAAATGCAACATCAAAAGCAAGTTTTCAGTCTGTGCAGCTGTGGATGGAGGGGTCCTTAGAGAGAGCCTGACCTTAAATCATGCAAATGGGCTTGCTACAAATAAGACTTTTTTTTAAAAGGCTAATTAAAAGTATTCATGTTCCATCCATGAGATTATATTATAATGACAATTTAGACAGCAGGGTGTTCAAATGCCCACACATTCATAGCACTGCTATGTTTATTAGGGGATCATCCAGCAGATTATTAGGACATAGACAATTACACGTTCTCACTCTAATAAAGAGGGCACTGAACTAGAAGAAACCTGGTTTCTGTCATTGAGTCTTTCATTGATTTGTTGAGTATTATAACTTATTCAATATCTCTTTGGACCCTGGTCAGGATGTGGAGATTCATGAGAGTAGCTGTGGTCCAGAGAAGATGACACTGTCACCAAAAGCTCCCAAGAGGAATGGCTCAGAGCACTCTGTATTGTGTGGACACCAGCAGGATAGTGACTTCTGCCAACCAAAAGAAGCATTTTTCTCCAAACATGAAAATAATTGAGCCCTGAAGTGCCAGAAAATGAGAGGAAAGCTCTTTGGGGGACTTGAGTTTTCAGATGAAAGCTCAGATTTTTCTTGAATCTCTTTTGCTTGGTTGGAACCCCAGTTTGACATCAAAACGAGGTGTTGACAGAGAACTTTCTACCAGCTGTACCTCAGTCACACTGGAAGAGACAGGTAGTTCCTGTGAACAGATGTAAAGGCAGAAAACAGTAGCGAGGAGACAATCATCTGTGGACTTCATGTGTTGTGCTGCCTGAAGGAATTCCTGCCGACTGTGTGCTCCTCTTCTTCTCCTGGCTAGCAGGAGTATCCTGAGGCATGTCCCTGTACACTGAGACCACAAAGATAAATGACTTCTGAGGTATCAGACTTTTGCAGATTCCGTTGAGCTCACTCTCTATAGTTTTTTAAAAAAGATCTGATGAAATTGAAACATTATTTGTATTATGATATTATCCTTACTCTATTTCATTAATAAATTCGAGGAGTTGTGAGGTTGTGTGCATGGCTGAGAATGTTTTATTGGTTGTTTTATTTCTATGAATAAGATCCACTTTAATGGGAGCAGAATATTTATTTTCTCTCAGAGGGATTAATATGGCATAATATAGTACAGGTTTTGTCACACAGCTATATTCAATGCCACTATAACCTGATTTGGGATAAAATATAGAAGTACATCAGGGAACATCTGATTTTATAGCTTTTAAATTCAGTATAATATAAACTCAGCTCTCTGACTGAGAATTAAAGTTGTTGCAGGACAGAAAAATTTTGAACCAAGAACAAATCCATTATTCAATATGCAGAGTTCCAGACATGGTGTTTTTCTTTAGATTCATTGCCTCTGTGTAATGCTGCCTTTGTTTGAGAAAGTTTGTAGGTTTTTTATAGTATGAAAATAACTTCTCTGCAGTTGTGGTTTTTATCTTGGGTTTGTTTTTTTTTTTTTAACTCCAGGACCACCTAAATGTTTTAAAGAGATTTATTGACCATGTAATGGGATACCAAAAAGTCAGAAGAAGGAACAGTAGATCTGAGTCACAAATTCTTTGCATGTTTGAGACAAATCATGTGTTATGGATGGCACTGTAACCTACACAGTAAATACTAATAATCCATGACAGTAAATGCTAATAATCCATGAATTAACTAATTCCCAAAAGAAGTGGATGCCAAACACATTTTAAGGCTGGTTCAAGACCAGTTTTTCAAAACACATTGGAAGAGCTAAACATTTAGAAGTTAATACTAAATTCAATAAAACCAACAACACTCTTGTTTGTGGGACCAAGACTATGGAGCACAGCGAAAGAAATGGATACAGTTTCTAGAAACTTCAGCATCTATTAGGTACAAAATGCTTCTGCAAATCAAGTGCTTGGTTTCCTGTCTAGAGCTGAATGAAATAATTTTGATAATTGTGGTCCCAATTTTGGTTTTCTCTCTGGACCAAGGCCATGCTAGACCCCAAGGAGAAGCTATGGGCCTTGTTCTCTACTCCTTAGCCTAGCAGTAGCCCTCCTGTCAGCCAACAGATATTAATTTCTGCTCCACTTCACCTAAACTAAACATATATCCTAACCACTTGCTTTTAAATAGAACACAATGTTTTTCAGTCTGCCTCGCTTTAAGAGTTTTTCTGAACTAACAAATAGCCAACCGCTTCCTTTATGTATTTCTTTCTGGGATTGTGCTACTTGCTAATGTGGATGTAGCCTCAGAGTTTGTTTTGCCATTTACTGGTACTCCCACATTCATTTTATATTAGGATCCTTGTGCATATTGGACCTTTTGTATTTCAGCATCTGTTAAGATATTTTCCCCTTTTAAGTGAATAATGAAGTGTATAGTGGCCTCTGACCACATGCATTTGTAGAGAGGCTGAAAACAGAGACCAAGGTTCAAGACTCCATGTTCTGTTATCAGAGGTCGCTGAGAAACCGCAAGGATGTGTCACCAGGTCCTTATCCTCTGTCACACCCGTGTTCCTTTAGATCAAAGAGCAGACGTTTTGAAATATGCAATGCAACATGCATTTGCAATATTAAGACACGGGAGTATGGAAGCGTACATGTATCAAACTAGAAGAAAACAGAGATTGTAATAAGGGTATGAATGTCCTGTCTTTGGATATCTGCACAGCAGGACTGACAATATTTTGGGACTTGCCAGTTGATGGAAAGCTTGATCAGTGGTTTGAAAACACTTTTTTTTGCAATTATTATTATGTACTTTTAGATGAGTGCAGCTTACTGCTGTATCTGAGGTGTAGCCAAGGTTATGGTTTTTTCCCTGCAGATACCAAAGGGAGGGAGAGAAATCATGGTACTAGATGGGAAAGAGCAGCCTGATACAGCTCATTGGGCTACAAAGTCAGGACTGCTTTGCAGACCAGTGGCAGACAACTTATAAACCGCATCTGCGCTACCATGAATGTGAAACTCATTATTTGGGAAGTACCTGTTTAATGGCTATTGCCTGTCTGGTTTGTTGTAATATCCATAAATAGTAGCAGTAGCAGCATAAAGGGCTTCTATAGCAAATGGTGGAGCTGCCTTTGACACTGGAAATCACATTTGGGTGGTTGGTGCAGATCAGCTTGCCTGAATGTTGTTTTAGTTGAGTCTGAAAGTAGCTGAAAATTTGTTAAAAAATTTCTTTTCACAAACAAGCAGACAGCTGAAATCACTGCTGTTCAGTGGGCTGTGGAAAGAAACTTTTGTTATTGTGATTGATCTGAAGAGTTTAGAAAAGCATTTGCTTTCCACAGTTTTCTCCTTCATTTTATCATGGGCTCTGTTTCCTCCTGTGATCCCAGCTTCTCTTTTCTCTTCTTTTTGGTTCCATTTCATCACTGAAAAAGAAAGGGTAAGACAAAGAGAAAAGACATGCAGAGGAAAAAAGAGAGGTTATTAATTTAACATTTTCTTCGAAACCTTTTCTTTTCTAATGAGGGGAGTTTTTTGACACCCAAAGGAAATAGTTCATTTTTAACAACCTGTAGCGCACAGACTATTGCTTTCAACTTTTCCTGCGGAAAATAAACGACGTGAAGCTACGGTGCCTCCTTAACATGCAAATGCACATAACTAAATTCACCGGGCTTAAGATTAAAAGATGAAGGGACCCAAACCTCCCAAACAGGAGCCTTTTGGGTAGCTCTGCAACTGGCCTCAATGTTGACTCCACTGACCAAAGATGCTAGGAGCACTGTTCAGCTCTCTGAGCCATCAGAGCTGCAGTGAGGTATCCAGCCCAGCCTCCAGCTGCCTGTCCAGAAGGATGTGGCTCCCTCAAAGGGCCTCAGACACTTCAGAGCATCTAGATGGCACTAGCAGCCTATATTTAGGCACCTGAACTGAGCCCCAGGGGTGTGATTCAGCTTCAGCTTCAGACATCTGGATGTCTGTGGTGCGCTCAAGGTGTCTACACTCTCCTAGTGAATAGAGATCCAGGTCTGAATTTGTCTACACAAAACCATCTAATGTTACATGAAATGCCCTTGGATATCGGCGGCATCTCTGTGCGCCTGGCAGATACTAGTGTGGGTGAGCAGAATCGCTTCATAAACCCCCTCAGCTGTGCTGGGTTCCCCAGGCAGACACCTCCGCCGTAGGTGTTTCCGTTGAGGCATCTCAACCTGGAGCTGGCATTCCCCGGGGGACATCCGTGCTCTCACCCCCCGCACGCTCCGCCAGGAACAGATGGGGAAAATACTCACGGTGCACTTACTGCAGACCAGACCCTGGCTGCCCAAGTGGCAATTTGATAAAACGACAGTCTTGTCCTCTTCGTTTAAGAACTGTTCTTGAGAAATCATGAAGGAGGAGAGCCAGGCTAGCACAGTGATGGTCTCGCTGTGTCATTATTCCCTTTAACCTGATGGCTAGTAACAGCCATGGCTAGGTGACTCCCACTAGCCCTGACTACCTTTTTGCACTGCTGCTGCTCTGGGTTTGGCAGGCAAACAGTTCATAAAATTGATTTATAAGGGAAGAGGACACAGGAAATCTTTCTTATACAACAGATTTCAGCTTGTATATAACTAGGAAGCCAGGGCAAATTTTTGACACCTGCTCCCAGACTACTTTTTGGAATGGTGAGTGGGTAAATCTGCATTATGCTCTGAATTGCACTGAAGGAAGGCTGCACTGAGCAATGATCTACTTTTTGAGATACTCACCTGAATCCCTGAACTGTATCAAGGCTAGTCATTTCAGGATCAGTTTTCCTAGATAAAAGAAGCCACTTAGGTGAAAAGTGAAGAAGAGTTGACCTTTAAGTATCTTGGAAGCATTTGCCCTAGAAAACAAAGTTATTCTTCTATTTGCGAGGAGGAAAAAAAATAAAGTCACCAGGACATCCAGGTCTGACAGAAAACTTTGAGAAGCTGTGTAATCCAACCGTAGATCACAATTATTTTCGGTGATTTCTCATGCAATGGCTAGGGAAACTGAGGCACAGTACAATGACAAGTTTTCCGTGGAGGCCCACAGCAAGAGATGCTGACGTGAGCCTCACATGTGTATCTTAACCTTCATCTATTCTGTCCAGGAGTCAGGTTGAAGTGGGAGCGTGTTATGATACTCTTCTCTAGTAAACCCTGAAAAGCACCAGGAGAGCGTGTGCAGTTAATTACTGAATCTCAGTTTAAACTTCTCCAACTAAATCTCCTTAGTGAGAATGTAGGAACACTCCAGATTAGGAGCCCTAATGAAAGGAAATGCATTGCTTTACTCAGTGAGTGAAATAAAGTGGACACTAGCTCTCCTCTCCACTAAAATCTTAATGAGCAAGAATAAAAAGCAACCTCAAGACTAATTTTCTAAGTTTCCAAATGTGAATTATTGCACATTTAATATTTTTGTAACATTGTAACCCTCCCGCACAGGGAAGGAATAGATTATGACCTGCCTTTCCACGCTATTCCTGATTTATACCAGTCTGAGATTAGAGGCTCTAGAGGTTCATCATAAAAGTGCTGACCCAGCCACTTGTGGGGCTGTGATAAATATTGCATGAGATACCCATACATGCAGAAATCTTTTATAGAGCGTTAATCACTGCTAACTTAATGCTGTGGGGTGTTTTACTATTTTGTAAGTACTAAATGATTCATTAAAAAAGCTGATTTACACTGAACTTTGACCCAAACTTTTGGTAGGGTGAGAACACAGAGATGCAGAAGCAGCAGTACTTCACTTTGAACATGAGCTGTTTAGGGATCAGGAATGGGCAGAGATCAGCTTTCCTCTCTTTTTTCTGTCCCTTTTTCTTTCCCATCGACTTTCTCTGGAGTTCCCAGCCTAAAGGACTTATGTACAACGTAGAGCTACAGAGCATGGACACTAAACCTCTAATTTATAATGCCGGACCTCAGACACTCCAGCAGCACTTCTCATTTTCCCTGAGTTGCAAATCTTTACTCTTAGTACTTTTTTCTTGCCCCAGGCTTAGACCAAGCTGTAGGCAATATTCATCTCAGTGAATGCAAAGGCGTGATTCATCTCAACGAAGGCAAGCTTCTACTTTGACATATGTGACACTCGAAACTTGCTGGCTATACAACAAGCCTTTCTTCAACAAGAAGGGGAACATAGAGATGAGCTTTCACCTTTTGTAACCAACACTAGCAAATAATGCTCAGATGATCTTACGTGCTTGCAATTTAGAATTCCACTTTTAGTTAGGCCACCCTGCATCTGAGCTTCTCATCTAACCAATGAAGAGAAACAAGTCTTTTGGGGGAAGACTTCTCTCAGCTTAAAATAGGGTAGAGAAGCTGTGAAAGCTATGATCTACATGCACCTGCTTCTCTTCACGGTCTGTAAAAAAAGCCAAGGCAATTTGCTCAGACATTTATAGATAGATGAGGTGATCTCATGCATTAGCATCAGGTTCAGCCATATGGACCATGTGAGATTCCCTAAAGCGTCGTGGCTGCCCCCAGTTTCCCGCTCTGGAAGGCTCCGATCCTGTGCCATATCAGCCAGTCCTGCGGATATCTCAAGGCCCTTGGACATCTCCAGTGGCACCTGACACCCACATATGGGTAAGTGAATTGAGTCCTTGGTGTCATTTATTTGTACTTCTTCCTACACTTTGCAAGGTTTCTATTTGAAATAGGAAAATAATCCCTCTTGTCAACATTTTAAGAGAGAAAGACCCTATTTTTACAAGAGCCTGCTGCAAATACAGGAAATTAGAGTCCAAGCTGAACTTCTGAACTGTGGTCTGCAAAAATAAGGCTTCGTTTTCCTCTTACTGGCAAGCAGAGCAGCAGCTCATGCAGTCCAGTTGCAGATCAGTGGCATTTAGGCTGGAAGAGTTTTGGCTGATTGTTGCTGCCTGGGCTTGTGATTATGCAGATCACAGACATTTTCGGCATCCTGTGGACCACGGCTGAACTTTATGTGCTTGTTTCCTTCCTTGGCTGACTCTGGTTATTTGCTTCCCACAGTTTGATTTCCCTGAGAAGTGTGGAAACTTTCTTCCTCCTTTTACTACTGCCCCAGCAAGCAACATCTGATGAGTTGTGGGCATCTGTCAGCTGTAGCTGCTGGCACAGATCTCTGCTGTGCAGGTGTCTTCATTGCACTTTCATGTAACAGCTGAACACCTGTGTGGCATAAGACGTTCAAGGATTTAGGGAAAGCAGGACTGGTTTTGTATGGAAGAATGCCTCTGGTTTCAGCCTTCTTTTTAATTTTTGCTGGAAGATGTTGAAACAGAGAATTTGGCTGTCTCATGTAGAGTGTGCTTTTCGGAGGGCCTTTTCTTTTGTTCCAGAACACCCTTACTAGCAAACTGCATAACTGAAACAGCGGCAGTTTGTGCCGGCACCAGATCAGGAAACACACGGACCAGTAGGATGAACAGCGTGGATGGAATTTCTTGTATCTTTTTATAAAATTATCAGTATATATCACAATTTAGACTTGATTCTCCATACTGACTTTAACTTGACCATAGAAGATGCGTAACACAGAACAGAATGCACTGATGTCCTCTTATTTGATGCTGGAGAAACAAAATTTAAAGATAGCAATCAAGCCAGCTAATTGAGAGATAAAAATACAGAAAACCTACACAGCATTTTAGCAAACTGGAAAATCTTTCTATTCCTTTTGTTATATCTTCCATTTTCTTGTCAATATGTGTATTTTTGAATTCTCTTAATATGTAACTGCATAGAAAAACTCATACATTAGGTTGGCTTAAAAGAAAAGTAACCTTGTAAACATTTTGCTGGAGGTTTTAAATGTTAATGAGCCAGAGTGAAGTTCTTGCTGTGGGCAACCCACGCATCTCTGAAAAGTGTAAACAGCAAGAAGGAAGGGGAATTATAGAGGATGGTACAAGGTGGTATAATTATCTGTAACGGGCTGGAATTACCGAAGGGAAGATGTAGGCAGGTTGTAGGGGAATGACTGTGAACACTGGTATGATGAAGCTGTGGAGAAGTCCCCTGTTTTTCTTGGACTAGTGTTGTTGCAAAGGATAACAGAGGGCCTTGTTAAAGGACAAGAAATTGTACATTAAGAAAAAGTTGTGCAGCAGCAAAGCATGAGATCTGTAGAATGAGTCTATACATCTCGCCTTCTTTCTTTGGTCCCATCCCTGCCATGTGATAAGTGTTTGTCTGGCAACCTCAAAAAAGGGGAGTGAGGAGCTGGTTACCCCCATTGGAACAGTTCATTTCACCTACTGCTCTCTGCCTCACACCAAAATACTCTGAAGAATGAGGTTAACTGTTCATTTTTGCTCCAGAGGTCAAAACAGAACTACTGTTGCAGGTACAATGCAAATGATGTCCATTGGATGTCCAGTAAATTCAGCTCTTCCAGGAAACCTTAGATTTACTTAACAGATTCACTCTGTTGTCCATACACCAGAGATCTAAGGTACCCATTAGAGGAGGAGCTATAGCGTAGAGCCTTTTCATGCCAATGCAACTTGATGACAAAAAAGTGACACATCGTTGGTCAACACTAGAATTTTTTTAAGGAAAGTCTTTGTTCCTTGAGATGTTTACTTCATGAGGAGAAAAGAAATCAAGAAGCCATAGGAATTTCATGTAAGTTTGTTACATAAAGAGAAAATGTAATGGCTATTATTAGAGTAAAACAAGTAGTTCTGCTCATAAAAAGGTAACAAATATTGGAAAGGACATCTTGAATCTGAAATCAGACCACACTGGATTCTAATTGCTAATGTAGCTCTAGAATAAACTAAAGCTGTTCCAGAAATTATTTCCTGCTTGGGAAAGTCTGTGGGAAGCCAGACTTCCCTGCCTCTCATCAGATCTAACAAAGCTTTTCAGAGAAGAAAGCTTCTCAGGTGATGGAGTAATGATAGCAGAGGGGACCTGAAATTCAGCTTCCTGCTCTGTCTCCTTCAAATCATGGAGCTGACCTCCAAGCTTTAATTTCTTAGCTAAAACTAAAGAACCACAAAAGCAGGTTGTTAATAACCCTAAGCTAAACACGGGAACTGTGGAACTGTGTCACGGGTGGTGGGCATGTGTGACAGCATCTGGTGTTGATGGGGAAGAAGAGAGGACATGATAGTAAATGCACAGCATATTTCTCTCTCTTCTTTGGGTTAGCAATGATTATGTATGCAAAGTGGAGCAATTCCCGCAGGAAGCTGGAGAGACTGGGGACAGCCTGGCTGGTGGAGGGGCTTATAGTCCAATCTCTTTGTGCTGTCTCTCTCGCCTTTTTCATTTTAATCAAATGTTTTGTTTCTGTTGAAATTGGTACAGGCATCCTTTATAAATGGCTCCATTGTGAATGATGCTCATTTTCCTGCCAAAAGTCATTTTAGTGGGACATACTGGAAAATCCTTTTGTTTGCTGGCAATCCCTCCTTGTGGAAGACCAACTGCTCATTTCTGCTAACAGAGCAGGTCTTGATTCCTGAAGGGGAATACTGTGTACCAGCAAAGCCTGCCCAAATGCAAGTGCAAAAGCATAGGAAAGGCATTGGGGAGGAAGACAAAGATTCAAAAACAAAGACGATTTTTGGCTGCAAGAGTGTCTGGCTTTGCCTAGGGAGTGAGTCACAACCTCATGGCGGCGTGCGCAGCAACATTTCCTCTTTTAAGAACATTTTTTGGCCGTTCTGGGCCCAATCGCATCAACCTGTGTTGATTCTTTGGGCTTTTTCTATTTCTCCTCCAAGTCAGGAGCTTCTGACTGACACCCAGTTCACCCGTTTCTCTGGAAGGGGCTGTAAGAAACACACCTGGACAGACTGGCCTCATGGGGAGAGGCAGAGATGGTTGATGCCATCTGCCAGGACATCAGTCAATAATGTACAAAACTGTGAGTACTGCAGACTTATTGGCAGAAGTTTTAGATACAGGCATCATACAGGCACCAATAAGCCTATGACAACTAATGAGGTGATTTTCTCACCAGGGGCTATTTCATTGCTTTCATCCAGCATCTGCATTCCTATCTGCTCTTCCCTTTCCTCTTTCCTCCCCTCTCTTTAGTCAAAATAACCAGAATTAATTTCTTTCCTTTAATGTAGATGTTGCTTGTCTTGGGGAAAGCCTATTTCATCTGTCTAGGTAATGAACCCTCTGTTAAGAGCTATGGTATTTTTAGGAGTTGCTTGCATACATAATCATGCTTTGCATTGCCAGGTATTTTATAGCACACCAGATTTTCCAACGCTGTCAGACTCTCTTTATTTCTTTACTGACAAATAGGCATACATCTCATTCCCGGTGATGATAAGCTTAGCTGCAGGAGCTAGAAGAGTGGAAATCAGAAACCAAACATGGCTTTTTCAGTACCAGGGATCCTATTCTCCATCCTCCTGCTAATGCTGGTAGACAGGGTCTAGACTTACACACGAGAGTTTGAAGAATATGGATTCCTGGGAATCTAAAAAGTGTCACAGACAGTGGCAGCAGCTACCCTACACTTAACTCAGTGAATGCCGGACTACTTTGTTTCTTAGAGGAATTAGCTGAATGAATAAATAGCTGTCTGCCCCTACGAAAATAAAGTCTAATATGCAATTAAAATGAAAGATTTTCCCTCTGAGGGTGTGGGGAGCCATTAGATAAAATTATAGGAGGACCAGATGCGAAAAGTACTGTTGTTTCACATATTTAAAAATGAGGATAATTAAAAGAAGTGAAAAATACAGAGTCTGTCTTTAAAGGGGAATGCATTTGTAAGCCCCCATGCTAGTATCTGTTTCATTAGGGAGAATGTAAGGACTAGTTATGGTATGTGGCAGATAGAAGACTAATTGCAGAACACAACTTGGATTTCCTTAATATAATAATGAGAGTTCATTAAACAGCAGCAGGGAACAGCAAGATCAGTGCTCCAATCTTATTATTATTTATTTCTATTACAGTGCTGCATGTAGGAATCGAAAGAAATGGGAACCCCTGTTGTGCTAGGTGCTGCATAAGCACAAATTAGGTGATTGACTCCTGCAGTTTAAACACCGGTCTCTGTAGCCATTCCCTGTGGAGATTAGAGTCCGGTTCTGATGGCGTTGAAGCAGGTAGCTTTTTCACTTGAACTTGTGGGAATTAATTTGCCATTGTCAAAAGGTTTGACCGGTTGAGCACTAGCAGAGGGATCACGTAGAGCTGAGGATGAACATGAGAGGGCAGAAGTGGAAGTTGCATTAGGTAAGCAGGATATTAGCACAGGCATATAAATTCAACAATTCATAATCCTTGGGTAAAGAGGTTGGATTATTGCAAGAACTGCTTATTTCAGAAGAAAAAAAGGGAAATTGATAAATTCAAATTTCCTGGAGCTTCCTATGTGTCCCAGAGACTGTGAAATACCCAGCATAGTGTCTGAATGGTGTAACCAGTTCCCAGTTCTCTCCCATTCATAGGAATAGGATTTGTTTGGCTTCCTGGAAAAGAAAAGGATTCAACTGAAAGGATTCAATGGACCAGCAAAATCCCAGGTGTTGGGTAGGAGACTTACATGATTTTTCCCCAGCTCTGTCCTCCGCCTTAGGATTACAATGCTGCATTCTCCCTGGTCTGCTGAAAGCCCTGCAGCAGGGTGACTGGGCAAGACATATCAGAGGAGTCCCACTGGTTAATGCACATTCCCAGCTGCAGCCCTGTCCCATAACCCCTCTACTGTCACCTGTAAAATGAGCCAACACGTAGAATCTCACCTGTGAGGTCTGAAAAACATCAAGAAGTTTGTCTACAACCGAGACAACTGTCAAGGGGGCAAAATTTTATTTGGATGGTATTTCCTTCCAATAAAATGTCTTATGCCTTTTGTAGTCTTACTGATTGGCACCCTGTGATGTAGGTAACACAGAGTAGTAAAGAAGAAAGGAAATCAAGACACATTTAGCTCACTTTTGTCACTAGTTTTCTTTCTTCCCAGTGAACACTCGCAGCATGTATTACACATGCACTTTGCTAATATAAGAATCTTCATTATGAGAAAAGATCTACAAGCTCAGGATCCTCTTCCCAATACCTATCTGAACTGGATGCAAAGAAAGAGATTAAGGCTAGGATAACTATATCCTGATATTTTCCCAGGGTAGTTTCCCAGTTTCCTGAGACTTCTGGCTCAGAAATTTCTGGAGCTAAAGGTGCCTTCTGGATTCTCTTCTTTGTAATGCCCATCTGGTTTCTCTTCCATTATATAACGGCTTCTATCTACAGATGCCTATAAATGCGGTATGTAATGAATGATCTCATTTTTTTCTTTGGGTTTGGTTTGTTGTTTTTTTTTTTCAACCGGCACTTGCTGGTTTTATGTTATTCTTTCTATTTTGTTGGAAAAGACAGCTGGCATTTGTCCACCCTTTCACTGTCTCTATGCTACTTATGACATCACAGACCTTTTTCATATCAGTTGTTTCATTTCCAGGCAAAGAAATGAAGTAGTTCCTCAAATGGAGATTATAAGTGTACTTTGGGAGATATAACCCTATGCTGGAATGAACTGTGTTTGTTGGGGATGTTAATAGATTTCCTTTGGCAGTAATTGGAGTATATACGTAATTGGTTTTACTCTGAAAAGTTTGCCTACAGTAATCAATTTCTTTTGTCAGGAATCGAAACTGGCTTTCCAAAAGCCTGAGTTACCAGTGTTGCCTGAAGATGCAGTGCTGTTTGATGGAAATGATTCAGTTACCGAAAGATAGGTTGTCTGGTATGAGAAGTCCTAGGTTATCCAAGATAACTACATAGGGTAGCAGAAATGAGATGGGATCTGAAGGGGACCTAAACTTTCTGGAATCTGATTTGGACTTTCTCAAGGCTTTCAGGTACTTTGGTTTAAGAAAGTTGTCACCATGATTTTCACTTACACACAATGATAATTTTTATCCTAATCTATATGAATAAAAAGGGAGCTCCAGCTGTGCTGTAAGCAACTGTTTAATGAATCCACATCTGGTTAGCGTTGCTGCCATTTCTCTGGATGTTCTTGTGTGGCTTTATTTGTATGTTCTAATTAAAAGAACTTAGAACCTCTTGGATGTCTTCTTTATTTATGCATTTTTTAATTAGAAAATTCAATAGTTAAGAATTGGGGCATGCAAAAATACAGCAACTTCATCTCCTGCTGTGATCTCGTTATGTGTCCCAAATTAATTGATATCAAGCCAAGTTAGAACTTGGATAAAAATGCCTTTAGGGATTAATCCTGGGTGTATTCGCAGGTCAGGCTGATGATTTAATATGTGTCAGTCTTGCATCTTATCATGTGGTGCCAGGCATCCTTGTCCTGGAGATATACACTCACTAAAGATCCTGTGATGCATTTTCCAAAAGAGGAGGTTTTGGTCCAGATAGTGCGATCCATTTCCAAAGGCTTTGTAACCTCTGGAGTTACAATCATACCTGTGTCATTGGGCCACGCTCTCATTTGTCACTTCCAGGGCCAAATCCTCGCGGGCTGAGGGAACTCTTCCAGCTGAAATGGACACACAACCATCCAGTCTAGTTGGGTTCTGCAGGCTGCTTCACAGGGGCAGTACGCAACTCCCTAGAAATAAATAATCAAATAAACCAATTGGATCCTTGAGAAAGGTGCTTTTTAAAAGCACACATATGATGTCATTTTCCTACAGAAGACCCTGTGCCCCATTTTTGTGGTTGTAGGAATGAGAAGATGCTTACAGCAATGATTTGGACACTTTCATTTGTCTTTTGCTATGGACATGTGAACCTTATGAACAGTTCTCTCAGCTGCTACTGTTTAGCTGGAAAGAACAAAGACGTGGACAAAAGACTTGGCTGGTTTAGTACCCGTTTACTCCTGGTAGAGTAAAAAGGGGCAAAGGGCTGGGGACTCCCACAGGTTCCCAGCCTTTTCAGTTTCTCAATCTCTTCCTTCACTTGCAGCCTTTGAAAAAGAAACACACTGATAAATATCATGAAAGACAGCATAACTTCACAGCAGTTTTCCTATGGAGAGCTGAAATGAAATTGTTCACCTTTTCTCTTGGGCTACCTCTGAAAACAAAGGCAAAAAACCTGTTGCTTTTGGTGAAGCCAAGATTTTTACCTGCATTCTCCTGACAGTGATTCTGTGTAGCACAAATAAGAAATTATGCAAGAAGAATGTCTTGATACTATGCTATTTATACATATGCAATGGTAAATGAATAAGAAGCTATACATGGATGATTATAAGGTGTCAGCACTTAAGAACTGATAGAAGTAAATGACACCCTTGCTCACAGACACAATGCAGAGGAAAAGGCTTGAATATGCAAAAAAAGTGGGGTCCCGATTTTCCTGTAAGGAGAGGAGGCTCAGAGTAAAGTCCATGGAGGCAAATCTTGCAACATGATTACTACTGCTATATCTGTTATAGAGCAGTGTAGTTACACAGAGGAGGACTCGATTGCAAATATTATTTACTGTCAGATCCTGTTCTGTGGTATAATTCTGCTCAGCATTTTCTTCTGAGTTCTGCCTTCGGTCAGCTCTTCATGCCATTAAATAAACAGTAAATCCAAGCAACTGCCCCCTGCTCTCACGCAAATACATGTAAAAATGACAACTGAAATTTATCAGATATTCATGGTCAGGTTTTCAGCTACATTACACCGCTAGTTCACACCAGCTGAGAATCTGACCCTAACGCTAGGTTTTTTTGTCACCTAGATTTGATTAGAAATCTCTTTCTTAAAGCCTCTGTGTTCTTTAATTCTATTTTAAATTCTTAGTGGAATAAGAATGTGTCTAATTTACCCCTGCAGAACGTGGCTAGAAGAATGCTCTTCAGTGCTGAAACACTTTATAGAGCATCTTTAAAACACTTTATGGAGACACTAATGGAATTTTCCTCCTTTCTACCCAGAGTTCCCACTTCTAAAACTTAAAAAAAATATCAGCCAGCATAATGCAGAACATGAATTGTTTTAAATCAGGCATCTTTCCTCTCCTTCCTTTCCCCCATGTAAAGCAATTTTCTTTTTAAATGTTTCATAATTTGCAGCTGTGCTACTGTAACAGGATGTTCTTAGCTATGGGAAACATATGAGCATCTGTATGCTTTCTGACTCAAATTGTTTTAATTCAATTTTAGTGTACACTTGACGTGATGAATTCAAGTCATGTAACTATTGAATAAGCATTGGGGAAGATGGATTGAGATAGGGAAAAGTAATGTGTCATCAAATGACACATTTTCTTCCACCCTATCTCAATGTCAAGGACACAAAAGAAAGGGAATGAATTAGTTTGAACAAATATACTTAGAGACTTGTATTCCGGTATGTATTGCATTGCTCTCAGTTTGAATTCAGACTGTCAAGGAAGCATTCGGGTGCTGAACTGAAGATTTACAGGGAAGAGGTAGCAACACTAGGGGAGAAGTATGAAAAATGGAGCTTTTGGTGACCTCTCTGTAATGTTTTATATTCATTGGAGTCTCCAGTGGTGCATTAGTCCAGGTTTCCTTTGAGACGGTTACAGACGAAGGACGACGCCGTGATGAGAACGCTTTCCCCAGCCAGGGAAGTCCTGCAGCCCGTTCTTTTTTTCTGCCACAAAATTTCCACATGAGCTTGGGCTAACCGCAGAACAGGGCTTACGGCACAGGCACAAGAGAGGTGGGGAGTGAATTAGTGCAGCTTAGTGAGTGCTGTGGTGGCTGGTCATGTTTGCACTTTTGGCTGCCCCTGGCATGAATATGCCACCTCCAGCCCCCAGGAAGCAGTTGGTAGAAGCAAAGTGCATGTTTTGTGCACTGTCACCACTGAACAGTCACCTATGAAGATGTGGTAAACAATAGCTATGAATAATATGACAGTACAGGTTATAATATATCGTCAAAATAGTTATCCGTTGGTTTTAAGATGAAACTGAGAGAAATATAGTTAAATTAATCCTGATTTATTAATGACACAACAGCACACTTCAGTTCCAGTAAGTGAGGAGGCAGACAATCCCATATTTCATCCTTTGAGGGACTGGGGTCTAAATTCTGGTTCAAGGAAGAGCCTGGTTATTTAATATTCCTCATTAGTACCTAGTGCTGCTATAAATCCTTCCTATGTTGGTTAGTTAAATGGTATTTTATATTCCTGATATATTGATTAAGAGACTAAATTAAATAGCTTCTGTTAGACTAGCATTTTCTTCTGGGAGCAATTCAGCAGTGAAGGTTGCATGACCTCTTCTGGAGATGTTGGGGTCACCCCATTGGTCTGCAAAGGCAGACTTGGGCTTGTGGTGGATATGCAGTGAATTCAAGAGCCTGCCATGTGTGCCTCAAAGTTTATATGGAAAAGCTTCATAAGCCAGAAAACGTGGTAGGGTAAGAGCGTGAATCTGCACACAGTTTCTGCTTTCAGAGGGTTCAGGAAATCAGTCGTGATATAGTAGAGACCTACTGACTGATGGTAATATATGGCCACTGTCAAGAAACTTCACCTCTCAACAGCTTTTTCCTCTATGAATTGCACTAATTGCCTTTCTGACTATGATGAGGCTTCACCCGTGTTTTGCAAAATGCTTTGCAGTCCTTCTCTGAGATGTATTAAATGCCTGATATTGGCAGGACTTACTGTTGCTTAGTAAAGATTTGTCGCTTTGCTAGCCACAGCTTTCACTCATGGCCTCTATTCCCTGACAGCAGAAGTGGCCTGATTCGAATGTGTGCTTGGCTCAGATCATGCTTTCCCAGTGACTTTTTTCTGTACCAGGTCCAGCAATTGTTTTGAATGAGACTCCTCATGCCCTTCTGAATCTGTTGGGCTTTTTGTTTTGTTCTGCTTTTTTTTATTAACAGTGACTGATGGGAGTTTTGAACAAAGCTGTTCACAGCAAACAGTTCAAGTTTTCCTTTGCCTTCTGCTGTTCCTCGATGTACAGCTGGGAGACATTGTTGGAAAAGTACCTCTGCCGAGACGCACATGTACATGCAAACAATATCCAACTAAAGGGGTGACCCCAAACAGAGCCTTTCAAGGTAGCTTTCAAGAAACTTTTTTTAATAGATGTGATTGGGATATTACCTGGACTGAACACGTCACAAATTTCCTCTCCTTTTGTCTGTACCTCAAGCTGTATCTCATAAGCCAAATTGATCGCTCTGGAACTAAAAGATATCTCCATAGGTAAAGCCAAAACCAATTGCTCCTTGTCCAAAACTAATCATTTTTCTTTTAAAAAAAGATAAATATCTCAGTATATCTTGTGTACTGAGGAGATAACCAGAGTTATAAGAAAATCTGATTTTTGTCCAGAAAAGATGCAGAAGAAAATTGCAGACTTGTAACTGAAAAACCAGAGTCCTGACACAAAAAAAAAAAAAAAAAAAAAAGAAAAGAAAAAAAAGGCTGAGATCTCCAAAGTGGAGTCAGGATATTAGTTATATACTGTATTCAATGGATGTGTATCTGAATCTTTGAGATCACTTTGGAAATTTCATCCTTGAAATGTATGCTGCACCTTTTATCTTTTTATACAGCAGGCTCTCTTTCAGGGATAGCCATGTCTCAGGCACTGCACACTGTTGAAATATTTGATGAGTATGTAAGGATAGGAGAAAACAGATGAAAAGCATCGCAAAGGAAGAGACCACACTAGAAGTATGATGCTTTTGTAGCCAATGATGCGATCACACACTTTGTGGCCTGCTTTGCCTTAAACTACAACCCTTGCCCCTTGGCAACTCTCTTTGTGCCTTGGGTCTAAGGTGAGGATGGAGAATGACTCTCTGAGCACAAGTGATTATACAGCAGAGAGTTCTAGAAGTTCACTATTAAGATGCAAATCCATAGGCAAGAGGGCTTTGTTACGTCCTTACAATTTTAGTTATCTACTAAGTCAAAAATAGGGACAAAACACACTTGAGAACTTGCATTAGTCAAAAGCTGTTGTTCTGTCAAGTCAAAATGATTAAAACTTTTTTTTATTATTATTTTTTTCCCAACATCTGGAACGTAAAGACTGAAGAGTACTGTCGTACTCATCCAGGAAAACCTTACATACTGCAAAAGCTGTATTTAACAGCTTACAAAGCGATAACTGCTCTCTCTCTCTCTCTGGGCTTGTAATGCCATCAGATACCTTTCTATGCCTCCCACGATGGTGTCACCATCTCTTACACAGGGTAGCACCGTTGTGCTCTAAAGAAACTCATAGCACTGTCTTGGATTCTCCCCACCACGCACCGCTTCAGCAGCAGCTGTGAAGTGTAGTGGATGAATTTGCTGCTGTGGGGAAAACCGCTCAAGAATACAGCTGGGGTTGCCTCACTGCTGAAGAAAGAGGGAGGTCCCCTTGCCCTACCTCAGCCTCCCACCTGCCTTTGACACCCAGGCACCTGATCTTGCTCCTTCCCATAGCACCCCTCAGGCCCCTATCCGTCCCATTTAACTCCCTGCACCTGCAAAAAAATTTTTTTTTTTTTTGTTCACCTTCACTTTTCATGCAGGTGGCTCAGTGTTTACAAACTGTCATAGATGTCTCAGGTGCATTGAGGGGTTCCCTCTGTTGCCCCATTATAATTTTCTGAGTTGGGAAAGGTAGTAATTCAAAGTCTGTATTTCTGTATTTTTTTTCTGTGTTGAGTTCTGTGTTATGCTAAGGACTGTCGCCAAGGTATTTGAGAAAGCAATTTACCTCTGTGCAGTTTTTAGCATGACCAATTGCCCCAGGTGTTTTTTGTCAACTATTACGCCAGATGAACTCTCCGAGGACTTTGCTGTTCCTATTAGTGGCAAATGCTGAAAAGTTACCTCAGTGACATAAATTGATTTGCTGAGGAAGCTGGTAAGAATTGGAGTCATGTCTATTACTGAGACCATCTATCCTCTTTAATTTTATGAGGCAGTAGGATTTTGTTGTTAGCCTGTTTCATAAAAGTGTGCAGGCCAAGAATGCTGGCTTGGTATAGGCTACAAGAGTTGATTTAAATACCCCTTGACTTTTGTGGAAATAGAAAACAGAATTCTGGGAAGGCATATAAATTCAAGCAAAATCTGGGGACTTCAGAGGTTTCAGCCTTTCAGAGCTCCCTTGTGCTTGCAAGAAGGTTTTGTTGTTTTTCCGCTAACTAGCAGTGGAAGTTAATCATAAAGAATATCAGGAAATGATGGGAAAGCCATTATAGCACTAATAGGCGTGTAGGTCCATCCCCACAATGAAATAAAACTCCCTCCAGGGTGAAGTTTTAATTCCTAGCAGTAACGAAATTAAAAAGAAATTGAAGAGCACCATCTGAGGCTGAACCGAGCAGCGAAGATGACCTGAACAGTCACAACAAAATGCCTACCAGATAAAATGCCTTCGAGGTCTGGGGCTGGTTCCCTCTCTATCTGCAAGGAGCTTGATCTTCAGAGTTACTGACCTGAGCTTTCACCTGTAGCTTTTGGCACCTGCAACCAGTCTGACGGGTGGGCACCATCAGACTTGAGCATTTTGGCACCTTGATCTTAAAACTGTCATGGGGATTTTGTGCTGGTGGCAAATACTGAACAATTATTTAAGCAAATCAATCCAGTGGAACTAACCCCCTAATTTCCAAAGAGTATGGTGGTTGTTTTTTGTTTTCATGAGCCCTCTCCCTCTGATCCTGGTAACGCCCGCATATACTGGGACTTCCACCCCAGAAACATTTCAAATCACCTCCTGTGTTTCCTCATTGCTGGCTGGGCATGTCACAGCTGATGTGGCCGGCATGCCCGGCACAGGGACATGGTGTGCACTGGCTGGTTGGCTTGTATTGTGTGCTGCATGGTCAGCTGCTGCGTACATGCTTGTGCAACGCGATTTCGGCAGATGAATTCCCACTGCAGCTTTTCCTCACTGGAGACACTCATTCAGTTCTCCTTCCTCTTTCTGGACGCTGGCTCTCAGGAAGCTTGTGGGAATTTCTGTCTAAGATTTTCCCTCCCATCTTTTAATCAGATGGAAATCAGATGAGGGTTGAAATGCATTAGGAGAAAAGGGTGGAAGAGTGTCTGGCAGACAGATCATATAATCTGTGGTTTCACATGAAACCAGGCTAAGACGTGGGGATGGGCTAATGACAACAAAGAGTCTTACTTCATTGTAAAAAATCTGAATATGGTTAAAAAGTAGAAATAAAATAAAAACAGAATTGTCTAAGCAATGGTATTTCTTTCTTTTCAGTGGTGTATATGCTTGCAATCATCACAGCATTTTTATGTTTCTTTTTCTTTCTTTTTGCATTGTTCCTTGCCTCTAGCCCATTTTCTTTTTAAGCTGAACAAGTTCATGGTGTCTCAGGTTTGCAGCAATTGCTTTGTTCCTTTATTTTAGTAAAAAAACAGACACACAAGTGCGCAAGATGCTTCAGATGGATAGCACTGGACTTTGCTGTAGACATGGGTACTGCTGCCTCACCAGTCAGAAACGCAAGTCTGACTTCCAAATACCGCAAAGGGAGGATGCAATGTAAATGATGCTGGTGGAAAAAACCTGCAATCATAAAAAGCATCAATGCAATACTCTCCTTTAATGCCTTAAGAACCAAAGTTAACAACATTAATGTGCTCCAGCCTATGGCTGTTCTTCAGCATCTGCCCAGGGCTACACAAGGGAACTGTCTCTCTGCTCTCCTGGTGAAAGTAAAGCTGAATGTCACCTTCTGATTTCTCTTGCCTCTCCTTCTTGATAGCTCTCCTTTCGGTGCAGGCCTAACCCAATTCTGCTTAGTTTGTAAAGCTTGACAAGATCACCACTCAAGGTGCTAAGTTTTTAAGGTGCATTCATTTTTCATTTCAAATTCTGCCTCTCAAGCTATCTATAGTTCAGCATTTAGGCTGCAAATAAAGCTGTAGCTGGTGAGCTGAGCAGAAAAAAAGAAATGATAAATGAGTTAATACTGAGTTTGTCACAAGGCCATTTGCTGCATGAATTAAAACACAAATTGGCCTATGGGTTTAGGGTTTACCAGCCTTGCTACAAAATACGTTAGTGCAGAAATATGGGGATAGTATGTTTGAAGGTCTATTTTTCTTAAAGCTAGGCAACTTGGCTGTCCTCTCTCTCCCTCTGGCACAAAGTCAAAAGAATGCAGAAGAACACCGTGCTCATATGAGTGATGCTTTAAAAGGGGAGTGTCATACATGCATTAAATTAATCTCTTCAGGTCAGGGGAGCTGTCTGCTTAGCAGCATCTGTCCGTAAAGTATTAGGTACTTGTGGTCCCATTTCCTGAGGTCTAATTTATTTTTATGTTAAATGGTGTTCTTAGCTGGCCTTCTCTACTTTCGGTAGTCACAGCTACCATTGCTGTTAATTAAAGTAATACCTGACTCCATGCTAGAGAGCAGGACCACATGCCATGAGAACAGTACATTCCTACAACTCAAAACACCTCCTATCATAAAAAAACTGAGGACAACCTAGACCTGCAGGAGAAAGGATTTAACATGGAAAAAGAGGAGGTCATGTACTGAATGCCACATTAACCTCCTTTTTTATTTTAATTTGATGTAGTGCAACCATCTTGCCCTTGGCTAAGAGGGCAGCTTACCTTTCACTACATATCTTGCAGCCTGCAGACATCAGGTCTGGGTTCACGAGGTTTCTGCTCCATCACAGCGTCCTTCCCTCTCAGAGACTAAGTCTTTGTAGGGATGCACTTTTCAGCCACGGTCTGTCTTCACTTGGTGACTACAAGTTCTTTTCTTTCTTTGTCAGCCTCTTCAAAACAAATAATTATCTTTTCACCCATGGCAAACTGAGTAATGAGGAAAGGAGCACAGGACTGTATGTATATTTGTCTAATGCAAAACAGAAATGTCCTAATATATTCTCATAAATCCCAGCCAGCCAAGTAACCTCCATCTCAATGCGTGAGACAGTATGTAGTGACACATTCTTACCTCTTCTCATGTCCCCTGGTCTCCATGTGCCTGCACAGCATCCACCAATACTAAAGCTTTTTCACTGCAGGGCAGCTGTGGTAAAGCATTCCCTACAATCCCTGCTGTAAGCTTGGGAAGAGCAGACTGTGGAGGGCAGCAAGCAGTTTTCCATGAACTACACCACAATCTTATTTTGCAGGGAAATCATGGTTGTTCACTCAACTTTGCCAGGTTACATTTATTTTGATTTAAATTTACCCAGCCATCTTGGGCAGCACGCATACAGGTAAATTAAAATGGTTGTAGTACTGATAAAAACAACGTGCAGAACTTCCTCAGTCTCCTGGCTGCCTGTTGAGTTGCCAGGCGTGTTACCAGTCGTGGTTCATTTATCTTTCCTACCCTGCCATAATGTTCGGGAATACTGCCTTTATCTTACAGACGGGAAACTGAAACAGAGTGGGTAAATCCTTGGTCTTCCTTTGAAGATCAAGTATGTAGGTGAAATGGGATCCAGAGAAAAGTAGGCATTTAAAATGTAAGCAGATTCTTAAATAACTTGGAAGCTCTGGGCCTATGGGATTTCTCAAAGTCGTGCAAGGAAAGCTGTGGATGAGCAGGGAGCTGAGCCCAAATTTCTGTATGCTTAGACAAACACTTTGTAATGATCCCAGATTTCACTACATCCAGTTATGCATAGGCAAAGGTCAGTAGCTATTCAAGTGCTAAATATTCTTTTCTCCTGAGTGAGTTTGCGAGGAGCTTTGCCCCTGTCAGCTGCAAATGTGAAGATTAAGCCCACAGAAAGAGGTGGTACTTTTTTATATGTCACCCTGAGAAGTTTCCTAAGAAGTAGATCAGAGAAAGAGGCTCTCCTGCCTTGAAAGGCAGGTTTCAGCTGTGTTTTTTACCTCCTGTTTGGCTGTTTCATCTCTGTGAAAAATTGCCTGAATCTGTCAAAGATCTGAGAACTTATTTTCTGTGGTCTTCCTGGAGTCTCCGGAGATGAATTCTCCCACAGTTCTGACTATGTTAAACTTACTCCTTCCTCTGCTTCTTCTACTGTGTTATAGTGATTTGCATTCGGCTTATTCCCCGTCCTACTGAACAAGTGCCAAATCAGAAGTCCAGAAAGATTTGGCCCCTTGGTTGCTGATCCTTGACGCTAGGATTTGTTTGCTAGCGCTCAGAAGCAGAAAGACAACTGCTAGTGTTCTCAGAGTCTCTCATTTAGGTGCCAAGACACTGTAGAAGAAGGGAAGGAGCTCTGTCTCACCCCTCGCAGGGCTAGATATTAGGGCTGTGAATCCTAGTTGTATGACAAACAAGGCAGGGGGTAACAGGGGTACATGATTAACCAGGGGAGTGCCCATGCACACACCTGATTCTGATTCAGCCTTAAATCATACCTTCCTTTAAGACTGATAAATTGTACCTTGCCCAAAGTGGTCTTCTTTCATGGGGTGTGCAACACTTGAGGCTTGGGGTTCATCTGAAGAAAGGTCAAGCGCTGGTATCTTCAGCTGAAGTCTGTGGGAACTGGTGACAAGTTTTATGGGGCTGAAGTTACTGGTGAGTTAAATGGATGAGAATCAAGTTTTTTAGTTATAACTGTGGCGTAGCTGGGCTTTGCCTGTGTGTGCACCTCCACTGTACTTAAGGCATTAATTTCTCAAGCAGTCCAGGAACTTGTTGGCTAGTTGTTTGTGAAAATGAGATGAGTTGCTTTAAGACAATGGACTGACTTGAAACTAGGTGTTAACTGAGCCTTCACAATTAAGTATTGACTGATGGCTACAGCAGCCTTCCAGGTGGGAATTTTGGACAGTTATAAAGATCTCTCCCAGCAGTGCCTGCTGTGCCTAAATGTGTTCTTTTACATCCTGGTTAAAATGACCAGGCAGGAGATTCCCAGAAGTGATCAAATCGTGCTTAGATAAGACGCTTGTAAATAGTAAATAGAAATTATTCCTGCAGGTGCAGAATTGGTTATATGGGACAGTCTTTTTAGTGTAGTTATTTGTGAGATGTTTTATATGTAGTTATGATATATCAGTAGCGATAAATTATCTTTCCTGGGATGTTCACATAGGACTGCAGGTCAGCTGGAATATAGGAACTGAGCGGAAGAGCCTTACCCGATAACTGAGGATGTTGCTGCAAGGGTATTCACAACAGAGACTCCCCTCATCAGTGGCAACAAACAACTGTCTCTGTTTGAGAGCTCTGATGCCTCACATGAGTGCTATCCTGTGCCAACATCCCAATAAGCTCATTCTCCTTTTCGACAAACACTCTGTCCATGAGTGTCTGTGTAACAAACTGTGGACAGAAATGCTACAAAAATGTCAAGTATTCTGAAAGACCAATCCACAGGCATAACAAACTGGTCTCTCCAAGTTAACACTGTGCCTAACAACATCTCTCTCAACCCCAGCTCCTCATATTTAAAATGGGGATATTAATATTCTTGAAGTCTTATGAAGATAAGTCCCTCTTGAAGCACATAAGAACTATCATGATGCACTTGGAAAAAAGTGAATAATGAATTCAAACTATGCAGAGTTTGAATGAGTCCTGACAAAAATGGTATGGAGTTACCATTAAACAGTGGTATTAAATTGGAGTTTTGAATAGCTACCTGGTCAGTGCCCATTATATCTTATATGCAGTGAATGAGGTAGGGGTCCAGTGGGAGAACTAGTCTGTGATTATGTAGTTAAAGACTATCATAGTGCCCATGAAGAATGAATATAGAATAAAAAGGAATGGAAGGTTAAATGGCTGTTCCATTTTTGGTACTTTCTTGACTGTTGAATGCTTTGACCCTAAAACTTGCTATTGTGTCACATACATTTCTGGACATGAGAGATAATAAAAATAAATTCATTAGGGCTAAAAAGCTCATTTACCATATCCCCTTAGAGCTTCTTGATGGAATAGTTTGTGTCCCATGAGACTAGCTTTATAAGAAGTGGAACATTTCTTTTTCTTTCCGTAAAGCTTTACCATGACACATGCAATAACAAACACTGTGCTACACCAGTATGTGTTTGTGTTTACTCTGCTTGAGATTCCCCATCAGCCCTCACCACTGTTAATAATTCTGTCATCAAAGTTGAGATTGCCATGGGAAGCATATAGACAAAGTTAAACAAACAAAGTGAAGGACTAAGGAAAAATAAGCAACTTGCATCATGGAAATCTGTGTCCCTGCAGTGTCCTAACAGCATACCAGCATATGGACGAATTGCCAAGAAAGGAATTAGGCAACTTCAGTTCCTTGCAGGGGAATCCAGGCAGGCAGACCTCACTAAGATGGAGATTATTTTTCTTGTGGATCCAGATTGTTCCTTTCTCTGAGCTCATTTCTAGCTTTCTTCTTTCAGTGTGACTCTTCTCAGTCTTGACGTATTTCCGTTTGGGCCACTTCCATGCCTTTAGAGTTACATTGGCAGCATTTTATCTGAGCTGGTATCTCTGTAATAGCTGAGGGGGAAAAAAACCCAACAACAAAAAACCCCAACACAGACAGTGGTGCTAATGTCAAGCTTGATTTTAGAATCAAGTGGAGATACCCATCTTGAGCAAGCAATAATCAGCCCATAGTTTGTAGGTTGCTGTTACTGTGAGGCAAGGAAGAAACATCCCAGACATATTAATGAGTATCTTGGCATTGCTCAGTTCAGGATTAACGATGAGATATTTGTAGGTATCACTGTATTAGTGATGAGTTACAGCTTGCCTGTGTTTTACAATTAATCCTGAAAGACAGGAAGGGATGTATTGTCATTGCTGTGTAATTATGCTATGGCGGCCCTTTCATTAAACTCTGCACAATGGCAGACCAGCACTTTTTTCCTCGTGCGGTAGTGCTATGATAAAACAGCAGTGAACCTGCTTTTCAGTTAAAGAACAGGGGACCAGCAGGAATGTGCATTCCTGCATATGCAACACAGCTATAGCAGAAGTGAAGAACGTCTCAGAGAGAGACACTTCTTTGCTTCAGGCTGTTTCTGACTCTGGTTTCTTCTCTGGTTTACTCCAGAGAAGGCGGCTACAGAGCAAGTAAAGAAGGTCAGACATGTTACAAGTTATGTGTCCTTGCACAAGATACCTCTGAGGTTGGTGATGCTCTTTGCCCACCACCAAACACATAATGGGAGCGAGAGCTTGCTGGGCACCACCTTTGACTCAGCTGCTATGTTTAGACCCAGCAGCTGGGTCCATTGCATGTGCAGACGAAATGGCTTCCAGAGATGCCTGGCTAGAGGTATATTCACCTTTTAAAGCATCATGTCATTGTCTTGATAGAGGCAGTTTTCTGAGTGATGTGTCCAAGATCTATGCCGAAATGCCAGCCAACACATACAAGCACCTGCCCCTGAGGCAGGTGACCCTTGGTCTTTTCCACCGTCCCCTGAGAATGACAATCATTATGTTGTGTTGATAAAGTCTCTCTCACATCACCTAATATAAACTGATTTGCACTTATCTGAACTAGGCTTGCTTGTTAGGATGAGTGCTGAGGAACGGGAGGGCTGTGTGCTAGATGAGAAGAGAAAGACTGGGCAGCTACAGACTTTCGACCCTTCCTTGGAGGTTGGCTCCTGGTGAGTGCAAGAAAAGGAACAAAGCTGAAGAGAGCGAGCTGTCTGACATTACATTTTTCCCATCATCCTTTATCTAAGCAGGCTGAAGCCTGCCAGTTATAGCCAGAAGTCAGAACAAGCTTCCTAGCTGGAGTGGTGCATTTTAATTAGCTGCTGTGCACTTGGTGGCTGAGCAGTGACATAAAGCAGGTTTCTTAGTTGGATTTTAAAAAGCTGATACTTTACAGGGAGGAATCTCCCCTTTTAGTTATTTTCTTTGTCTGAGTGCAGGTGCAGACTGGCTTTAGGTAAATATTTCTTACAACAGGAACATTCAATTTTGTATGTGCCAGATCTTGAGATACTGCATACCAATACTGCTCAGTTGAAGCCATGAATTGTTCTGATTTATCTCAGCAGCAGATACTTACTAGCTCAGGAACGGGGTGGGGGAAGAAAAAAAAAAAAAAAAAAAAAAGAGGTAACAAGGAAAGTGCAAAATAAAGGACAAATTCGGCAGTTTGTTGCTTTAATTAACTTCAATTTTTAATCCACAGAATGTTATTTTGGCCCCATTTACACCGCGGTAGCTGGACTGTGCTAGCTTACAGGCAGTTATTAGAAAATCTTTGGCTAAGCTTGGTGAAGCTGATGGAAGGGCTTGCCTTATTTTAAGTGAGCCTGACAGTAGATACAGGATCACTGGATGGTTTCTAAGAAATAGAGACCCTTATGAATATTTTCCCCCTGCTGTGCAGGGGAGATGTCTCAGCGCTGTTGTTGCCTTTGTTCCATCACGATGCTCCTCTGCCAGCCTCAGTGCTGTCAGAGCCTTCTTGCAGGGGAGGATTCCAGCTCCAGCAAGTAATTCCCATTTCTTTTATTTTTAGCATCAAGATGTCTTTTATTCTGGCTGAAGGACAAAATCCCTTTTCACAGGGGCTGCTTGAACAGCAGAAATGAGTGGCTATTAAAAGAAGGCTTACTGTAAAATAGGATAATAACCTAGTTATTTTGCATTTCTAAGTCATTCTTGCATTGATATTTCCTTTCCTACAATGCACACCAATTAAAAGCCACTGAGCAGTAAAAAAAGCAGTCTGTGCAATAATCTTACAAAGAATCATGAGCTGTGAAATGAAATAATTATTTTGTTGCATTAATGTGAAGATCCATAGCAAATTCTTAACAAAGCAGACTTTGTCCTGGACTATTGCTACCAATGTCCCTTAAGTCTCTAAAATGTCTTGTATATTTTAATGCTTTTTGTGTACAAATAAACATAGGTGACACATTAGGTTTCAAGGACATCTGCTCTTCTTGCCTGTGCCCTGAATGTTCCTTTGACATCCTCCATATTTTTACTTGTGCACAGGTACAAGGGCTGTGCAAGGCTCTCTTATCCCTGATGCATTAGATCAGATTACTGGTAATACGTGAATATTCCTCCAGAGAGGTAGGGGTTGTTGTCTGGAGGGCAGAACATTGACTAGGAATGAGGGGAGCAAGATATTCTCTTTCAGTGCCTAATAGGTACAAATCGGTGCATTTCGGTGCCCCTGAGGTTAGTGGGAAGGTTGGGACAACCCTCAGTCAAGCTGCTTAGCAAATATCTTCAAAACCCAGCCGTAACTGCACTGCAGATTTGGATGCAAGAATGGAAGAGGACAGATGAAGCTTGTAAACAGAGAAGGCACTCATTATGCTAACTTGGTTGTAGCTAATTAAAAAGGGATATTAGCTGATTGGATTACAGGGGATGGAGCAGAATGACCCTTTGTTCGTGCCTGTGCTTGCATCAGTAGGATTCTCTGGTCTGTCCAAGAGCGCTTCTGCATTATCCTCATTCTTGTTTCTTCTCTTCTGCTTTCAGGGGCAGATGCTCCCACACAGTCTGCTTGCCAGAGTAGCACGCCAAACGCCCCAATAGCTGTAGTGCCAGGCCAGCTAGCGCTCTTCTCGCTCTGCTGTCAGGCCGTGGTAGGGAGAAGCTGCCACAGTGTGCTGCTGTGCTCTCTGACTGTTCCCAGCTGGTGTGCAGTCTGTTGGCTGCCCTAACCAGAGCTTGGACTAGGGAATCAAGAAACCTTACCCAGCACCTATCAAGACCATGCTGAGCAGGGCTTTTATTTCTTCCATGATGTTTGACAGCCTCAGTTTCCATAAACAGAATCTCTGCAAGTTTCTTGTGCAAACTTTAAGGAATAATTAGATTGAAGTACTGTGTGCCTACCAGATGTGGGACAATATGTACACTTATTGTCATTCAGGCAACGAAAGTAGCAGTATCAGTATATGCACTTGAGAACTACACCTGACAAAGGCTGAAACAAAGCCTCATATCCCTTCATATAAAACAACAGGACTCCATTACATAGTCTTTTGACTGCTCGACCTGTGAAAGCGCAGCTCTTAGAAACGCAGTCGTAGGTGTGTACTAATTCTTTTGCCTTTGGTGGGATTCAGGTTGTTATGATTTGTCATGGTTGCCTCATGTTTTAAATTCAGAGCAGAGTGGCAGACAGACAAGACTTCCAGAGCCAGCAGCAATATTAGGAAGCCTGAAGAAAGAGCTGCATACGTGCTGGGCAAGGAGAGAGGAGTGTGAAGTCTTTTTCTGTGAAGAGATGAGCCAAGTGAGTCTATTTCCAGATTTTCTAGCTGGCCATGCCCCTCTCATTCTGTTAAGCAGGCAGACATCAAATCACAGTGTTGAATTAGAAGCTGTTTCATTCAATTATCATTTGAAAATAGGGTGACCACCAGACTTTCAGAGAAGGAAAGACAAACGCTATGGAAAAAGCATACAACACAGCTTATTTATTGAGGAACCATCTCACAGCGTTTCCTGGAGTGGAACCACACTGTGCACAGTCATTTATTGAAATCTTTATTTTTACCTGATTTGGTGTCACTGCGCGTTAAGGTCACAGGACATAAGTGCAGATCTCATCTCACCCGACTTTAGCTCTTTGATAGGTAGGTCCCCAATCTGCACTAGTCATCTAGGCCTATGGGGACCAGTGCTTTTGGATGGCTGTGATCTCAAGATAGGTATCTAACATGGTTGAACCTACAGAGGCAGGTGCCTTTCTCCGTAAGTTGCAATTCATGGTGTATGAGGACACTTTTAGATATCTGGGTGAACTTAACCTGACAAAATCTTTAGGTTTCTATGATGTGGGTATCTGCTTCTAAGATTTAATTGAGGCTTTCATAATAGTCAGTGCAGCTAAGGTGTGCCATTCATCTGATCTCTTCTTGAGGTCATCTCAGCATGTATGAAGATTACTCATATAACTCATAGATTATATGAATAATTAGACTCATTCAGGATGAATCGCACCCTAAATTCCATTGAACACCCTGGTTAGGTCTCTGTTGACTACAAGGAAGACTTTGGTGACTTGCTCAGATACAGTCTACAATTATAGATCTGCCCGTGGAGTAAGATGAATCCTATATCACCAATCAGTCAGAAGTTCCTTATAAAACAAACTGTTGGTCACCCTGTAGGGAAGGAGGTTGTATTACCATTTTCCCATTGGTAGGCAGAATGGTTGTCAGAGTGCCTGCAAAAATCAAGACTTGAGGATGAAAAATCATGACTTTTCATTTTTAGATCATGAATACAGTATTCATTACTTCTTGATTTTAAAGCTACTGGTTTAAAATCTGCCTATGAAGTGTACTTTTATGCAGGGGTCTGGAAATGCAGAAGAAAAAGAAAGGATCCTTTCTAATCACATAGGATCGGGAGCTGCTACTGAAGGAAAACCTTTGGTATACTAAGAATTCAAGTGTGGTCCAAGAACTGTTAAGGGAATCTTAGTCAGTCTCCAGAGATGCTACTGGTATTGTGGTTACAAATGCAAGATGGCTGATATCATTCTCCTTTGAATTATGGTAGATTAGACTGATAACAGCATACCTTGTTATCACAAATTAGGACAGACACAGTGGGAGATAGGACTATTTAGCAGTAGTTTTTTGGCTGCCTTAGGACAAGTGAATAGCAGCAGATTTTATGGTCAGAAAATAGGGCACTCTTACTGCGGGCAGTCATATAACCTACCGACAGCCATTTTGTTTGAAAGGAAATATGGTCATTGCGCTTGATCCAAAGAGCAATGTAGACAGGGGAAACTATGGAAATCTGGGCTGAAAATAAGGAGATTTATTTTTAAAGTGTTTTTTCCTTTTGTCTTTCTTTTTAATTTGTTGGGCTTTGAAGAAAATATTCTCAAGATTTCTGTTTTGTGTGTCTTGGTGCTTATTTCAGGTTAAAAATGCCATCTAGTTGCAAACCCAATGAATGAATACCATTGCGTTGGTGCCTGGAGAGATTTTTTTGTCTCATCTGCAAGGTCATATTGAGAATTCTTCCAGAAATACCTGTCTCTTCCTTTAGTGGGAGAGTGAAGATAATGATGAAAGGATTAATGTACAAAGCCTTGCTGCACTGTTTTCTGTTCTGCTCAGTCTCTCATGGTCAGTACTGCCAATAATGCTGCATGCTTTGCTTTCTGCTAGGTCTTCTCCAAGTTTGCTATTGTTTAGAGCTTTTATAGTCTGTCTAAAAGTACATCAGGTTACTGCCCTCTGTTCTGAAATGAGAAGAAATGAGTATGTAAAAACATTTCAGTAAGTTTTAAATTCAGTAAATGTGTTGATTTTATATTTTAAAGTTCAGCTGAAGGCGAGGACCTTGGGAGGATTACATTAGAAAAATAAAATAGTCTAGCATGAGCAGAATATTAAAGGGATTCAGTTGCAAACCCTAACTCCATAGGAAAGATTACTTTTCTTTCACTTGCTTACATTTTGCCAAGAAGATGACACATCTAAATAATGTATTTTACTGGTGAATGCTGTAATTGGAAGAAGTTTAGATAAGAGCAGATTTTGGTAGAAGAGTGTACACTAGATGACCCCTCAAAGACCTTTTCAGTCCTATTTTTTCTGATTGTCCCTGTAGAATGAATTGGAAAGTATGTAAACAATTTGATTGAAGACTCTCATAAAACCCCCAGCTTTCTGAAGTTTAATTTCCTGACTGTGTCCATAGACATATAAATTTGGACCAAATCTAGAACCAGATTCCCCTGAAGCTCGGGGTGAGCTAGAATGCATATAGACCAGTTAAGCTCCCCTAATTCCAATGTCTGTTTTCCACAACGGTAAAATTCATCAAGTATGTGCCCTATGTTACCCCTCTTAAACTTGAAAAAAGAATTTCCTACAGTTCACTGAGGAGTGGAAAGCAATAATAGATGCCATTACTGAATAACATTCAGCTTGAGATTCTTTGGTTTAGGTTACTTTGTTGTTGTTGGGGCTTTTTGGTTGTTGTTTTTTTGGTGATTTTTTTTTTCTTTAATTGAAATAGGTAAGATTACTTTGTACATTTTATTTTATCCTCCTGGCTATGCCAACCAACCTGTCTATCCTTACCTACCTCCCCTTCAAACCTAGTGGTTTATTGCTTTTGAGAAATAGTCCACGGGTTTTCCAGGGAGTGAAGTTATTTTCAAATCAAACTATGAGGCCAGACATTTGACAGCTCTCAGAATTCTGTCTTTAGGATGTTGTGGCCTATGAATAAGTGCTAGAAACATCTCTTTTTTTTTTTTTTTTTTTTTTTTTGGTAGCACAATTAACAATTGCAGAAAGAACGACAGCTTTCCACCTTCCTTGCAGACATTGTCTCACAGAGGTGTCAGCTGCTGTATTTTCCTTTAACTTTTTGTGAGTTATGTATGTGCCATACTTCCAGTGACAGAAGAATAATGCCCCCAAATGTCTGTAGCCATGAATCAAGCATAGCTTCTCTACATTAATGGATTATTGACTAAAAGTGCCTAGAGTTGCTGTATGATTCATTTTGCCATTCTTGTGAATGTTGAGCTTCAGTGTGTCAGTGAACCTACATACTGACCTGGGAAATTGCTCTATGAAAGACGTTCAAAGTCAGATTTTGCCTAGTTTATGTTAACAGATTTCCCTATAGATTTTTATCATGGAGTTGATTAATTTCTTATTAGAACATATTCTAGGAAGCACTGAGATCATGATTTTAATTTACTTCTTATGACCCATTTTGCCCTCCTTTTATTTCAGTTTTTTTTTTTTCTCTTCTCTGATTAATAATTTCATCTTAGATAAATAGAGTCTGCATTTGAAAAATATGTTATTAGGTCATCTAGGACAACTTTTGTCATTACTAAAACTGCTATGTAGGTAATAGATGAAGGCATCACTGTAGGCATTTCTATAGCAAGGATTTGTTGGAGCATTTGGGGTGAATTTGCATAACAGAGCAAGGTTAATCAGACAGTTGTCTGTCTTCTGCGCTTTGCTAGGTGCCTTGCTTTTGAATCAGTCACAGAGTGAAACTTTATCTGAGTCTCTAATTTGACCCATATTGCCTTTCTGAGCTATCTCATAGTGGATTTAAGCACAAATCATGCAAAAAGCGGCTGTAAATATAAAAGAAGGACCCAGGGATCTGGGTAAAAATAGTATGTAGTGAGTCATTAGATCTGGCTTTTCTGTGTGATTCAGGCACGTTTCTCGTCTGCCACACACCGAATCTGACTTTCACAGAGTGAACATGTCTCTAGATGAAGGAGGTGATGATATTCTGCCTTGTGTGTTACTACCAAAAAATCCCCCAAATCAGCTAAATTCTGATCACAAATACCTTTATTCCTGGTGAAGGGGAAGGAGGCAGAAAGGTCACAATTTGACTTTCAGATCTCCAATTACATCTGCAAGGCTGGCACTTGGTGTGTGTATGTGGGGATCATTTCACTTGCAAATTGAGCATATTTATTAACGGGTTCTCCTTATATCTGCCTCTTTCATACATCTTCTTGTCTATCTCATTCAGACATTCTTAAAATAAGGACTACGTTTATGGACTGGAAGGGACTAAGAGAGTTATTCAAGACCAGTTCCAGCACTACCATTTCATACAACTCCTTACTTGAGGATATAAAGCTCAATCTGAAAAGATTTTAGTTATTTCACTCTCACAACTCCAAAATGAATGTTAGTTTTGGAGCTTCACTATCAGATGCTTAATAACCTTTTCCTATTACTTTTTTATTCTCCCTAGCTTTTGCCGGTGTTGGTTTATGCTTTGAATGCTTCATCTCCTTCCCTACTATTTACTCTCCCGATGAATCTAAAAACTTTTATTTAACCAAACTGACTGGATTATTACCTGGTACTATCTTGTTAGCTGGACCTCCCTCCATTGTCTTCTACATGTCATTGATCTTTGACTCTCTTTACCATGGAATCCTTTTTCTTGAATATCAATGACCCCACTAAGACAGTATTTCAGAGGCAACCATACCAGTTACTTGTCAATTAGTTTGCAGTTAGAACACAAAATGAGAATTAGTCCGTAATATAATATATTGAAACAGCTTCCGGAGCAAAAGCCTATACTCCTGAAGGGAAAAAAATGATCAGAGAGAAACGAATTTTTTTTGAGGCTCTGTGAAATTTTAGTAATCTGAGGTGTATAGTCTGTTACCAATACATGAACAGAATTAAGCAGTAATACTGACGTGCCTTGGCACTTCTATTTTCAATAACCCTTGCTATCATTATCTAATTGTTCCTCACTGCACACCTGAAAAGTAAATATAGTTGATTTCTTAACAGAGACACCCTCCTATAACCTAAATGAGAAATTCTTCTAATTAGGCTATTTTAAATAGAGAAATTTCAGAAAAAATTGTAATGACAGAACATGAAAGAAAATGCTATGCTGAAGAGATATATGGCAAAATAGGAAGAATGGTGAGCCTCTTCCCTGAAATTTTAATTCTTTTCTTAAAACGTTATTTTTTAAAAAAAACAACACTAAAGTGATGAGATTTTTTTTTTTGCTTGAGAAGAAATAATTTTTTTCCTTAACATTCATGAAATGCATCAGTATTGAAGCAATATTGATGATGAGAGTATGACCCTGCTATATAAGAAACCTGCACTTGATCCCAATGCACCTTTTGACTCAGCACCACTGTGTCTTTAGTCAGGCAGGACTTTCAGCCATCCTGTGCCTGACTATGGGTCCTTCCATCCTCTTCATGCTGGTCATGGATTTTATTGATCAGCTGACAGCAGAGGCCAGGCATGGTGGGGATGGAGAACTTCATTCCTGATGGCTGGGATCAGTTGGTGGCTAACATCTACGTGGTGCTTAGAGCAGCATCCAGACCAAAAAGGTGCTTATTCCACTTCCCATTTCAAAAGACTCAGTTCACCTCACCAACCTTGGACCTGAGGATTCTTGGGAAGGGCAAGTTCCTGTTAGATAGGACAATTAAACAAAAAGAGATTTAAAGATCAAACCCTGGCCCCAGCTTGGGTTTGAGGTACAACCTGGATCTAAGTGTCCTCATTCATTATTATGGTAGGCAAAGAGTTCCCTACAATGATCATCTCAAAACAGCAAGGAACAAGGAGGAATGTGGAGTTCACTGAGTCAAACAGCTTTGGCCAGTGTGTTTTTTCAGGGATAGCACCATGGTGTCCTAAATTAGATACCAAACTAGTCTAACTCAAGGAGATCCTGAAGAGCCACAGCCAGGTTGTAAACCATCTGCTCCCTGATAAGAACAGATACTTTTGAGGAAATTTCAGCATACTCTTGGTATCACTTCCCAGCTCACTACCATAATTCCTAGAGCAGGTGGGACTTTGTATATATCCCAGTTTTTCAGTTAGGAAATGATACCACAGGGTTTAGAAGGTTTCCCAGACTGTAGAGGAAGTTAGAGCAAACAACAGAATGCTTCTGTAGAGGTCTAGACTTTACATCATCCAAAGTAATTAAAGACTGATTCAGATTGATACCAAGGATTCTTTGTGTAAGTCAGCAAGAGCTAAAGATAGATTGGCTTTATCCACATAAAGGGTCTATGGATGCCAATCAAGGACAGTGCTGAGATCATGTTTGGTAAACAAGAGAAGCGTAGAGCTGGAAATCAATGAACTAAAACTGGTGCATTGGGAAGTAAGACTGACAAAGAAGAAAATGAGCCAATAGGATGTATAACCTTTTTGGGCTCATTTGTTTGAAATTATAGGAGTGATGACTGGAGAAGGGGCATATAGAGCAGAAAGGAGCACAGTCATTATTCCCTCCATCTGCTGGACTCCGATAACTGTCCTGATGTTGAACGTTCAGATATTCACTTTAAGAGAGGACTGGGCAAGTTGGATGTGATTAAATAGGTTTGGTTTTTTTATTTTTTCTTCGTTGACTGGCTTCTGCTAAAGCTTGAACAGCTCAAAGAATAGGGGTTATACTATCTCTCTTTATGTTATGTTTCCTTTCCCTGTCTATGCTTACTTTTTCCCATCTCTTCTTGCCATGTGCTTAAAAAGGGATCATGCTCAGAGAACATTTGGCTGTGAACTCATCACCAAAAAGGCAGCTAAATAGCAATGCTCTAAAGAACACCACAATGACATAAGTTTGCCAGGTCTCCAGGTGGCCTGAAAGTATGTTGTGTCTGTCTTTCTCCTAAGTGAGCATGTTTACAAGAGTTAGCACCAAAATCAGAAATGGCAGGTTTTATCTTTGCTGTTCTTTTCTCTCCTCTATGCATATCCTGTTGGTTCCTTGGACAGAGTAACTGCTTAGGATCCAATTAAGAGCAACAGAGCTCATTCCCATCTTCTCTTACTTTTTCTTTCCCAAAGGCAGTTGTATTCAGTGTCAAAGACTCTTTGTAGGAATTACCTGCAGGAGAAGGAAATGAGAGATGCTGTTTTCCAAAGAAATTCCAATATCTGGCAATACTTTACTATCAAATGTTTGCACTGCTTTCCCCTTCCCCTTCCTCCTCACCTTCCTCTTTCTCCTGAGGGCCAGCATAGCTCTGACCCAAACTATCAGTCCCATGACAGGACATTTCTGCAAATCAAGCCATGCGCTAGGCATATACCTTTTTCGGTGACAAGAGAGAGGCTGTGGCTGCGGCCATGGAGCAGAGTGGACATTTCTGTGAAGGTCCCTTCCCCATTGCGGCTTCCAAGGCACCGTCGCTCCAGCCGATGTGAAACTTCTCTTCTGATTTTCATCCCTCCCCGCTAGCACCAGGAAATCAGCTGGTTGCAGTTCTGGCCCACTAGCTGCATGTGGCGTAAGTTTTTTGGGAGTTGGTAAGGTTAATGATTGCCTCTCTTCTGCACTCTTCTACTTGAACAAGAGAAGTACTGACATAGAAGTCAAGAACGTCCCAAAAGAGGTTTAGTTTTGGGGCTAAGTGCGTTGGCTTCTCACCATCTCAGGTCTTGTTTAATTCTTCATCTTGCTGCTGTTCTTGTGTCTCAGATCCAGTGAAACAGAATTTCCCAAACCTGAGATTTTCCAACTTCGATCACCAGATCGAAGGTGTAAACAGAAGCTAACCACATGAAGAAACATGTGCCTAAGGCTGCCTTAGAAGTAACAAGATGTCAGACCTACTGTGCTATCCTGTTTTTTGTGCCAATGGAGATGTTAATGTTTGTGACTAATGCGTCACTGCCCAAGGCTTGCATGTCCTAGTTAGACTGTATTCAAGGATGACTCTGTCTCCCACTTTCTGGGGTGAAAACACAATTTTCGGTTGAAAAAACCATGTTCAACCACCTCTAAAACTGGAAAGCTAAATGTATGTGATGAAAAATGTATTTTCCATCCACAGGTAACAAACCACCTGTGCAGGCTTCTCTCTCCTATTGCAAGTTTGAGTTTCACAAACCTGATTCAGTGCTACAGGAAAGAAAGACAAGTCTGTCATTGACTTCACTGCACTTTGCATCAGGGTCTGTGTAGGTCAGAAGTAAATGGTTTCTGACGTTACATATATCCGCAGCCTCCATCTGGCTGATACCTTCTGGGGAAGATCAAAATGAAGGAACAGCCATAAAACACAAACCCAGGAAGGCGCACAAAGAGATCTAAAAATGAGGGGATTTTATGAGGTTGTTTTTAACATGTAGCTTTACCTTTTGCATAAATCTGAGAGGCACAACACGGCGGTTGTTCCCGAGTGGTGAATCACAGTGGTTCTTGAGGAGCAGCGTGGGCCAGATGCACCTGTCTGCTTGCTCTCCTCTGACTCAAAGCAAGAATAAAAACCTGATCTGACATCAGAGCTGCGGCTGGAGCATTTCCCCTGGTTAAGCTAGAAGAAACTTCTTTTCTATTGCTTTCTCTCATCCTTTTATGACACATTGTATTTTGGTTGTCTTGAGCATTTTTCGCGAGTGTATGCTGGGAACCTGATCCTCTGACATGAATAAGCCCTTAGTAAATTGACTTTAACCCATCGTATTGACTCTGTCATTCTCACTCTTTATTGTTTTGATGTCTTGAGTGCAGTCCCTCATCTGATTAGCTGCATATGGCCATATGATGTTCCCTCTGCCCTTACCAAATGCAAGCACAATATAAACCTCTTGTTCTCTATTTACACACATGCTCTGAGCCAGCATGGCTGGTCTCTTATTACATATTAAATGAAAAACTTGCTTGGCAACATCAGCCTGACAGAAGCTGTCTGCATTTGTGTGCTTGACGGTTGACCTTCGTGAAAATTGCTGTTATTTTGGATGCACTCAGTGCATCGGCGCCATTTACAGCAAGGGGAATTTTCAGGAAGAAGCTGTTTCCAGATGAGCCGCTATAGATCTGAGAAACATCCCTTCAGGGGATGCAAGATCTCTCTCTCTTGCACACAAACTTCTTATCTCACCTCAAGTACTTATTGGTAATGTTCATATTTTTACTAACACTATTGCAAGCAGACAGAAGGCCAGTGAATCCGGAATACACAGAATAATATTCTACTGTTCTGGCAAATTTTATTCTAGAGCAATAAAGAAATAAATTTCTCAACTTTACTGACACACAGGATGAAGTTTTCAAATACTGATGTGTCAGTTTAGCCCCCTAAAAAAAAAACCATGCAGGACATTTCTTTTGAAATGGAAATACAAGGGTGTATTTCACAGTTATCTGCTGTATTCATTTGCACGTCCCATAGTTATTTTTTGTGAGCATATCCACATGCAGAATTATGTATTATGCAGGAAACATAAGAATATGTAGACATATTTAAAGCTTATGGTATGTTACCATTTCTCCACTTCCAGTAGACTGGTTTTGAAGTGGAAGTGTGTTTAATTCGTATCCTAGCCATTAAGTCTGGAGAAACTTGCCCTTCATGGTTTAAGCTGGAATCAGTGGTTCTGTCTGCACTAATAAAGTAAACAGGGCTAAGGCAGGGGTGTAAGAACTGTCCTAACTGTCCAGACTGTGCAACTGTTAGTGTGCTCCTTGGCATGGCTGTAACCAGGGCAGGTTCCTAGAAGGTCACGTCTTGGGGAACGGTACAGGCAAGGATGATTCCCAGTAAGAGGCAGGGATGAAGCCAGCCTGCATCAGGGGGGGAGAGAGCTGGCCACATGGGCATGAGCCTAACCATGCCATGCTATGCCAAGGAACAACTAATGAGTTCCGGTCCTTTTATTTACTAGTATAGATGTAGCCAGTGGATCCTCAGGAATTGCCTGGAGAAAGTAGATGTCTGATGGCACCATCATCTCTGAACTTCTGCTAATGAAAACCCTGAGAGAGCATCTAAAGGACAAAATGGAGAGGGCAACCAAAGCACAGAGCACAGAGATGAGCTGCATAAGTGGCTCTTGCAGAGCCAGAGACACTAATTAATGCCTCCCAGGTCTTAGAGGGGCTCTGCTCTGTGACTGACAGACAGAAGAGGACTTCCAAACCCCACAACATTGCTGTTTTATTCCCTTGAGCAGCAAGGAATGATTGGTTTATCATCTATTCTTATGGCCACGTCTTGTTTCAGAGCAGCTTTGCAACCTCCTGCTAGAGTTAAGAGGAGGTGAGGTGACTTTGAGCTCAGTGCCCAAGACTGAGGAGCCAAGAGACCCAGCCTTATGCCAATGCCACAAAAAGGGCTGGCTGAGGGTGAGAGCTGAAAGTCATGGTACCCCGCGCTGGCAGCTTGGCAAAGTGCTTCAAAAGTCTTGCTGCTACCAGTGGGCAAGGTAGATGTGAGAAGTGTTTCAAATATTGCAGTGGCTGGTGGTTGGCAGGCTGGACTGTGCTTAGACTGATACCCCTTGAAGAGGTGCTGAGTGGCAGAAACAAGTGCCCAGATGAGTCCCAGGTGCTGGACATCTGGGAGAGTTCAGGCTGTCATTGCTCAGAAGCAAGAATCAAGGGAGTGTTTCTCTGCGAGGCGATTTCTGGCTACATCTGCACATGAAATTGTTTCTGCTGGACCAGATGCGTAACTCTGTGATGGCAGATATTTGTGGTGTGGAGCTCTCGGTCTGTCTTTTGGTCTCCTTCACTTGCCAAAGTTTAGAAGTGCTGATTATGTTTCCAGTTGCAAATGTTGAGCTCATCTCATGCTCCCTAGAGTGGTGAAATCAGAGGCTGGATACGTTTCTGATCAAATACAGCTTACGGCTTCAGCAAGAGTGGATGCCTCCAATAAATACAAAAATAAATCTGGACCTCGAAGTCGTGGTGGGCAGTAGAGTAAGCAAGCGCCAGCAGTGTGCCCTGGCAGGAGGGAGGGTTTGCAGCATACAGGGCTGTGTTGACAGAAGCATATCAGGTAGATCAAGGGAAATGATTATGCCCCTTTACGTGGCACTCTTTAGATCCCATCTATTGTACTTTGTCAATTGTCCAGGTTTGGGACCCAGTACAAGAAAGATGCTGGAAGAAGCCCCATGGGGAGTCACCAACATGACAGAGGTTTGGAGTATGAGCCCGGTGAACAGAGCCTGAGAGAACAGGGCTTGCTCAGCCTTGAGAAGGGTTGTCTTTGAGGAGAGTTATTAGCAGCCTGCAAAAACATAGGAGGAAATTATCAAGGAGATGAGGCCAGGCTCTTTACTGAGGTGCACAGTGGGAGAAAGACAGACAGTGGTCATAAATTGGAGCAAGTGAAGTTCGGACGGAATAAATGGATATTGTTTTTTTCTATGAGGATAATTAAGCACTGGAACAGGTTGTACAGAAAGCTTGTGTGATCTCTGTGCTTGGAGGTTTCCAAGACTCAACTGGACAATGTACCTGCTCTGATTTCAGTGCTTTGAGCAGGAACTTGATCTAGAGACTTCCTGAGAACCCCTCCAGCCAGAGTAGTTCCATAACACTCTGGTTCTGCTGAGGTCACCATTTTAACTTCTGACTTAACCAGGTCAGATGGCTGTTTCCTGATACTGCTCTAGTGCCGTCTACATTCCCCAGGTTTGCAGTTGTTTATATTCGCTTGTAGCTGCAGGTGTAAGCAGTAAAGGAATTTTTAAAAGTGATAATTGCTTAGAAGCGTATAAAATACATCAGTTTCCCCCTCTGACATACCTCTGCATTCCTTCATTCCCAGTCTGTCCCAGTTTTTCTGGCTATGTGTACAATCACAGGCATACATGCACACCTGCTCCCCCCCATTGCCCACGTCAGAGGCAGCACACCTCACCAGTGTCACCTTCCTATTGCCTCCCACTGTCCTGTGGGCTCAGGATTGACCCTGGGAACCTGCTCCCTCTGTCCTTCCCTCTCTGCCGGTTGCTGAATGGAGGCTGGGACCTGAAAGCACCGGAAAAACAAGGCAGGATGTGAAGGCGCACCCCTAACCAAAAAGAAGAGGGATCAGCATTTCCTAATTCACTGTGCCCTGTTCTTCGCTCGTTGGGAACTGAAACGGCACGAGAGACGGCAACTGTTAAAGAAGTTTAAAACTTTGGAGTTTCCACCTGTTTGCAGTGTAAGCAAGCTCCTCCACGGAGCCCGGCTGGGGGTCGCCGTTTGCGGGGTGCTGCTCGGCAGCGTGGTTTGGTGCACCACCCACACAGGGGTTTTCATTTTGGTATGCTGCTCTCAAAGATAACCAGCCTTATTCTCTCCGCAGCTAGACTGATAAGGGGCATTAGTCTCCTTGTTGTTTCCATATATTGTTTCTTTGTTTTCCATCCTGATGTTAACAGCTCTGATGTGGAAACCGAATGGGTATGCTTTAGGCACCTTATTTTAGGGAAAGGTGGTATGTGCGCATCAGCTGTGTGCTCTGACCCAGTTTTCTTGTTGAGAGCACGTGGATGAGAATGTGGCTGTCTTTCAGAGCCCAGGGCCAGGCTCTAGTGTCCCTTCTGCGTGGAGGGCACAACATCTGGGCAGAGAGACTGAACCAACCTAGAGAGAATGTCCAACCAGTATTGAAAAGTGCACAAGAAAGACACTGAAACCAAACAAGATGAACACACTTCAAATATCTTTCCTCTGGCTTAGCTTGCCTTCCTTCCTTGACTCAGGCTATTCCTGGGCACACATGTGTGCGCTAGAGATCTCAGAAGTAACCCCATTTCAAATGTGAGCAATTTTAGGATTTTTTTTTTTTCTGTCCAGGCTTTATTGCATTTGGCAGTAGATACTAGCACACTGGTCCAAGCTCTTGGCTTAGGACTTGATTTGCATTTCTAGTACACAGGCATTAATTTTTAGGCATCATTGCATCCCTCAGGAGCCTCTTCTTTTCCTATTTATTCAGAAAACACAAACCACAAGCACTTCTCCAGTACAAATGTAACTCATTCTAAATCTCTGCTAATTCCACAAGACAGCAGTTTTATTAATTACCACCTTGATTAATTAAAGTGGAAATAATTTAAGATGCCACTTGCTTCCGACTAGGAAGGTCATTTTACTTTGTTTGTTAACTGAGTTTGAAACAGAAAACTTGGTCAATCTCTTTCTATTAATCAAGCTCATGTTGTATATTATCAATTTTCCTTCCTGATTACCTTTTCAATAGGACCATATGGTTGCGTTTGCAATTTCAGCAATGATAGGGACTGTTACCTAACACCCATCCTCCTTTCTAAAGGACTCAGCAGACTGAAATTATTATTCTGCCACCTATTAGTGTAGGTTTTCAAAAGACCCCAGTCCCTTCAGTCCCCAATTCAGCTCTGATGTGCTTAGCTTTTTTTTTAAAAAAAATACCTAAAATAAGGGTTTACTTGGGGAGATGAGGAGGACTGTCACCATCACATTGTTTGTGTCTGTAGCTACAGATACTTTCATTGATGAGATCAACAGTTTAGGATTCTTTTGAAGGACATCTATTCTGCAAATGGGGTCTGAAAAAATGCAGTTAGTCCCTAGGAGCACTCGTACACCTTGACACCATTGCCGACACGTTCTGACTGCTCTGGAAGTGTGTGTAGGCACATCAGCATGCTTAAAAGCTGAAAGTAATCTGTTCTTATCAATGGGATTAGTGACACATACCTTCCTTATAAAAATTTAAATTGAATGGTCCAATCAGGCCATTAGGAACCTGATCCAAATATCAACTGGTCTGACTTCTGCTGATATTTGGATCTCACCAGTGTGTTTTATCATGAGAAGCTCGTGTTTTAAAGAGAGAAGGGCTTCAGTAGTCTCTCCAGTGGTGCACTATGAGAGCATTAGGGTAGCAGCAGCATTTTGACAGCAGCAGCAGTTCTGTTGAAGTATCTCTCATGTACTTTGATCACAGTGCTCAAAGGATATGTTGGCTTTGGTCTTATCTCTTACTCTCTTCCACATAGGCCTTAAGTGAAAGGTTTAAAGCAGCCACCAGCGTCTGTTTAACAGGAATATTTTCTGAACTGACTTTTACAGGATTTTAAAAATTATTATTAAACACTGTGAATATCTTATTTGACAGGTCAACAGATCATTGGGTTTTGGCTTAAATATCAAAACCCACAATCCTTGGCACATTTCAGCACGCTGGGGAAATGCTTGAAATTCACAGCAAATAAAATATTTAAAAGCCGATTACCTAATGTTCTTCAGGGAAACTGATGGAGAGGCATGCTATAACCCAGCACTGTGTTTTAGCTGGATTTGTAGCTTCTCACTTACTGATCCACTTTTAGAAAGTGTCTGTGGGAATACTCCAACAATGTCTTGGAGACTTCAGCAAATGTAAGGGTATCTCAGACCTCTCTGTCTCTCTGTCCTCCTGCTTCCATGGAAATGTCCCCTGATGGGGAAGGTGCACAAAGACTGATCCACCAGCCTCTGCCTGTCTCACTCTTCCCACAGTGGAACAGGCCACTACTGTGGTCTCTGCCAGCAGCATCCTACTACAAAAGATGAGAGTCAACTGAAAAAACGATGAAAGAAGTGGGACAATTCCCTGCTATTTTCAGTTCTTCAAGGTCCACTGACTTCTACAAGCCTGGGACAATTTCCTTCAGCTGAGGGTCTGCCTTAACATTAGATTTTAACAATAAATCGTCTCTTGAAGCCTGTTCCACTGGTCTTTGTGGGAAGTTTGCCATTGCCTCTAGTCCTTGGCAGCTGGACTGGAGTTCAGGCACATTGGCCAAGATCCACAAAAGCACTCTTGCTCTGGACTCCCATTTATTTCAGTGGGACTCAGGCAGGGAAATGCCTTTATGGATCTGGGCCTTCATTCCAAAAATCCTGAAAATTTGAGGAAGTTTATTTAGCACACACTATCCTCAGAGACTGTGGGTCATTCCATTTGTCAAAACCAATCATTCTTTCACACTGCTAATATACAAATTAATGGAATTAATGGGCACATAACTTCCTGCTGATGTCAGTCAAAAGGGTCTTTAGCTACGATTGCTGACTCTTCTGTTAAAAGCACAGAACCTGGCTTTTGGCATAAAAGATAGGTCAAACCTTAGAAACAGAAGGGCAAAGCAAGGCAAGGTGACAGATGAAGAGCTGTCCCTGCAAGAGAGCTAGTCAGAAATCCCAACAACACATGTACTTCTGGAAGCACTTTTTTAAAGATTTTCCTTTATTTTGAGCCTGTGGTAAGTAATTTAGGTGAACTGATCAACAGGGTGAGGCTGGAACCCAGGGCTCCTCAGAGTTAATTCCTACACAATATCATTTCTTACCCTTATGCTAATAAGACCAGTGACTTTCAATGCAGGTTGCTATATAGTGGGAGAGAAGGGTCTCCACGTTTAATATATTTCTCGGACACACATTCTTATTAAATTTGATCATTTTTGCTGATTTGTGACATATACAAAAGGTTCCTCTGTGCAGTTGTCCCCACTGTGTAGTGAAGCAAAACCAGTGCACAGCAGGGTGATATCCAAAAGGATGCATCAAAGAAGGAAAGCAGGCTTCTGGGTAAACTGCTGGGCTAGGAGTCTGGGAGTAACTCAGGGCTTTATTCCAGACTTGTTACAGCCGTTTTAACAGGGAGAGAGGTGGAAACAGAGACCCCTGTTCAATATGTTCATCACTGCATCAGCTCTTCCTGGCTTTCTGTCTCTGAGTCAGTATAAAAATGTGACATATACCTAGGGAAGGGCTACGAATAGAGTTTTCTCTTCCTAGTTCAGCTAGCCCAGCTTAGGTCCTTCAGACTAAAGGAAGAGTGGGGAGATTTTACCGTTATGGGACTGCATGTAGAGATGTGATGCATTAGCTTACTCCTGTATGAGGCACCCCAAGGAGAAGCAAATGCAAGATACCCCAGATCACCTCAAATGACAGTGGGTAAAGACCGGCATGGACAATTGAAATGAGCCCATTGTGTCTAAAGATCCTGTTGTTGTCCATGGATATGCAGTCAGTAAAGTCAATGCAGGCAAGACAGTAATTCAGCTTACCCTAGAGTGGACATCTAGTGCCTGGATTACCAAAGCACTCTTCATACCCCATTGGCTGTATTGCCTGAATGTCTTTGCTGCAAAAAGGGCTTAAGACACCTGGCATTCAGGCAGACACCTATGTGGATATATATGTTTCTTTATACTTGAACTGATTTCTACCGAAGGCAACATTGGCTTTTTCCCAGGGTAACAGGTCAAACCACAGGGATAATTTCAGCTATCGGTTCAAGTTAAAACAAATCCATGCCAAGAACTTACCTTTCTTTGCAGGACAGGTATTTATACTGTAGTGTGGTATCTATAATATTAAAACAAGAAGCTCTCTCAATCAACACATTTTTGTGCTGGGTTCTCATTTGATTTTCGTGTAAACACTGTATTTGGGTGTGCAATTTCTCTTTTGGAAGTGTTAAGTCAAGGAAAAAGGACTTTCTGGTAGACTAGGTGAGACATTAACACAAGCCAAAAGATGCACTTAAAAGACTTTACAGCCCATATCAAAGACAAACAACAGAAGGAAAAGAAAGATGGTGTCGCAGAGAGAGTCTAGCAAACCAGGAAACTAGAGGTAGTGTTTCAAGAAGGGTGTAGGCAGGGGGTGGAGAAACAAGAGAGCCTTAGATGAACCTGGAAGGAAAGAAATGTTTTGATTTTCAAGACAAGGCAAGACACCTCTCTAAAACTACTGGTACAACGATATAATGCAACATCTAGAGATACCTGGTTTGTGTAAAACTGCTTGAATGTGCGTGCATAATAGCCTGGAAAATCATACAAAGAATGCTTTATTATGAATGAAAGCCTGTACTGAGTGAGATTAAAGAGCTGTCTGGCCTATTATTATTTTCACTGATACCCTAGATGAAGAAACTGCTTAGGCAGTTTGCAGGTAGCACCAAGTGGGGACTGACCAAACACACTGGTGGGTGGAAGTCACATTCAGAAGAAGTTATCTGGGAACTTTTTAAGAAAATGGTCAAATTGCAGCGCAGCAAAGGTTGCAGTTATTACTCTTAGGCAGAGAGACTCAACTATACAAATAAAGGTAGGGGGAAACAGGTCTGCAGGAGAAGTTCTGGAAATTATAGTGGGTGAGAAGCTGACCTTGACTAAGTAAACAAACTCATCCTCTTAAAGGAGGACAGTAATCACCCCTCGTGGTTCAGTATTAGTAAGACCTCAATCTAAAGTTTTGTGAGCACCACATGTCAACAAAATTTGGGCTAGCTGGAGAAAACCCAGGGGAGAGCAATAAGATCAATTAGAGACATTGCGCTGATGACATACATCAGAAAATAAGCAGGACTGGAGTTGCTCAGTCTGGGGAAGACTGACAGGTGTCAAGTAACAGTGTTAAATATATAACAGATTGCTGCAAAAATTGTCTATTCTCCATGCTCATTCCAGGTGGGACATGTTGCAATGCAGGAACAAGTCAAAGAGAAATCTTGGGTTAGAAATTAGGAAAACATTTTTAGTAGTGAGTCTAGCTTAATAAGCAAAAAGAATGTGAGCGGCTAGGAAATGTGTCTTCCAGGAGGTGTTGAGTTTGACAGCCGCCTGTCCAGAATAGAGGATTCCAGCCTGGGACTGCCAGCTGCGTGCCCCCTGCAGCCCCATTTCACTCTAATTCTACAGTGCTGTGACAGAGGGATGGCAGAACAGCTCAATGCACGTTCATCGGTAGAACTTGACAGCCCACTAATACAGCACAGTATCACAGGCTGCCCAAGGATTTGCCTGTATACAGGAAACACAGCAAGTCATTCTGCAAAGTGCACGAAGCTTTAAGAAACTTGCATTTATTTTCCTTTAAATTTCACTTTCTATTTTCTTTAGGTTGGTCTATTTGTAAGCACAGTGCTCCACACAGACCAATTCTGTTGTGGCCCACAGGCTGGTTTCCCACTGGTTAATTGCCTCTTGATTGATTATGACTGTCATGTCAATCCTTTCCAAGGGAGTTGAAGGCAACTATAGGTATTGCTTGCAATTTGCCTTGACTGAGGAAGACCTTGTTATCTGCAGGGGCGGCCCAGGCACTGAATGAGGGTGTATTAGGGAACCAATTTGTACCAAGCTTTTTTTTCGTCTCATACAGGGTTAGCTCTGCTGGCCATTGCCGTGGGATGGCTAAAGGCAGTAGTTAGGCACCCGATCCCCAGCCAGTCTTTGCCAGTCTGTGTATGGGAGAGAACAGTGAGTTTCTTTGGGGGCTTCCTCCACCGTACTGTGACCCATGATATGAGGACAGGACACTGAAGTATATGTATTATATCTTCACCTTAGGGCATTAAAGTCTTGTTGTGGCTGTGTAATGACAGTGAGTGTTGGGATTGTTACCTATTTCTCTTACAAGGCCAATAATTGTAACAAGCTAGATGGTCTAGCTCCTCGCTGGAGAGGAGAATTTGAGCTGCTGAACTGCTTGGCTCTGGTCCGGGCTGGCTTTCCTTCTTCTCATGCAGTGAAGGTTTGTTTCCTTAAAGGATGCAAGATGGTATTTTGTTCTGCAGCCACCGTGATGTTCAGGGGAAACACAAATGTATCTGTACTGAACTCATTTTAACTTCCCACCTTTAATCTCTTGGCCTCTGGAGGTAGATGTTTCCAGTACCCTGGTAGCTGGGTGCAATTTTTTGCGTGTACTTGCTTCTTTTACTTCAAAATAGAAAACGGCGATGGAGATCACCTGCTTTGTACTATTTCCCAATGCACGGTTCTCCAAAGTAAAGATTGCCTTTATGTTTGATGCCAGTTAGCAACCTTACAGCCTGTCCCAACAGAGACCAGGGCTGGCTTCGACATGCTGAAGACATCCTCTTTCATTCAAAAAGCTTGCCCTTGAAGGTCATGCAGGAGTATAGCCAGAAGATAATGTAAGCAAATACAGAGTGGTGCCTGAGCTGTATCAGTTGTGTAGATAGACACAGCTTTGCTCCCAAATGTCGTTCCAGCATCTTTTGTATCCTTTATGTTCTCTGTGTCATCAAAAATAACTATGGGTTCCCAATGTTGCATAAAACAAAATCAAATAACAGTGGTAGTTAACTAAACTTTAGTGTCTAAATTCAGATTTAGCAAATTGATAGGTGTTTTAAGCATGTATGTAGCAAATGAGCAACTTAATTTACCTTATAAGGGCTGTACTAAATTAGGCAGTAATTACAAAGGGTTTTTAGCAGCCATTTAGCATGTAAGAGCATAAAGTATCACTGATTTTGCTTAAGCATTCCTGAAACACCCAGGTTTAGGTGTCCAGTTTTAACATCTTGGAATGTAAAAAAGCAAGTAGTTAATTTTTTTACTTATTTATTTATTTTTTTTACTTTTTACTTTGTTGGTTTACATCTCTGTGTCTACATGTATGGGTGTAATGCTGAACAATGGAAGTATGCTTTCCTAAGGAGCAATGATTAGCTATTCCAATGCAGCAATAAGTGATAGTGCTCCCGTTGCACCAAACGTGAGGAAAAGAAAGGCAGTGCAAACAGAACACCACATTCTAAGACTTGTTTACATTTTTTTCAATGACAGGATAATGATTTTCTCTAGCTGTTACATTATACCTCATTCTCACCAATATAAGCCACTCAGATACATTTTTAATTAGTGTAACTCCAGGACAGTCAAGTGTCAGCCTGAACATTTAAAGACAAAATTAAGGCTAAAACAGAATTAAGGCTAAGTAACTACAAAAGAGAGCTGAAGAGTATGAAAAAGCAAAAAATGAAGATATGGATGCTATGGACAACAGAGCACTTTGGTCTAAAAATTGATTAGTCTTTAGAGGAAACTGCAGCTCTTATTTGCTAGATGTTTTCTGTTGTTCATATCTTGTTAATGGTTGAATTTGAAGAGATGCAATTATTATTGAATCTAGAATTAGTGTAAAGATATATAATTTGGCAGATGAAGTATAAAAGCCAACAGCATGATGGAAGAACAAAAAAAAGGACTTGACAGAAAACAAGACCTGGCAATTCAGAGTACAGCACTCATTAGCTCGGTAGGATTTTATAAAGTGACCACAGGTAGTGGAGCTAATCCTAAAGGAATAAATGCTTTCTGAAATTAAAGATAGGGTGAGAACCATTGAGGAATACCTTGTGCACACTCTGAGGGGTCTTTATAATTTACCTAAAACTAACAAACTTGCAAATTTGAGTACTGGCCAATTTAACAACCTCAGAAGCATAAGAAGTTTCTGTTCTAGCTCAAGTACAGCATGGAATTTAATTATTTTGCTATCTCTTGTCACTCCAGCAGTTTCATTAGAAGCTGTGTACATGGATCTGCCTTTGATTCACTCCCTAATGAGATAAGACAGAAAGGCTGAAAACCCAAATAAGTACCTGAATCTGAAATAACATGAATAATTTCCGCAGATCACCTTTATCCTCAATTTTAACTGTGTTGAACAGACAGTCCCTGACTGGCAAGGATAATACACCCATAATCTTGAGCTCAGGCCAGTAATAGAGATTTTTAATAATAAAGCTTTGGTGAGTTCGTTTCCAGCTGATGTTTGCATTACCTTTCAGGGGTCGTTGCCTGGTCCACATTCAGCTCTCCTTTAAAAAGCACTGGGTGGCCAAGGTTGTCATAGGTCAGGAACTGAATTTGGACAGGTTTCCATGAGCTCCTGCCATTTTGTAAGCCTAAATCACCTCAACTGAAGCTCTATGGAGATATCTGTGAGTCCATATATATTTTCTTTGTGGTTGTCACCAGAGCACGAAGGGTGCTTTTGGTACTAAAACCAAACTAAATTGGTGGTACAGGCATATAGGGAGCCTAAAGTGACAATATGCTTAGTCCAGACTCTGTAGATAAGTGCTTAAAGCTACCCGGGCTGAGTCTTGGCCCAGATGTGTTCACTCCCTGATGTACTGGTATGAGCTTTTCTTCCTCCAGAGTGACTGTGTCCTGCTGCGGCCACCTATGCCCAGGCTGTCTAACACTGCTGGGAATGCCACTCAGGTTTTTTGGATCTCAAGATAGACCAAGTGGGATCCTTGGGGAAATTGAATCCTTGAGGACGAATTGAGGACATCAGACAGCCCTGGGTACAGAGATTTCCCCCGACGGTGGGGAGATGGAGTCAGAAGCAGTGAATGTCTGTCCAGACCTTCTCAACAATATCCCAGGAGAAGGGAAACACATCACCTCAGAGGGAGACATTTCTTCTATGGGATAGAAAAGCTGCCTCCCACATCCATGCAAAGAGAAGGGTTATTGAAATCTGGATTGCTGTAGGACTGATCCTTGCTTTCCTGCCTATGGGCATGAAAACCAGTGTAGACATGACTATATACATGTTTTTCTCTCAGTTTCAGTTTTAACTTTTGGCTTTCCTGTACACAGCAGATAACACCAGAGTTTCTCACAGGCCATACATTTCTTGTGCACCATGTGTGGGGAATCATGCACTAGAATAGGAAATGATTAGATTTCCTGACTTATGGTCAGTCATTTGTGCAATTTTCATCCCAATGCAATAGCACAGGGTCTTTAACAAAACAAGATAGGTCAGTTCCCTCAATTTGTCAGACAATGATTTGGAAACTCTGTCAGGTCTTGTCTGTGACCTGCAAGAGTCAAAGAAACAGACTATGTTGTGTTTTAAAATTGGCATAGTTGGTAATTCAGCTGGGAGCAAAATAAAAATTCACTTCTGTCCCAGTCTTGCAGGACTGTCAGTGCATTTACCAAGGTAAATTTGGAATCACGCCATAAAGCTTCTGCAGCTACATTAGTGACTAGCGGGGGAGAGAATAACACACCCTCTTATTAGGCATCTAAGGAAAAGGGTTAGCAACTGCATGATTTGCTGATTGACTTTTGTCTATCAGTGTGTTTCTTCCTGTGTAAAAAAGTGAATCTTACTTACAATAGTTTTTCTTTTCTCAATTAGTTTTTGTTACAACAAGAAGCCCTGTTGCAGAAAAAAAAAATGCTGTGAAAAATCTTTGCTTCAGTAGTTACAGGACTGTGCAGGTATGAAACACTTATGAAACCATTCCCCAGTGTGGAGCTCACAAAATGGCAGCATTTTCTACAGCAGAGGGAGATTAAACCCCAGAAGTCAACACAGCCCTTCTAAGCAGACTGAAATTGCACTAGGAAATCTCTTTTCCCTTCCATCAACAGTTAACAAACAAGAGTGAAATTCACTTGGGTAATGTCGTTATCTACAACATAAACACCCATATCTGAGCAAATATCCCTATCTCCCCATTATAGTCAGGGGAAGAGCTGGTCAGTAAAGTCAGTGGCATTTAGGATGCAATTTGCCATATCCTAAGCCTCCTACATTTGGTCCTTGTTGACTCTATTGACTTGGGTTTTGATTTTTGGAGGTTTGGACAATAGCTCAGATAAGACAAAGCCGGGACACCTAAGTTATGCCAGCTGTATCTGTACTTCCCAACAGCATGCTAATAGGTATTTTGAACACATTATGTAGAGAAATGGCATCTGCATCTACCTGTCCAAGGAAAAAAACCTGGCATTGTCAACCTGTTCTTGAACAGTCTGTAGCCCTCCCAGATTTGAGGAGGAACTTTTGTGTCTGTCAGCTCCATCGTACAGTGACCCCCCCCAAGATCTGCTGTAAGTGCAAAGGCATTTCAGACGTAATTAGAAAGTCCTGCAATGGGCTAAGGCGAGTTTATTTCCCTTCACTCTAAGAGTTTATTGGCTTCAGGGCGAGCTGTGGGTGTAATTCTGAAAAGGTCAGCAGTGTAGCAGGGAGAGTGAATCACTTTTATAGCCAAATAAAGGCTGACAGTGACCACAGAATGATGCTTCCCATCCATGAAAGAGGGTGGTGGCCCTAAATGTGTTGCTTTGGTAGGGACTGATTCTGAATCCATCTTTGCAATAGTGGAGGGTAGCTGCGACTTTGCAGTGCAAGCAAGGAAGGTAGAACGTGCAGGGAGGAGAAGGTGGAGCATAGAGAGGACCATTATGGTGCAGAGGGAGGTAGGAATCTCTCTTGGACTAACCCGGAGGGACCACAGATGTAAATAGGTAGATGCAAACTGAAAAAGTTGTCAGAGAGTAAATAACAGTGTCTCCTTCAGCTGCCCTTCTTCCTGACACACCAGATCAGTATGGTCGCTGAGCTCGACTCTGGCCTCTAGACTTTGTCTGTGGCTAAAGGTGTATAGCAGGAGTTCAAAATCATGCTACATTTACAGTAGATTCAACAGGATCCAATCTTTTTTTTTTTTTTTTTTTTTTTTTGGTAATATTCAGTCCATCTTTATGAAGAGTTAAAAAAGGTTAAATAAAAATAAAGAGGTGTTAAAAGTATATTGCTAACAGGAGTAGCATGTACTTTATACACAGTACAATCCCATCACGTTAGCAAATCTGTTGACCTCTTAGATTCTTAACTGTCATAACCACTGACCGACCATTTATTGATAGCCATTAATCATTTATTAGCTCTGCCTGAATTGTTTCTAAATGTTCCAGTAATATAAATTGTTCTTTCTTTCAAAATTCAATAATGCAGCTAAGCTTTACCTGCAGTGCTCTCTTTGCCTAGCATTTAATAAGTTTAAAATCCCCTCTGAGTAAAAATTTCTGTGGAAAGTCATTAGAAGGAGAGTGTTCTTTACCACAATAATCCCCCATGCATGTATCTCTGTTAATTGAGCTACTTTTCTAGACAATGCAGTAATTATAGTTCATTCAAGAGCATCGAAGAACTTCGCTGTTATTTTACCCTGACATTTTCTCAGTCAGTCTGCAGTCTCACCAGCATAATAGGGGGCTTCTCCCTTGAATCACAGAGCACAGGTATGAGCTGGGTTGTCGTGTCAGTGCTGGGAATCTGTGCCATAGGCATTGACATTTTTTGCGTAGCATCATTTTGCGTGATCCCTTCCCTCCACGTAGGCACAGCCCAGACAGACCACGCGGAGCAACGCGAGGGCCACGGCTGGGAGCCTGCGCTGTGGTTGTGTGGCACCTGACGTGGCCAGCACGTCTGTGTGTCAAAATAATAAAACAGGTGCAAAAAAATGCCCTTACTATTTTTATCCTGTGATTTTTAAGATCTGAGCCATATAACTGTATATACAGGCTGGGACCTGTTATGTTGTGAGGCTGACTGCATAGTTTGCGTTTGCTTTTCACGTAAGACAGATCTACTCAGCACGGCTTTGGTTCTGCCGAAGGCAGTGTTTGGACCCCCGTTGTTTTGACCGGTGACTGGGCAGGGAATCAGATTTAGAAAGTGTAGCACGTATGGCTTCCTAAGCTTGGAGGTGTTCTGTTTCATAGCTCAAAGATATCACAGACAAACATTATCAAACCATGAAAATCAGCTTAGTCGGAGTGCCGAAACAGGATATGGGAACAAGGTTTTACATTATGAGCTTTCTGAAATGTTAAACAAGTGAGTGGGCTGTTGCAGTGATTAGTTTTTGAGGTCTAATAATTTATTTGATCATTAAAGCTGCTTCTCTTCCTAAGCTATGTAATTCTGGATATAACTATTTCTGGAGAAAAGCCATCTGTTTACTTATTCATAAATAGTCACCTCTTAACCTATCAATATTGAATACTTGTTAAAACACTTACTTGAGCAATGTACATGCATGGAGGGAGGTTTATCAAGTGTATATCGGATGAGAGTTTTGAGGGAGAGAATAGATAAATTCATGTAGCGACAAAATAATTTCCAAGGTAAATTAGAAGTCATTGCTGTTTACCAGCATCCTTCAGAACACATCTCCAGTATCTGATGCTTTTCCCATTAACACAACAGAAAGAGTCCAAAGAGGAACCCCAGTCTTCAGCTGGGAGCTGAAGCCTGACTAAGGACAGTGATGGCTAAAGGTTATGGTTTTCTAGTGGACTATGTGATACATGCCCAGCTGGATCCAAAATGCTAAGATTAAGCCCACCGCATAGTTGGCAGTGTTGGTGAACGATGTCTCCAGATGCAAGTAAGGAGAGATGTTTCAATCTGGATGTTGGCTGGGACCATTGTGAATGTCTGGCAAAGCTCTCTGTAACCTGTCGATCCCCTCAGCAAACAAGTAAGGGACTGAGCAAGGTCTCCATTAGTGCTGATCTTTTTAACACCAGGATTATGCTTAGTATGAGGAAGCTCTATGCTTCCTCTATGAGGAAGCTCTACTATGGCTTCTATTACTCCCTCCGTACCCTGCTAGTGCCCCTCCTGCACCTTTCACTGATGTTTGCCTCAGTAGCATTAACTGCCGACTCCTTGTCCTTGGAGAAATGCTGCAGTTCCTCAGAGGAGAACAAAGTAGAGACACAGCTGGGCCCCAGATCCTGCAGAGACTCGATGAATTGTTTTGTGATCGAGTGGGTAAGCTATTTGCTTGCAAAGGAAGCTGGAGAAGCTTGCAGAGCTATCAACCTGGCAGATGGGCCAGATCTCACACAGCTGCTATTGCTTTGTAAGCTGGGAGCTTTCAGCCCTATGGTAAATATATATTGCTTGAAATTGCTTTGGAGTGGCTCTCAAGATGTTGCCATCAAGATTGCCATCTTAAGGGACAAGCTCAGACACAAGAGAAAGAAGCTAAAGTGAATTAGGCAATGGTGGAGGCTGAGTTCATCCTGACCTCCCTACAAGTTCTCCATTTCAACTTCTGTCTGCTGGGGAAAAAAGCTACAGCCTTCCCCTTTTGAACTTGTTTAAATGGAGGGGAAGTTGGAAAAACTCTTTTTATTCTTTAGCCAGAAACAAGCCAAGCCCATCAACGCTTTGACAGTAAAACCACACAGCATTTGTTGTTGTTACCTGCCAGGTTGTGAATCAAATCTATGCTTGCCACTCATTTCACCACAGAGCTGATGACTTTTACCTGCTCCACTGTTACTCATAGAGATCTGAAATTTACTGCTGAAATTTTTAAGGTGGAAATAGGTATGATTTGATTAATCGCTCTGGCTACTGCCCTTTTAAGCTGCATCTTGGACAGAATGTTGCTGAGATACCCTTCTGGATCCCACTTTGTAGCTCTACCTTTCACCTCTAAACAGTGATGTGCTTATAAGTGAGGTCTGTCAGGAAAGTTGTAATGGTGCATAGCAATTTTAAGCAGCCTTTAAAAATGTATTTTTTAATTAGATACTAAGCAAAGGAACAAAAATAGTACTCTGAATCTGTGATGGTCTTGTAATTGTGCTGTTTTAGCTTAGAAATGAGGAAAAAAGGGACTCTAATGAAATAATTTTGCTTCATTATACTTGGTAATTTGGCCTTTGCAATTAAAAAAAAAAAAAGCAGAGTGGTGTGTTTTGTACCTTTCTGGTATGAATGATTAAAGGCTTCATGAACATGTCTGTATGTAGTGTTATACTGAGTTTCTGCTGATGAGCATCTCCCTGTGTTCAATCTGACAACTGAAAATATAATGGGCTCTGAAGCTGCCATTATGTTCCATCATGTCAGTGATCCATAGATTAAGAACTGGCACAAGCGTGCTGAAGAGCCCTAAAGGTGCTGCAATAGCCTATCTTGTTAGCAGTCAGATGCTGTGGATTAAAGTGGGAGGGCACTGAACCACATACACTCCCTCCCAGTCCTGTGCTCTTTCACCTTTTTTAAGCTGGGAGGCTTGTCAACATTTGGAAATGCGATGCTCAGCAACTGCTGGTAAAAACTGGAGGTCTCTGCGTCATAACAACTTCTTCTGTGGGCCAGCTAGGGAGAAAACCGTTGCTAAGTGTGGTTGTGGTTTCTCCATTGCAAACGTGCTTGGCTGTGATCGCTAAATCATTCCGTTCCCGTAATATGGCCAACTCACCCTTCCTTGGTCAGCTCACCGGGCTATTGACTAATGGGGTTGCCGATGACAGTCCCTGCTTGCTAGGTCTATTAGTCAGCCTGCCCAAGTGCAGCCGCGCTCCTGGTGGGGGCTACTGGAGGCACCTGCATATGTGATGAAGCAGAAGATGATCTCCAGTGCTTGACCCAGGCTCGGTCTGTATAGAGCCAGTTCAAGTGTTTCTGTGTGGAGCTGCTGCAATGAAAGCCCTGGCAAGTGCTGAGCAGCAGCGGTCCTCCTAAATGTCAGCTCTCTGCACTGTGCTCCCAGTGTTTTCCCTAGCAGCGCGACACTGCAAGGGAACAGGCTCTGTACATTTGTATGGTGGTGCATATTCACCTTCACAGTCCTTTGGGACTGCAGGGGACTGGAGTGGCTAGTGGCTTTACAAGAACTAATCCAAATCTTGCAGGGCTGGAGCTGGAAGCTAATGAGTCCTGCTGGACCCAGACTGACGCCGTACAGGGCCAGATGGATGGCTTTGCAACCTGCGTCCATATCGCCAATTCTTTCTGCTAACCCATTTATCTGAACCCACCATTATCTTGGATAACAGAGAGTTGGTCTTTAAGCTAATAATCTCTATGTCATGACATTTGCAAGACATTTTTAGACTTAACATAAGAAATTAGGTGAAATAGCAATTGCTCATTTAAAGTTTTTAATGGGATCCACTTTAGACTTTTGTAACGAGATAACATTTACCTTTGGCCACTACTGACCTGGAGCAGATCCAGCCCAATGACCTACATGGGAAAGCATCTATATCTGTTGCTGAGCATCTGAGCCAGACATTCCCTAAGGAGATGGATTTACAGTCCTTAATCCTGCAAATAAATCCAGAAAAGCAGAGTTTTATGACCACGCTGGTACTTGTTGAAATCTGTCAGGTTTCTGAGAAGGAGCAGGGACCACAGTCATGGCTTTCAGGAAGAATAGCTCACGCATGTCAGGTAAATTCAGAACACTGCAGAACACTGTATGATCCAGATCTCAGGGTTTTCAGGCACAGAAAGTCAGGACTATGCACTGCGGTATCAAAGTTTGATCTTTGCCATTTATACCTTAGTAAAAGCTTAAATCTGTCCTGTCCTGTCTGGCCTAGTTCACAAGCTAATTTTGGTTTCTAGTCACATCTTCTACTTGCTCCATTTGCTCTTATGGATCAGGTAACTGAGCCATGACCTCTCCTCTCCTCTCCTCTCTTCTCCTCCCCTGTTTCTAAAGTTCAGTGGGAAAATAATTTCATTCCAGATTCACAGCAGTTACATTCATAATCTCTTCTCTTTTTTAAATTTTCTAATTTATGAGGCACTATTAAGTTAATGCTACCTCCATAAATCTAGCATCACTTACACTCTCTGTATTCCTTGGAGAAGACATGAGAAAAATTTTAACTGAGTCATTCTATCATTACTATATTTTTCCTCATATGCATAGGCATGAACTTCAAGATCTGAAAGGATCCTCCAAAGCCTATTACAGAGGGACAGAGAGAGAGAGATCTTTCTGCAGTGGGAAATCCAGTCCACCTATCTTAGTGATCTGTGCCACTCCTTCATGTTAAGATGTTTGCATATTATTTCCAGTCAAAACTTTCTGACCAGCTTTAGATCTCCTTTTGCATTTTTCTGAGAGATTAACATTTCCTGTTGCTTTTTCTTTTCTTTCTTGTGGCCCTCAGTTAGTGCCAGTATGCCTTAGAAACCAATACACTTTTACTCCCCTTCACTTCTCTCAATCAAAATCATGTAGGAATTACATAAGAGAGGTAACTATGGTTATAAAAAGAGTCCTTCACTCTGAAAGAAGGAATCTTACACAGTTTTCAGTACAATAGGATTGAAAGAGACCTTGGTTTTTATATCAAATAATTTGCTGCTACACTTTATAGACTCCCAGTCATAATGATGCTACACATTTTTGTTTCCATTGCCCCTTCTGCAAGACCATGCTAGAGCTACCGCCATCTAATTGTTACCAATTTTGTAGCCTAAAATTTTCATGGCCAATATTTACTCTTTCTTTATCACTGGGACAGGATTCTCTCTTATCCTGAACAGCTTCTTTTTCTTCTCAGTGTTTCTCCCTGAATCATTATTTTCATCTCGTTTGTTCAGGGGGATTGATGGTTTCTTGTATCAAATAATGCAGGTTCTGTCATGTTGATGTTTATAGCTTTCTGAAATAAGACAGGTATGTATGAAATGCCAGGGGTGTCAATGCAAGGAAATGGTTCTGAAATACTGTGGACTTCTGTGTTAGGTACACACCCCTGCCTGTGCAGTCTAAAAATTCACCGTCTTTAATGTCTTCATCCCCACACAACCTCACGTCCCCGCAGTAGGTGACAAAGAACATTGTCCACACTTTGCAGATGGGAAACCAAAGTGAAGTCTCGAGTCAGAGAGGGAGTCCCCGGCGGACCAGGCAGCCTCATCACACAAAGGCCCTGGCTGCTGGAATATCCTCCCTCCCTTCTGAAGTTTTTGTAGTTGCTTAAGGGATTTGATTCTCAGTCCTCATTAAATTAAATGGGATGAGGGCATCCAGACATCTGAAGTTGCTCTGAAAATCTCAGCTGTAAAAGACAGCTTATTAGGCCATTTCTCCCATATCTTACAAGCAGAAAAGGAAGATCCATTGTGAGTGAGAGAGAGAGACCAGTACATCATCATAAATAAGAGAAATGGCTACTACTTTGTAATTTAATTGTAACTTCATATTAAATTTAATAATGCATACACTAACTTCATTTTGCTCTTATTAAGAGAAAAGAAATTGGCCCAGGCAAGCAAGCAAATAACTAAATAGAAATATTAAAAAATGCATGAACAGTATGGAGCTTAAATGTGTATCACTTCTATAGTGGCAGACACTATTTAGAAGCTGAGTCCCTAAAAATGAAGCATTCTTCAAGCTTTTGAAAGCTCTCTAGGAATTCTAGCATCAGAAATGAGTTTTCACAGTGCCAGTATCTCTAGAGACATAAGTTTGCTTCTTATTTCATGGTCCCCAGCATGGGCTATATTAAACACAGGAACACTGAGGGAAAGTCCACACTAAGTGATAAAAAAGGCTACAGCACAGCACTGGAAATACCTGAGCTGCCTTTAAATTAGCTACCTGGGATATCAGCACCCTACTTCTTAGCAGGCTGAGAGAAGACATGCTGTCTTCCAAGTACAGGTAGCTGAAGCAGCAACTTTAAAACACAACAAAAATTACTACAGTGCCCTGCAGTGAGTGCCCGATGGACCAGCCCTGTCCAAGCAGATGAGGACCAACATTTAGGTTCTGAAAATAGAGATGTCACGACAACCAGTGTGCCAAATTCCAGGGCTCTCTAAGGGCCTTCATGCTACAAGAAATTTGCCTGAAGAGCTTGAAGTGAAGCCAATGGAGCTGATTTCAGCCAGTTTTGTCTTTATAAATACATCCAAACCTGACCTCTTTGAGGCCTCCTCACATTCAGTGCCCAAAGATTTTCCAAACTCCACAGATCTCTTTTTCCACATAGATATTCCCTCTTCAGCCAGAAAGTTTTCTGTCCCCACACTGGGTGGAGAGAACGGACAAGAAAAGGACAGGGCACATTTAAATACGCAGAGAGAAATACCTACTTAATTTGACTGACCTCTCACTTATATGCCTGTTTAAAGCTTTCTTATTCTTTTAACAGAATACATTTGCGGTAGATAAACATTATCTGGATGTTCCAGATCAAATCACTGAAAAAAAAAAAAAAAAGAAAAAAAAAAAAATCTTGACATTGAAATGTCCAGAATTATCCTGTTAAGGAGGACTGAACCTTATTTCTTTAATAGGCCTAAGTCATCTTTTATATTTAGAGCACAAGAAGTGCCATTGCAAGGCCAGGCAGACAGGCAAGCTGCAGGAGAGGAAACCTTTGTTTCTTCAATGTTATCTCTGCAAAAGCTGTTCACCATGATGGTTGAAATAAGTTTTACAGTATCAATATTCCTCTTTATTTCCTTTCCTCTGCTGGGGAACGTTACATTACATACACATTCTACCTGCTGATTTCAAGTCCATGTGGGAAAGGACATCCTTTTGAAACTTTCCCAAAACTATGAACCTTTCTGCTTTAGAATAAGATCAGTTCTGCTGCCAGTGACCCTTCAAGCATCATTATTTGTAGATATGTCCACACTCATTTCTATCTGGAGGCATTCCTTTGCAACATAGAAGGGCTAGGGGGGTTTATTTTAAATGCCAGGAAACAGGAGTACCAGAAATGAGTAACGACTACTGGCTTTTAGTGTTGCTACTAAATTGGGTAAGATGGAGTGATTAAAGGCAGCCAATACAAATACCAAAAGCAGGTCAGGCAAAACAAACATGCAAAAAAGCCAAAGTTACTTGATGCTTTTAGGGAATCTCCACAGCAGACAGGGAAGAGTGAAAGCATTGATCAAACTAAATGTTACGCAAAGGAGAAGAAAAACGGCGTGAGGTCAGAGCATTGAAAGGGAATATGCGGCTGTGTGAAAGACTTGCTTAGCAAGCGGAGTGAGATGGCTAGCAAAGCTGTGGAGGTCTTGGAACAAGGAGGGAGCTGAGAAGCTGCAGTGCTGCTCAGGCTGATGTCAGAGCCAGGCTGTACTGTACATTGTACTGTACAGCTGGAAGATGGATTGGGTTTCGAAAGAAAATATGTGACATATTTGTTGATGACAGCAACAAGCAGCAGGTAAACCACTGACAAAGGGGTGAGTCTAGTTTTGAAATGTCAAGGCAAAAGCGACAGCATGGGCCAGGCAGCTGATCTGTGAGGTTGTTGTTGTAACTATGGGTGAAGTTAAAAGACTTCTAACCCCTTTGTTCTGCTGCGTAGGATGTTATATCCCTTAGTGGCATTGTGCTTTATTGCTGTAGGATGCCTAGTTTTGACTGGCTATTTGCTACCGAGCGCAGAGGTTCTGGGAATATAACATAATCCTTGATTTAGTGCCAGTCTCTACAGATTGCTTCAGATTTCCAAACAGGTGAACATTATCCATGGCAATACCTGGCCTGAGCCTGAAATAAAGCACGGCATGACTGACTTCATTTCTGACTCAGACTTGCAGTGCAGACAAACCGTATGAGAATGACACCAGTGAAGGCAAAAGAACTAAAACATAAAGCCATGGCTTCTGCATTTCACAGCCCAGCAAGTAAAACACAGGGAAATCCTTTTTAGCAATCACAGCAGGACCAATATTTTCCTGTACTCTATCACACCATGGAGAAAATCAGGACAACCACTTTTCATTGGCAACATGCCTTGGCACCGCCTAGGCCTGTGCTTGGCTCAAAATGTCAGGATGTTTGAAGTGTTCTGCAGAAAAGCCAATATTTAAATGGACATAGTGTCAGAGTCAAACCTTCCTGGAACAAATAGGACTCATTACTATTTATCTAAGTGGGGTTTGGATTAAGACAAAGGGAGTTATTTTATCCTAGTGCCTTTGGAAACCTCCATTCAGAGGTTTATGGAGGTTCATTGATAAAAAGGACCTGGAGAACTGGAATGCTGCTTATTAAGGGATGCTGCTTTGTCAATAACAAGAAGAGTTGAGTCTTCAGATGTTGCTGACCCATGTTGTTATTTTGGTACTGGACCTAACTTATAAAATGTATTAAAAGTAGCTTTTTATGGCCAATATGAATAGTGTGTGCTTTTCCAAATGTCCGTAACTGTTCAAACTGTTACTAACAGGGACCTACATGAACAATTTTGGGGGGGATCCAGGTACTTTGCTTTCAAAGTGAAGCAGATGGGAATGAGATAGTTACGGAAACATCTATAGTTAGCAGAAATCAGCTAGGTGCATACAAACATAAGGAGCTGAAACTGTATGACTGCAATTTTTCCCATCCTTATAGTCTCACCACTACAGATCTAAAGACATGGCAATTGAGCAATGTATGCTTGGTCTGTTAATTTAATATACTTCTTCATATACTGTGAGGCTGCTGGTAGAACAAAGTATGAAGTCTGGTCTTTTGAGCCTACATGCATGAAGAAACTGGTGGTTTTACTATTAAGGATTTTTTTGTGTGTGTAGTTTGTGTTATTATGAATCCAACCTTCTCCCTGAATGCTGCAATATGCATTTTTAAATAGGGCATTATTTGAAAAGATTACAGTTTGTTAACATGAAAGAATTAATGTATTATCGAGACACACATACAGATGTCTTCATGGGAGAACTGATGTTATAATCATATCCTGTTTTTTGCTGTGTATTCTAGACTTAGAATGAAGTACAGAAAGATTCTGGTTTTACCTCTAAAACTCCTATGTCAGAATGTAAGTTACTGTGCCTTGAAAAATGCACTCATGTTAAAAAATGCAGTGGAAACAAAAGTTCTGGTTTTGGCGGGGCGGGGGGAGGGGGGTACATTTGTTTTACTTTTAATAAAAGCAACTTACCAAAATGGAAAGTTTCTAAGGGAAAAGTATCAATAATCATCTCAGATGGCTTAAAAAAAATAACAATTTCCTTTCCACAATACACAGAGAAGCCTGTGATGACGTTTATTGCCTCTGCAGTTCTGGAAGTAGCAAGATCTGGAATCAGTATGTCTGGTAGCTACGCCAGTTCATAGTGACATAAATAAAAAGCTTGCTGAAGTCAAAATAGTGTATCATTTAGGCATTTATAGGTTCTTCACAAATTTATTCCTTACCATTTTTTATCTGGTCTACACTAACTTTACCTGTTCTGAATTTACTGGGTCTGATTCACAGCCCAGCAGATGTTGTTTATTTTCCTGATTTTTATTCAGTATTTTTTATTTCTTAGATATTGTTTTCTTTGGCATGTTTTTCACTTGCCCTGCTGTTTGTTTTCACCGGTAACAAGAAGACAGATACACTTTTATAAGGTGCAGCTTTATAGTTAAATCCTGTCTGGATTTACACTGGATTTCACCAGCACAAGCCAGGAGCAGGACTGGGAGTTTGACCTACACAGGGATTTAACACTTTTTCCCACTGGATAAGTCAGTAAACAAGTGCTTTTTACCAGCAAGCTCTGATCCTCCTCCTCTTTTTTTTCAGTTTGTGCCTATCCATCAACTACAGACTGATTTCCCCAGTGAAATGACAAGGGCAGCCCCCTTCATCCCTACAAACACATGGGATGGTCATAGTCCTATTCCTGCTTCTCTGCAATTAAAGCTGCAGGTGGTTGTGTTTTAGTCAGTTTTTTCTTTTCAGCTATTTCAGTAATTTCCTTGATTTAAAACCTGTTTTATACTGGGGCTAAAAGAAGAGCCAGATCTGGAGGTCTTAGGTTGTTCTATAACTCGCCTCCTTCTTCCTATAAGAAGGGGTGAAAAAAGACAGTACAGATAGCAGAGTCCTTAAATAGCGCAAAGAATTATTATAATTTCTGATCTAGATGTTAAAGGGAAATGGCATCATGGCACTAACTGTGATTCTGATATAACAACTCGGTTTAGCAGTTAATGAAACTGCTTGTGATTACACTTGTGATTTTTAGATAAACACCCTATCTTCCTCCTCACATATAGCTGGATCCACAGCCCTTTTCACACCCATAATACTGGGTAAGCTTTGTTAATCCACATCATTTTTTCCAAATAAGCCTCCAATTAAAGCTACCTGCCATTTTGGTATTTAGGAAAAACAATCCAAGAATTGATCCTATAGCAATCATCTCTATTAATTGTATTTTAAATGAGGGATTTTAGAAGGAAAACTTGGTGATCATAGATATCCCAAATTCTGCTCCCAGCAATCATTAAATCTTTCATTGCTTTGCTCTATTTGAGGCACACTCATTCAAGGAATTATACTGTGTATGAGTGGCTGGATCCTGCCTCATCTTTTCCATCAGAATAGAGTTACTGAGCCAAAGTAGTACAGAGACGTCCTGGTGGGGATCAGAAATGCTGAGTATTAGCATCTGTGCAGTTTTAAGGAGGTGAAAAGTATTTCAGGTCCAAATGTGAGAGCAGTGAGGGATGATCTAAAAACTGCAAATGTCAGTGTTCTATTCTTTGTCTTCTGTAAAACAGGAAAAAACATTCAGAAATGTTTTGCATTCAACTGTATCAAATGGGTTACAACACTTCTGCTGTTGACAGCTTATGTTCAAATGTAATGTAGTTTAGATTAAAAAGGAAATGTTTGGCAAGTTTGTTCCAGTACTTCATTGTACAGAGAAAGGTTGCTTGTGCCATACTCATTCCATTGCACGTGGTGTGGTTTGGAAGAAAGAATCTGTACTGAAAGCAATTGAAACTGGAAATATCTGCATTAAACTGGTAAATGAAATAAGGTTTGGACACTCACATCCAAAAGCAAGCCATTTGCAGGCTGTGGGAATTATATTTCAGGATGACACAAAGGGCAACTTTCTTGGATTTCACTTCTGTTATATGGCTGCATGTTGCTGTGGGAACTGCACTAAAGATCCCGGGTGGATCTCATGCCTTACATTCAGACCAGTGGGTACTCAAGTCCTACACCTGTTGAGAAAAAGATTGGAAATCTGAAATACCGGTGGATTACAGTGGATTGTATCAGGGATGTAGGATCTGCTCAGACTATTTTTCACTACCTAAGTATGCAGCACTGAGCAATTAAAGCAAAGTGCCAATTTAAATAAACCATTTTATGGTGGTTTGGGGGAGATGTAGGCTGGAAATAAACACACAAAAAAACACAGAAAAAAATCCACAGTGATAGTTGCAAAAATTGACCCCTGCACCAACAATGATCCAAATGGAAATCAAGGCACCTGGAGTAAGCAATAGAGTCCTTTACAGTGATATGATGTAAAATCCCAGCTGCTCACATGGAGATCTTTCTAAGATACATGTTACAGTTCTGATTTCCTAACAAGTGTTTCTGGAGTTTACTAGTTGAAGGACAACTGATTTGTGCTTTAAAAACCTGTTAGCATGAGATAATTTAGAAGCAAAAGCATTCTCTTTTAAAATATATTTATTATGGAAAAGAAAAAAATAGGGAAAGAAGGGATGGTGGAGATTGTATGCAATTGCATAAATATATTTCAATAGGTAGTAAACTTAAGGTGAAATCTTACAGTCTTGTATCTATAATTCATATGACCTCACTGTCAAATTGATATCCTGCCAGTTTAGCTCTGAAACTAAAACACCAAAGCAGATATTAGGTAAAAGAAGATGAATCATGTCATTACCTCATGGATTTATTTATAATTGCATTCAGTTTTCCAAAACTATGGCAGCCAAGAGGGCAAACCCCATCCTGGGGGGCATCAAACACAGCGTAACCAGCCGGTGAAAGGAGGTGATTATCCCGCTGTATTCAGCATTGGTGTGGCCTCACCTGGAGCACTGTGTGCAGTTCTGGGCCCCACAGTTCAAGAAGGATGCGAAGGTCCTCGAATGCATCCAGAGGAGGGCAACAAAGCTGGTGAAAGAGCTGGAAGGCAAGTCCTGTGAGGAGCAGCTAAGGACTCTGGTTTTGTCTAGTTTGGAGAAAAGGCGGCTGAGGGGCGACCTCATTGCTCTCTACAGCTTCCTGAGGAGGGGAAGGGGAGCGGGAGGTGGCGACCTCTTTTCCTTGGTTTCCAGTGATAGGACGCGTGGGAATGGTTCAAAGCTGCGCCAGGGGAGGTTTAGACTTGACGTTAGGAAACATTTCTTTACCGAGAGGGTGGTCAAACACTGGAACAGGCTTCCTAGAGAGGTGGTCGATGCCCCAAGCCTGTCAGTATTTAAGAGACATTTGGACAATGCCCTTAATAACATGCTTTAGCTTTTGGTCAGCCCTGAAGTGGTCAGGCAGTTGGACTAGACAATCATTTTAGGTCCCTTCCAACTGAAATAGTCTAGTCCTATTCTGTTCTGTTCTATTCTATTCTATTTCATTCTATCACAAATAATTGCTTTTATACAAAAAGACCTCACAACTGGAAAGCCAAAGCAAACACTTTTCTTAAATTACTCAGTTTGCTTCTGCTTTCAGCTGTTTTTCATATGAATGTCTTTCTACCTGGAAAGTGCTAACTTTAGGTTTGTCAGCTCAAAGCCTCCACCAAAGACTTTTTTTAAGGTGGAGTAGCATTTGAATATAAATTGCTCACAGTCCCTAGCATTAATAGCCTTATTCATACTGTAACCATTTTGGCTGTGCTATCAGAGACATTACAATATGATGCATAATGTTCAGTCTGCAATACTAATGGGCACCGATATACTGCCCAAGTAATATTTCTCTTTCGTACCAGTGTTAATAAAGCAACTATGGAAGCTATAAACTGCAAGGGTGGAAGTTACAACTGTGCAATGTTCCAGGGAGGAATTTGAGAGGACCATAAGAGTTCCACAACCCATCATTCATTTCTATAAGCAAGAAGAAAAATAAATCCAAATCATGATGATACGTACTGAAGATAAAAAAACCAAACCTGTCAGTCTTGGGAGTGACTGCTAACCTTTGAATTATTGGTAATATGTCTACCTGGCGAGTTTATCTACATGGTGAGGCAGAAGACTGAGAAAAATGGCTTTTTAGGGAAAAGATTTCACATATTTTGAATGTCCACTGCCTTATTGACAGAAAGTTTTTGCCTTTCTAGGGCTGAGAGGGAGGCAAGGCTGAGGTTCAGTTTGTGCATTAGAGGCTGCTGAGCTCTGGCTGGCACTGGCTCGTCCCTGCGAGTTACCATCCGGATAACCGGCAGCGTCTACCTTTCTCTGCAGTAGTGTTGCTAGGCAGTTGCTAAGGCTTCTTTTGCTCCAAGCTAGATGATCTATCTGTTTTCTGCTCTAAACTGTGGGATTTAGGGGTGGGGTGTTATCCCCAGCCTGAGTAGTTAGACCTGGCTACTCCTTGCTGGTACGCAGAAGGATACTTCATTGCCGTGCCCTGGTAAAGGTCTGCATGGCACTAACATCTCAGATGGCAGCTTGGATTAGAGCCAGGCTGCAGCAGGAGACTCCTAGGACCTCAGGGAGGCATTTTCCTTGGGGATTTAACTCCTCAGGATGAAGACTGGGACTACCTTCCTCTGACAGTAGCTGTCACAGATCAGCATCAGAGTCCAAACACTGGTATCACTCAAGCAGGACAGATTGTTCTGAGTTTTCCTGGGGGTTATGGCTGATTTTGTTGCTCTAATGATTTATCTAGTTTTTCTAGTTATACCCAAAGTAGTTCTCCCTTCAGTAAAGAGAAAATTCTTCTATGCCACAGATAGTAGCTAATATTCCTTTAGTGGTTAACAGCATTTTCTGCAAAGAATTTAAAGCAGGACTAGGGTGGTCAGATATCCTTTGTTCAGTCACTGATGACAGTACTCACTTCTTCTGTTGCCAAGGTATAGCCCTGAACTTAGATATGCCTTTTATAGGGATAAATAAAATGTGTTGAACACATACACATCTCTTAGTCCTGAAGTCCCAGTAATAGTTTTGATAAAATTTAATCTGGTAAATTGGATTCAAGAGATCTGGGATTAATTCTCAGTTCAGCTGTTGCCAGTTCTTTTGCTGGATATTTATCAAATGAGCCTATCATGCAACAGTTCTGTGCACTCTCAGGTAGCTGACTTAATCCACTTTATGGTTTGGTTCCTCCTCAGTGAAATCAGGCTAATACCTTATTACCTGTCTTAGTAGAGGAACCAAAACCCATTACTGAATATGAACTATTCAGATGTTTGCAGAACTGTGATACACAGAGGAGTGTATCTGTATTTTTTTCTTATTTAGCACAGTGATATTTTCTAAGGGAGAGTTCAGTTATCAAATTTCATTCCGGAAAAAATATTTCACATGGCCAAATCATTCTTTATCACATCAGTTCTTTATATTCCCCTTCTAGGAAGTCTTATTTTACAGTTTTCCCTGTTCCATCTCTTAATGTAGTTGATGTCCTGCTGCATGCTTCATGATTTCTCCCCACTCCAAGTTTTCATAATGGCTTTCATTTCCCTAGTGAATTATCGTGACCTCTGGTGATAGCCGAGAAGATGCAACAAAGCAGAGATGCTTCCTCTGCACCTCCAGCCCTGAATTTGCAGTTTTTCCTTTCTCTGTGATTGCTACGAAAGTTGATTCCCTTAAAGTACACAGAAAGTAAGATCAAGCACATACGTGAAAGGAAGTGAAACGAGGTTTCACAAAATTAATACAGGGCTTCTGACAGATACATCTGGGTTCTTTGCATCTGGGCATTGTCTATTTCAGTTTCAAAATGTTTCCTTTACTAAACTCATTGCAGTTACTTTACTGAGCTCCTTTAGGCTTGTGAAAAGAGCTGGCTGACAGAGCTCCGGCTTGCAGCTTCCTATCTCCAAAACAGGTATAAGACCAACCCAGAAGGGACCTAGAGAGGTTGCCTTGACAGTCTTTTGCCTGAAGGAATGCTTAGCATCACAGAAAATATTTTTGACTGCCCTTATGAGCTTCCAGTGATGGAGATGGTCACTGCCTGTGAAACAGATCACTGCTAGTATATTCCTGGTATTGGACATCCCTGGTGATGAGCAGAGGTTGTTTGCGGTTATTCTCTCTGTCGTAACACTATCTGCATATATAATTTCTCCTTCAGTGTTACGCAGGCAAGAAATGACACATCTGGGTACTAGGCCAGTGGTTTATATGCAGTGACTGCTATGAATAACATTGATTAGATTCAGTGAGGACAGCAGTAGCCTTAATTTACAGGATTATTAGCCAGTAACAGCTTTTTAGGACTTGCTATTGTAGGATAAGTTTATAATCAAGTACTCAAAAAGGAAATATCAAAGGGACATGTCTTTGGGACATATTGCATCGCTGGATACATACCAGGTAAACCTAATGTAGAACTGCTCCTGCTGTGGGGACCTGGATCACCAGATGTGACAGAAGAATAAGTTTCTTTGCTCATGGCTTACAGGTGAGAGTTGTTGCTTCTGCGAACTCCCTTTCTTATCAAATATTCCCCATAGACCTTACAAAGCTTTTTCTCAAGTGGAAGTTTTCTGTTCCCAGTTTTGTCTCCCCATCCCAGTCACCTCTCTCTCTGAAGGTATATACACATATCTGTACCAGATTCCATGCTTACGCTGCAGATGCATTCTTTGCTAAGTTTTTTTAGGGAGGTTGGGTCTTTGGAGTAAACTGCTTGCATTGGGATTGCTTTGGAAGGTATAGGCTTGTTACATAAATTGGTCTGAAAAAGAGTTTCATTCTTACTCAGTTGTGAAATTATGGGTAAATGAGGAAAAAGCTATAAAAATATACATTCGTATGTAAAGACTGAAGAAAAGGAGTGATTTGGGGAGGCGGGAGAGGAGGGAAATTAGGGAGTAATCAAGTGCCACTGAGAAATAAGGAATTTAAGCTGACTGTTGATTACACCAAAGTAGTTCAACAAAAGAAGCACAGAAAGTCTGCTAATCACAAGCTGCTCATATCTGACAAAATGTGAGATAGTGAATAACTTTATCTCCTTGCCTGTTCAGTCAGAATTTATTCTGTCTAAATTAAAGCATATAAGGTGTGTATGGGAAGAACTATTTTGCTTTAAGCTCCTTGTATTAGTCAGGGGAGAGATCCAGGTACCTCTAGAGTTTGTGAGAATGGACAAAAAGTAGGCAGGTTTCTCAATAAATGGGCAGAATATTCCCCACAAGGCACTTCTCTCTCTTCACTCACTGATAGAATAGCCTAGGAAAACTAGCAATTTTGGGGGCAACCTAACAAAATAAGGCCAATTTAGTAGCATGCCCCAGTGCTGTTGTACCTCAAATCCTTACCCATCAACTCTGCCTTTTCCTCATGAGAGAGCAAAATTTTGTTAAAGCTCCTTTCTAGCAAGGTGATTTGAGCATGTTAAGGATGATTCAGCAAAGCACTTAATTATATGTCTCAGCCTATCCCTAATTAGCAGAGATCTTAAATTCTTGTACAATACTAAGCATATCCTTGAAGTTAACTCGGGCACATACTTAAACTAATGAGTATGCCTGGTGGAAAGCAGGTAAGTTAAGCAAGTGCTTCAATAGCATGTCATGTAACTTGCCAAAAGACACAGATGATACGTCTGGTTAAACCAATACTGAACCTACAGCAGAATAATTTCTATAATCAAAAAACTACCTTTCCTAAGTAAGCAAGCTTCACCCCCTTCACTCTTCTACTATACGGATGTGAGTTTTCCCCATCACCCTGATACTGGAGCATTGTTCCCTGCATATTACTGGGTGTTTTGTGATAAAGGATGTTTTGAAATGTAGAAGCTTGAAATATCTTTGGGAATCTGTTTCTCTTCACTGAACTTTATTGAACTTGACTGCCTTGTGTTTCACTCTGAGAACAGCTGACTCTCTTTTTCCCAGGCTTTTGGAGTTCACTTTTCAAGTGTGGGGAGGTCAGTACCATTGGCTTTTTTCCACCCCTGAGTGCCTGAGTTTCTGCAGGAGAACACAAATTGTTAATAGTGAAAATTGCTCAGTATCCTCTGGTGTTCTGATGGATGGCAGTATCCTTGCTCTGTGTCTCTTGGTACAGCAAAACACTTCAGCTGAAGAGGTTTTAAAAATCTATTTTGCCTACTTGAATACACAAGTTTTGTGGTAATGAACGGCCTTCATACCAAGGTCAAATCAGAATAATGGTAACTAAGCAGATTTGTTAGTGAAAACAGGGCTGTATTATTTGATAAGGGAATAAGAAATGGGCTTATCCTGCGCTCTTACTAGTTTGGGTCTTTACTGTGAACTTGCAGGAAACTTGGATGGAGGGAGATTGACTCATCCTTCTTTAGCCCTTCACATTGCCCAGCGTAGGGGGCACAGTCTGGATCTTCTAATAGCAAAGGTCCTGCCATCCCCATTATCCAGATACACATACCATGTAGCTGGATCCAGTCCAGTGCTATGAATAATCCTCAGTCAGCTAAGTCTCGATCAGCTTTTGTTTCATTTATGACTTTTTTTTTTTGTTCCAAACCCGTACACTGGCTCGTTGCCTGTGATAGGTAGCAAGGATATCCTCCACCTTTGGCCTCCCAAACCTGGCACATCACTTGATTTCACAGATAAAAATAATTGTCACCTTTCTGGGAAAGAAGCAGCGATTGGCTATGACAGGAGATGGGATGATGGCCAGAACCACGCTGGTCTTCCTACAGGTGCTAGATGTCTTCTTCCAGAGTTTTATTCATGCAACCTGGGTTAAGCTGACTATCAGATATATGGTTTGGAGGAATTTTTCTCCATTTTTGATGATCAAAAGCTGGTTGGTTTCTTTTTCTCTTGTTACTTCTGTAGTTTGGGGTATAGTCCACTACCCAGGAAGAATAGGGTATTTTCACCTGAATGAAAGGTGATTGAAGGAATGAAGTCCTTGATCTCTTCTGCTATATTGTGTAGTTCTGGCGACTTTTGATCCTTTGTACTTTTACATTGTTACAGTGTGTAAAGATGACTTGTGGAGCTGAGGTTTTGTGGGTACTTCTAGATGAAATATCTCCATAGTTAACTGCAATTGCAAAGACTGAGTAGAGGCGCAGCTGGTCTCATCCATCCTGTGTTCCTGGTATACCCATATATATATATATATACCTCTACAAGCAAAGAAGCATAGAGTTATTTTCAGAAGTTCCTCTGAACATACTTGCTTAAACTCTGCCAGTCCAGCCTCAACCTTAATTTCTGACTAGAGATGTCATTCTTGCATCCTGTTTTATATAACTGTGTAGCATTGCTGTCATTGTCCTTCATGATGTGTTGTACAAGGGAATTTCTTATAGATTTTTAAACAGTACAGCCCTTAGACCTGGACAGACAAATGTGTGGGTAAAATCTTAATATCATACAAGCTAATCCTTGGTGTATTTGTAGCAAGTCACTACACAGCGCTGGTTGTCACTTACAGCATTAGTTGCCCAGCTAAGCCATCCAAGGTGGGTTATTTTAATAACAGGGGTTTAAGGCCAGAGATGCTTCCCAAGTAATTTTGTTATAATGCTTAATGAGACAATCTGCTAGGAAAACAAATGAACCGCACCGCTTCGCTGCTCCTGAGATCTGTGTAGCATGAGTAAGTTTGCATTTGAAATAGATCCTAATCACCTGGCATGGCTAGATAATGTTTATAACTCTGGTTTTCAGGGTAACAAGTGTGCTAGAGAATTCTTAGTAACACCACAGTCTCCTCCCATTTTGTGGCCCATATGGCTAGATTCTTTTCTGAGTCCCGTGGGCTGTGCTGAAGGAAAGGCTAAAGAAAGGTCAGGGGCTGTCCACTGGGACATGGCTCCTCATGGGTGACATGGTGAGGCTCCATGTGTTGGCACCTGTGTGCAAATCTAATGCAGTGTAACATACTGGTGATAATCTCTGTTAGTTTCTTTCCCTGAGCTGTAGTGATGCCCACTATAAGGAAAGCTATCTGAGTGTAATTCTGTCTCTCCTGCCTTTCCTCCCAGTTCTGAAGGTGATTTTTATGTAGGGAAGGATGTCTACTTTGCAAGCCTGTTCTTCTCCCCTTTTGAATTTTTCCTTCTTATTTGTTTGGTTTTTCAAGTAAAGATAATTCCTAATTGATTCAAAGCAGACCCAAACTCATGGGTGTGGTGTAGGGAGTTAGAAAGGCACAATCACAATATATCCACAGTGAAAGACAGAAAATGAATTTCAGGGTCTACCTCAAATGAAGTAAATGAACCTCAGAAATAGTATGAAATTAAATTACTGTAAAGTTCCTTCAGGCTTAATCATTAAAGGTCTAATTAAAAGGACATTATTTGGCAGTATATTGTTCCACTATCTTGTAATATATATTAGGCTGGGGCTTCTTCAGCCTCAATGCCTGCCTGCCTTCCTTCCTTCCTTTCTTCCTTCCTTTCTTCCTTCCTTCCTTCCTTGCCTTCTCTTCTTCTTCTCCCCTTCTCCTCTTCCTTTCCTCCCTTTCTTCCCCTCCCTCCCTTCCCTTTCTCCTTGCCTCCCTTGGTCTCTCTCAGCAGCCTGGACAGCAAACAAATTTCCTTTATTTTGAATATACAACTGTTGTTCCCAGCCTGGGGTCTGCAGACCCTCAGGGCTTCTTGTAAGAAGTGAAAAGTATGAAAAGGAACTAGGAAAAGCAAATTGAGGTACTAAATCCCTGCAAGATATGCCTCTGAAAATAAAACTGAACCTTCACAAAGCAAAAAAATTGGAAAGTACTGGGAAAGAAGGAATTATAACAAGAAAAAACATCAGGAGGTTTGGAAGGTTATTATGGGCAAATATACAGGGGACGTAAACTTCAGAGGAAATCTGTGCAGTGTTAATATGATTTAGATCAAAGGAATAACGTAGTACCTGAGCTGTAGACAGTGGAATTAAACTTTTGAACCTCTTTAAGATTTTTCCGTCACTTTCTATAGCCATTAAAAAAAATTGTCCTAGTTCCTTCCCTGGAGTAAATTGACAGAAGTCCATTAATGAATTTGAACTGGAACATTAAGACTCTGAAACACCGTAACTTTGCCTATGTAGGAACTTTCATTCTAGTGGATCTCAGAATGATTTATAGACATGAATTTCATAGGGCACAGGTGGCATCAGGAGCCACATCTCATACAGCTGTAGCTGGCGCAGCCATAAATAACCTAGCAAAAACATTTAGGTTGAATTTTTCAAGAGCTTTACAAACAAGTGAGAGATTTGTTTACGAAACACAGGAAAACTGCATGACTATGCCAGATCTGGAAGTGAAGAATTCTCCATCAGATAAAGGCACAAGGATGCAGAATAAAATAATTTGTAATTCAAACACTTAGGTGTTATGCAATGAAAACACACAGATTTAAGTTAGGGGAATCACAGGTTTAAGTCAGGGGAATCTTTATACGCCCGTGCATGCAAACTGTCCAGCACTTCTTGGATCAGGCCACAAAGGTCCCAATTATTTGTCTAAGGCACTGCGATTTAATAGCATCTGCTCTTGAGAAAAGGTCTCAGGCTCTTTGCATAGACAGGTTGAAAGGACCACTCTTGTCTTCCCAACAACAAAAAAAACCACCCTAAAACAAACCCCCAGATTGTTTCACTGCAAATTCTGACTAAACCAGGTGATGGCAGAATCATTTCTTACTGCCTTTGTGCCCTTACCTTTAGAAGTGGGTTAAATGCTGGCTAGCTTTAGGACTACAGTTTCTAAATCCTGTTGGGTTTGGAGCGTATCAAAAGCATACTCCCTACTGAGGTACATCAGGGGAAATCTTATCTGGCAACACTCGGTGTCATTGCACTGACTGAATTGGTTTGCATTAATACAGCCCTACCTATGCAGTCACTTTTGTTTAGAGCCATCATACATTTCATGTCAGTTAACCTTGTTCCCACCCCAGTGAACAGTGCTGCTACTTCTCACTATGATCAAATCTGCTTTCTTTAAAATGAAGGGCACTGTGACAAAACACATGGGCAATTTTAACCATAGTTAAGCTAGAAAAGTCTCTGACAAGCTTTTGGTCTTAGAGGTGAGTTTATAGAGGTTATACCTCTGGGGCTCCTAGCAAGTGGAGTTAAATACTGGGAAGGGGTGGTAGGAAGATGAGGAGGAGCTGAGCAGCGCTTACCTGGTGCCGAGGAGCCACAGGAGTTGGCTGCTCTGCAAGGGAGGAGGTTTTGGGAACGTGTGGGAAGGGTGATTTCACAGGCAAGGAGCACAACTGCAATCCTCTATTCACTCATGTATGGTGGGGACCTATTCCAATTTCTTCCCAATTTGCTGCCTGTTAGGGTCCTCATTGCTCCCAGGACAAATTTAATGGCTTGCGCAGTGGTTGTGAGTTACTTAGCCATGACACAAGCATCATTCTCATGAGTAAAACGCCAAGCATGGAGCTGCTCTAGACTTGCAGGCATGCCTCAGCGCTGTCTATCATAGAAGGAAAGATGCCTTTGGATTTGTTCTTTTGTTTAGGTGAGCACATTTTATGGCCCAGAGATTGGTCTTCAGTTTCTGGGATACAGCATGGAGATCTGCTTTATTCCTGTTACTTCGTGTTTCTCCTGAACGATACTGATACATAAGAGGGTATGGTTTTTCATGGGAATTGCAGTGTGAACAACTATCACCTGGTTAGATTCCTGCCATTATTTGTCCACTAGCACAGTGGTGTTAATGAAGTGATGAGTATGGTCTCCAAAATAATAAAAAATTAAAAATTCTAAAATCTAAACCCAAAGTTACCAGCCTTCTGAAGTTGGAGCTTTCATGTCTGATACTCAGACTTTTTTGTAGAGCTGTCACATCAACAGATTTTTTTTTCCTTTTCCTTTATTTTGCCAAACCCAGAGATTCTTGTGTAATCATATAACTCAAGGAGCTGGGGCTTAAGAAAAATATTATGTTATATTGCTGAATATTATGTTATATTGTTGCAATTTGTCAGAAGAATTTCTTCTCTGAGCAATTGAGATCTACAAGGAGGTTCAGTTTAGATTATCCAGAATAAATCCTCCCTAGACTGGGAATCCAAAAGAATAGCTCCATGATTATTATTTTGCAACAACCTCAGAGTAGGATTTTCCTCCTTTTGCCCTTGCCCCCCCATGCAGCAAGCACTCAGCTCTATTCAGCAATCAGTTAATTTCTTTACAGGAATTCCCCCCAGCCATGAACTGGGTTTCACAGCTCCCAGAGGCTGCATGTGCTCAGTTGCCTGCAGCAATTGAAATGTGAACAATAAAATAAGTATTGTGTTTTCCAAAGCAGATTCTCAGTAGGTGTACAGAGTAATCAACACCTTTGGCTCTTTTGTATACCCTCAATATCTGTGTTAGGCAGAGCCTAAATTTGGAGTTAGGGAGCAGTTGCAGGGGGGGGGGGGGGGGGGGGGTGTTGCAGCCTCACCTCCGACACCACGGTGGCCCGCCAGGGAACATTCCGCACGACCATTTCCACTCTATGTAGCAATCTTTTATTCTGTCAGAGCAGCTGAAAAGCCCTTCATGTAATGGAGAATCAGCCTCTTTTCATGCCCTTCCAGCACTGTTTCCAGCTGCACAGCTGAAGACTTTGTCCACCCTCCCCACCCAGATCCCCAGTGACCACCCAGAGAGGGCCCAGTGGGTCCCTACTGCCAAAGTGAGGAGCCTTGTCAATCTGCAGACACTCATTTAATTGCCTGCCAGGGTCTCTGGGTTTCCAAAGGGGCAGGATTTAGGATACAAAGAGAGCTCATATCACTGCAGTGTGGAGCCAAGACTTGTCAAATCAGTTGCCAGCTGCTGCTGATTCACTAGATGCCCAAGACAAGCAGCTTAACTTTCTTTTTCCTCTGTTTCTGTTTTCAAAGAAACCACTTCTCGGCTGCACACCAGGGGGCTGTTGTGAGTTTGAATTAATTTGAGACTTCCAAATTAAAATTGCTGCAATACAGCAATCCATTTCACCCTGTGAGAATATCTAAGATCCGCTGACTCTTCCTGTGGAGGCACCTGTTTCTCTCCAAAGCCGAGCTCAGCTAACTAGCTTAGACATTTCACTGAATTAGGCACTGACTCTGATGAGCCCTATCTGAGTGTTAACTCTTCTGTTTGCAGGTCTCGGGAGCCCATGGGCAGAAAACAGCACCCTAACTTGTGTCACAGGGGAAGTTAAATTAATATTGTGTGAACATATCCTATTTCTAGCAAGCACAGGCGTGCTGCTGTTATATTTATGCTCTGGCTTAAAAACATCTATTTGAGGATGTCATTAGGGGGTTAATGGAAGCATTGTGCTTAGAAAGTGTCTCTGTAAGCTAGGCTAGCCTCTTTACCTTACCGTGTGATCAAATTCATTATTTTCCAGCTCCTGCTGTGATTGCCAACAGTCAGAGTTGAGCAAATGAGTTGAGGATGTATTTATATCAGGACAATAACATGAGGGGGTTTGCAGAATGGCATGCTATGACAAGCTCAAGAAATAATGTAATTAAATTATTGTTTACAGAAAGAAGACTGGCACTTCTGGGTAGATGATATTTTTAAGCTTTCTTGAAAAGAAACTGGAGTTTGGAACATCCTTTACAAACAGAAATTAGAGGTCAAACACTGGATGAGAAAGTAAGAATAAAGGAATTCCAACTCCAGAACATCATTAACAGCACACACACACACACGTATAATTACAGCTCTTGCTTGTGCAGATCTTTGGCAGAATGAGAACATCTATACTATCAAGGCATCACTCAGTTAAGGCTGTGTGAGCAACTACTAAACCCACGATTTCCCAGCTTTCAGGAGACTGAGTTTGCCTGAACTTGACATTAAAAATGGGTGCAAGATGTCAACATGCAGTCTTCATTTTATGAATGGGGGAATGTATTTTTTTATTTTGTTTTGCTTTCTTTTGCTTTTCTTTAATTTGGGGAGGAGTAGGACAGGTGAAAAGAGAGTTTTCATCTTGGACTTGTCTACATGTAGGCATCTAGTGCCATTTGAGATGCCCCAAAGTATCAGTATGGGATGGTAAGTAGGACACAGTGAAAATCCCCCATGGCAGCTCAAATGATAACCATGTCTGTGCAAATGAACCAAGCCCTAGATTTCCACTAATGATAATGGGAAATGTAGACACCTAGCCTACCTGTGGATTGAGCACATAGGTGTATACACCTGTGTTCAGTCTCAGAATTAACCCTGTGCTAATGCTTTTATTGTGGTTGGGATTATTAATTCAAAGAAAAGTGATCATTTTCATACTTGCAGCTCTCATTACAGCTGGGTTACTAGTGTGACCAGGTAAATAGTGCTGAGTGACTTTCATGGGCTCCTCTTCACTGTGAGTTCTTCTGTTATAGTGCTCTCACGACACTGGAGATGTGTGCTGTGACCACACATGAACATTGTGCAACTATTCAATTTTGCTGCTTCAGGCTGTGTACAACATCATAGACAATCTATCTCCCAGATCGTGGCTGCCAACCCCCAAAAGCTTGGCAGCTTTATCTGATGGCATTTAGACTGACTTGAAACATGTGCAAAGCTTGGCCTGTCTCCAGAGCCAAAGTAGAGAGCCACCTCAACCACCATACCCTGTTAGCATCCTCTTCCTATTTCAGGAGAAACTTGGAGGCCACAAAAAATATGCTGTCTGCCATGCAATCACCATGCTATAGTTATGCAGTCCAGACTCTTCAGCCCTGCTGTGCCTGTAGCAGCTGGGATCTCAAGTCCTTGTTTCTACTTCAATCAGACTTCATCAGGACCATGGCCCGAAGCATGAATCTCTACTGTATGTCAGCTCCTGTCTCCCTTGACATTATGACAGCCCCCCTACTATCTACTGGCCTTTCTGTCTTCTCAACAAACTTGGATGTCCCACTTCTTTCTTCCCAGTCTCAGTTTGATCACCCTTCCAGTTTTCATGCTCAGATTGCACTTTACTTATATATAATAAAATCATCCTTGAATGAGCTACCAAGATAAACTTTTTGGAAGGATGCCTTATTAGAGTTGGATTTTAGATTGACACTGCCAGAATGGAGAGATACAACATCGCCAACACAGCAGTTGTGTATCAGCTCAGACCACCTAACAGGACATTTCTTTGATACCTCTTTTCCAGGCTACTGTGTATTCAGGTAGGCCATGCAGATCACCTGAAAAATGATAAGGGAGAAAGTTTTTGGCATCTCAAATTGTAGACAACATGACTTGTAAGGAGATAGATCAGAGAAAGAGGTTACTGGCTTTTCACCTACCTCAACTGAATTGTCACCTCCCACCTCGACCTGGGAATTACCACCCTCGCAGGTCTGCTAGCAAAGATGTGGTACGAACTCTTCCTATCCTGTTTCTGTCAAAATCACCCAAAATAGAAAAGAAATTTGTCACGGTTTAAGCCCAGCTGGCAACAAAGCACCATGAGGGTGCTTGCTCACTCTTCCCCCCCAGTGGGATGGGGAGGAGAAACTGTAATGAAAAGCTTGTGTGTCGAATCAAAAGACTGGGAGAGATCACTCACCAGTTGTGGCCATGGACAAAAAACAGACTCATCTTGGGGAAAAAAAACCAAAATCAATTTAATTTGTTACCCATCAAATCAAAGCAAGGATAATAAGAAGTAAAACCAAATCTTAAAACAACTTCCTCACACCCCTCCCTTCTTCCTGGGCACAACTTCACTCCCAATTTTCACTACCTAGCTCCCCCCGCCCCACAGAGGGACAGGGAATGGGGGTTGGGGTCAGTTCTCCACACCTTGTCTCTGCCGCTCCTTCCTCCTCAGGGGGAGGACTCCTCACTCGTCCCCTGCTCCACCGTGGGGTCCCTCCCATGGGAGACAGTCCTTCACGAACTGCTCCAGCACAGGTCCTTCCCTTGGGCTGCAGTCCTTCAGGCACAGACTGCTCCAGTGCAGGCTTTCCCATGGAGTTGCGGCCATCTTGTGGGGCATCCATCCCCCTGCTCCGGCGTGGGCTCCTCTCTCCTCGGTCTGCAGGTGGGCATCTGCTCCCCTCCGTGGGCTGGGGGGCACAGCTCCTCCTCTCCTCCTTCCCCTCCTTCCTCACTGACCTCGGGATCTGCAGAGGGGTTCCTCTCACATCCCAATCCCCTCACTCACTGCAGGTTCCCTTCTTAAATCTGTTCTCCCACAGGTCTTACCACCATCGCTGATGGGCTTGGCCTTGGCCAGATGTGGGTCCGACTTGGAGCCAGGGAAGCTTCTAGCAGCTTCTCACAGGAGCCGTCCCTGAGGCCCCTGCCCTGCTACCAAAACCCCACCAGACAAATCCATCACAACATTCCAGTTATCCTGAGCAATCTAATGCTCTTCAGCTTTCCTTCCCAAAAGGGAAGTAGAAGTCATCGATCGGATAAAGACTGCTGTGACTGAGAATACTGTGGGCAGGTTCAGAGGTGTGGCTTGGTCCTCAGATCTGCACGGAAGTCTGTTACCATTAAGGAAAGAGGTGGGAAGAAGGTTGTGATGTGAAAACAGGAGAACCTCCTGATGAAACACTCCTACCTGTGGGGGGTTTGTACACTGGATTTCAAAGAAATAAAGCACATTGGTTAAACAGAGAGCCATTTCACTCTTAAACTAGAACAGAGCGGTTGTCCTTTATGTATTAAGGACTATGTGTAAAACTCAGCTCTCAGATTTAGCATGTTTTCCTCTTTTTGGACACTCTTAAGGTCACAGAATGCTACTGAATATGCCAAAATGGAGTACTATATTCCATCTGATGTTTACCCTTCAAAGGGAAACTCATGTGTTCTTATACTTGAATTCCTTTATTTTTAAGTCAAGAAATGATCCTTCTGACCAAGTAGTATAACCAACTGTTATAATGACAAGGAGGCTTACAACATCATTCTGTACCCATGAAAGAACTCTGTGAATTTTGTTTTTTTCAGAGCATCTTTTTTAGAAATAAATCAGAAGGAAAATCCATCATAGTACTCTCAGTATAAAAGAAGCAAGTAGGAAATAATGCTGTCTGTCCTTTATAACCAAAATGGAGTTAATAATCTGAAAACTTTAGGTAATTTATTTTGCTTCTAAACTAATACTTTGGCCTCAGTAAGTTTTCAGAGAACGCTTGATTCACTGTCAGAAACTGGAAGAGAGTCCACAAGTCCTGACTCTCAACCCCATATTAAATCCAAGGGAACCAGAACTGTCCGTGAGGAAAACTTAAATGAAAATTAATTTCTAATGCACTCTAAAGGCCACAGTTCTGTGGCTCTCTTCATCGCTGATGATCTGTTCCATTTTGGAATAGAGACAAAATTACAGTTATGCTTCCTAACAAGTCTCAAAATAACCTGTCAGCTTTGAGGTACTACAAGAAAATTCTCTTTTCACACGTTATTATTGGCGGAGACCCCCAGGTTCTAGTCCCATTTCTCTGCAGATATCCCTTTGCGCCAAACTCTGATTTCTTATGTGACTAATTGTGAGCATAGAGAGACCAACCCAGAAATTTAATCATAACCTTAGAATATAGTCTTCAACACCCACCGGACCAGCTGAATTCACAGGTTGGGTGAGGCCCTGTGACCACTATATGATACGTGAAGACAGTTAGTTACCCAAGGGTGAGGTCTATCACTGCAAGTAGATGAACATGTGAATTAGTCAAGAAAAAGTAAAGAGAAGATGAACAAAGGCTAAATTCTGACATGCTCTTGGAGCTGGCTGTTTAGCACTGGAAAAGAGATACTGCCTTCATTTGCAACTCAGCTATGAAACCTGGGCCAGGGAGAGGCTCTTATGTAAAATCAGGAGGCTTCCCATGGCCACAGCTCCTTTCACTTAGAAGCCCTTGGTTAGAGCTCACATTTGGATCTGGAAGAGTTAAGTCAATTCATCAGGTCCTTTTAAAGGTGTCCATTGAATAACTCAGAGCTCTGCAACATGTTTGGTCTGAGTTAATCCTGAACTTGAAGCAGCACCTGGAGTGTAATGAAATAGAAGAACACTGTGAAAGAAAGGGAGGAACAGTTGAAAAACACATTTAAACTGCATGGAAATAGAGATTAACAGAGGGAAAGTTTTTAAACAACATTTGGAGGACATAGGAACTAGAAAAAAAGGAATCAAAAATGGTTCTCAGTACTTTTTAGGTAGTTATCACTTAGTGCTCTGGTAGAATAGGCAGCATGTGAAATGGTGTTATAGAAACCTGCACTCTTGGTAGAAATGAAACGTGAGAGCAAGTATGTTTAAATAGATCATACAAGAAGGTGAACTCTTAGAGGAGTATGGTTTCTCTAAGCCTGAAGACCCAAGTTAGCACAGCGGGAAAAGAGTGGTGAGGGAGGGTAATCCTTTCAAAGACCAGGTTGGACTGACAGAGGGATCTGGTGTGCAAAAGTTGGCAAATCAAAGTCAATGCTTGAAAAAGCAAGCACAATTTGCCAACCAGGGGAAATCTTGCAGTCCATACTGAAGCTTACTAAAAATTACCAAGGCTCTAAGAACACAGCTATGAAAAAAAAAAAAAAAAAAAAATCAAAATAGGGAAAGGCACCTAAGGCAGAATAACATTCAAAATTTCAGATCAGAAGGTTATGAAACATGTCAGGTTATGGATCGTGGCAACCAAAATACTACTCTTACTTGGGCAAAAATATCAGTGGTGTAGCTTACCAATTGGTTACTTAGGAAGTGAAGCACAACAGAGGCTGAAGCACATAGAACAGCGCAGAGGAAAAAGCTAATCCTACTAACAGAGGTATTTATGTATGGGCCCTGTTGAAAAAGGATGCAACACCTCAGTCTTGACTATTTACCTGAAAGCAAATGGGCATTTCAAATTGGTCATAACAGTTTTAGGCAAAACAATGTTATTGATAGGTTGATCCTATCAATGAAAGAGTGAGAGCTGCTGAGATGTTTGTTGATTAAATCAGGCAGTAGAAGGAAGGCACCGGAGCTGCTGATGTGGAACAGCAAATCAACAATTATAGAAATAAAAATGAACTGGAGTTGCTGTAATGATTGACATAGGTCAATCACCTGTTCAAGGAAGACAGGTGTAAAAATAAAGGTAGTGATTATTTCTATACAGTAATAAGTCATTAAACCAAGGACTTATGCTTCCATTTAATATTTTGAATCTCTATTCCTTGCTTAAAGCCATTTGGCTACATGTCCACTTCTAGTACATAATCCTCAATGTAATCCTTCAACTAGTGCATCTATATGTCTATTCAACAGAATCACTTGCCTGAGCTATTCTGTTCCCTATGCTTCTCTTTTTACTTCTTACTGCATTGAATACAAAGAAATAATTGTTCAAACTGCCATTGTCTAATATCGTGCTGGGCATAACTGTATATAAGACTCCACAGTGGTGGTGCTAGGAATGTGTCATGAGACACCTTGTGTAGGTCCATATTATTTATATACACAGAGCTCTGTGAAGTTACTAAAGAGGTCAAAACTCTTAAGGTCAATCAGTAAAGAAGATTTTAATACTCTCAGTGCAATGTGGAGAAGAGCTGCTGTTAAAAACAGCCATTTCAGGCTACTTCTGCATGTGTAGCTGACAAATTTCTTCACCAAACAGTTGCTGAACCAGCAGAAGGTAATGCCATTCAGATTTTATTTTCTAAACAGGTCATTATTGAAGGCTAGGGGGTTTAATGTATTTTTTAATTTTTTTTTTTATGTACTATTGAATCACGTAACTTGCAATGATTAAATTTAGAATAAATGAAAATAGATATGTTCCTACAGATTTTCCTTGAGAAAAGAGGGGGTCTAGTTATGGAAGCCATTGGGACTGGAGACCTCAGTGAACTGAATGTGGTGTAAACTTCACATTTCTTTTGCCAAGGGTATAATTGGATATCAAGAATATGAATGACAAGAAAGTAAAAAAAAATGAAGACAAAAAAAAACAAATTCAAAACTATTTAAACTATCCATGTTAAAAAATGTATTAAGAGTAAGGGAAAAAAAAGGAATTGAACAAGAAAAGCAATGTCTTTACAGGAAGCGAAGACATGGTGTGCTAATTGCAAAACCAACTCATTTAAACATTGTGAAAGAAATAGAAAGCAAGCACAGAAGGCTTTCTGGAAGTAGAAATAAAAAGAGAATAAGAACAGAAATGCAGGGGAAGTGAGGCCAAAAGCAAAGTTTATTTGGGTACGAGCCAAAAAATACAAAGTAAATAAGTGATAAAGGAAGTTATCATATCCAATATGACAACAAATCTCAAAGAAAATAAGGCTTTCTGAGTAGGAGAACATCACACTCTTTGTCCCAGAATCCTGAAAAAGTGGCATATTGATTGTCATGTGAGTGGTTTTAGTAAATCTATCAAACTGAGTGACAGCACGTGCATGAGGAAGTCAGCATGTTACCTGTAGTCAAATGCTGAGAAGGTGACCTGTGCAGATACCAGCTGGCAGTCTGGCCTCAGTAGCACACAGGGCTGTAAGAGTTTCTTTCTTTAAAAAGAAAGAGATAAACAGAAAATGTAATGTGACTGTGAAAGAGCAAATGCACTGGTAGGATGCATCAGAATTTTTTTGCCACTGGAGAGGGGGAAATACGGAAGCAAGCTATTGCTAAGATACTAAGATCTAAACTATTGCAAGTCTGTGTTGTTGTATTTGAGGTCCATGGACTACTTGTAGGGACTGAACGAAAGCAGAGCAGAAAATCAGCTTTGTTTTCCAGAGGCCTTCAGCCACTTGGAAAGGATCCCCAACTCCCTTCAAAAATTTCTGGAAGGCCAGAGACTGAGAAAGCTACAGCCCATATCTATATCCAGTTCTGGCCTTCCATATTCATAGCAAAGAAGTTCAAACTAGGTCAGTTGCAGAAGTGGGCCACGGGATAATGAAGCAGACAGATTATTTTCTTATGAGGAGAGACAAACTGAGTCAGCTTGTTTAACTTAGCAAAGTGGGGGCTGCAAAAATATATGCTGTCTGTCAATACATCAGTGTGTGATCACTGGGGAGGCAAAAACAATTATTAAGCAGACAGGACCGTGTTGGCAGAACCAAATGTGAATATATTGCTCATGAACATTTTAGGCTGAATCAAGAAGGGTTATGACTAGTTGAGGAGTGAGATTCTGTGACACTCTCCCATTAGAAGCACCAGAGGAGAGGTGAACACAGCAATGGGGATGGAGTCTGACATGTTTTGGCACAGGATTATGTGATGTCCTATGATAGCAGGGATGTAATGACCCAAGGGATCGATTTCCCTCAGATGTTTTATTTTCCCATAATTTGCCTCACTGCACGCTGTTTTTTTAATCCCATAACCTGTCAGATTGAAAAATCCTAGTACCATCAAGCTTAAGGCAGATGTTTTGCTACTAAAGGTTGAAAAATGTTCCCTGTGTGTTTGACTTCTTTAAGTTTCATGCAAAGCTGCAAAGGCTACTTTTACATCTCCGCAAAATACTGCACATCCCTGAGGTCCAAGAGAGAATGAAGTTCAGCCAGTGCAGTTGGTTAGGTGCTAGTAGTTATGATAACGGCTTACTGTAGCCTTACATGACGTTGTTCAGCTGAAAGGATTTCATATAGCTTTGAAAATTTATGGCTTGATAAATCTATTCATAATGAGTTGTGTTTTACTCCATGACAAGACCTACAGAGTGAATGAGATCAGCTGAGAAGTAAATGTGTTAGAATTCAGTTCTCAACAAAAGAGCGTGTAGGCACCATCCGTACATGTGAATCCGATCTATCAGCTCCAAAATGTAAGCACATGGGGAACAAAATGTGCCAAGACTACACCATGGTTTGGGAATACAGAAGTTTAAGGCATGCTATCTATTATAAGGTTCATGATAAGACACCAGAATCATCAAACTATACTCTTCCTGGCTGCTGACTGATCACAGCTGCTGGGGAGTCCTGCTCCTTAGAAAAAAACTCAACATGTACATCCCAAAACTCTGCTGGGAAATTGTTTCATAACCAGCTTAGAGACAGAAAGACAGAATTAATCCATGCCACTCCAGAATGCCTTGGACATTGGCAGATGTCACAGGCTGTGTAGCTGAGACCTCCCAAGCCCATTAGACCTGTTGTACATTCATGCCTTCAGAAATCCTGAAGAGATGTAGTTATTCAGCCAGATTCACCAGACTTGCCTCGCAACCCAGAAAAGAAGATATGCTTGGTGCAGAGAAGAGAATAAATAGTGGACTAGAAGGTGGCCAGTTCAGCTGACTCATTCTCTGCGTTTCTTTGTGTTGATGACAATATCAGGGACCCACTGTTATGGATATAGCACAATCATAATATAAAAGATAATCCCCACACCAAGGTTTATTAATGCAGTGGGACAACTTAATTCTAGAAAGATAACAGCAACAGTAACAGAAAATATGATTTAGTAGAATACATTCTTTTTAGAACTGGTTTAGCATCTGTTCACTTGCAAAATTAATTCATTAGAGCTCTCAAATTTTGAAACACTAGTGAAAATCAGCAAGAACTTTACAGGCTTGCAGGAGACAAACAACAAGCTTTTCTGTGCCATGTTTTGACCCGGTCTGTTAAACAATCAAAAAGTGTTGCTGTGTGGCTCCTTGTAATAAACGAAGGACCATACTGCAGTCCCTCACATTCCTCCTGTGTGCGGGGTGTTTGTTTTTAAGGCTCTGATTTGCAGTACAGTTATATAGTGACATATCACTTTTTTCATAATATAAGTTTCCTACTTATTACTGCAAGGCATACTTTTCTGGGATAAAAATAAAGATTTGTCTTGATTTACTATTTCTCTAGTCTCATACCTACAGAGGCAGGTAACTGTGGGTGAATACCCTGCAGCTTTCCCATTTCTCAAGGTCAGCAGTAGAATTTATAACTGGATTTTATTTTGAAGCCATTCATTAATTCATCTCTCTTTTTCAATTGCCTCCTTTCATATTTTGTTACCTCGCCCTTTCCTAATGCAGCCTAACATCATCCTTGTGGTTTTGCCTAGCACAGAGCACTGAACAGATGTTTTCTTTGAGCTGTGCTCAGTCATATCTAGGCCTTTTCCCTCACTAATTACAGTTAATTTTAGGAATCCTTAGTGAATATTAATAGTGGAAATTGTTCCATCAAATATACATAACATTACACTGAATGCTCTTTGACAATGCACTGCTCAATTACACAGATGCATTACATCATCCTGAAGTTGCATGTAATTTTCTTTATGCTTAATTAGATTGAAAGAGAGTGCCAGGAGGAGTGGGGGAATTGACTGTGGGTTCCTATAAAACCCTAAAGCACATTATACCCTACACTCAGAAATGTCTCTCTCCCTAATGTTCCCCTCTAATTTTTGGTTGTTTCTATATGTTTTATCATCTAACATGATGGAAAGGACCTAGTTGCCTTAAAAATAATAAAGGTTTTCCTTTCCCTACCCTGCTCAGTTTCTCTTGTTTGACCCTGCAGTAAAAATGCAGATCTGCCATAGTTATAGGCAGACCAAAACATTGCCTACAACTATGTCATTGACTGTCATCATCACAAATTTAGCCTGTGACTTCATCCCAGGGCCAGACAGGGGAGGGGAATGGGCAGGAAAGGAGAATGGCCATGATTAAATACAAATCACCAGAGCAATTAGAGAACGTGACCAGACTGTAAAAAGCACTGGGAGACATCTCTCAGCCGATGGATTCACAGGGTTTTTTTCCTACTTACAAAAGCCTGGTTTTGATGTTTGCCATCTTCTTTGCTCCTACCCTGTTTAAGGAAGGTTGGCTAGGCATAAAGAAGAGCTACAGAGGCAAATAGCCTGGTCTTTGTAGACAGGCCATGTACCTAGCAGCTGTAGCACTGCAACCCGTGGTGGAGGGCAGAAAGACAATTCTCCAAGGCATATGGTGCTCCCTGAAGCCAACAGGAGCGCATTTTTCTCTCTGCCTTCTGACTTGGGCAAGCAACTCCTACAGCTCACTCTCTTTAGTGGCTGATTTGCTGAAAGAAATGCCTGTCTTGTTTCGGTTGGTTTCAGTTACCCACTCAGGCTTTTGAGGAGACATGGTTCTCTTGCATTAATGCAGAAATTTGCTCTGTAAAGCTGGAATCATAATTTACATCAATTAGCCCTCTCTCTAGGTAACCCAGTCCAGACCATGCAGCCAGTCATTAAGCAGGACTGAATTCTGCACAAAGTCTCATGAAAACAGAACTCCAGTTAACATGATAAAAATTAGACTAACGGTGTTTCAGATTGTTGTGGTTTAATCCCAGCCGGCAATAAAGCACCATGCAGCAACTCACTCACTCCCCCTCACAGTGGGATGGGGGAGAGAATCAGTAAAAAAAAGTAAAACTCATGGGCTGAGGTACAGACAGTTTAATAGGACAGAAAAGGAAGTGAAAATAATAACAACAACAACAACAATAATAATAGAATATACAAAACAAGTGATGCATAATACAATTCCTCACCACTTGCTGACCAATGCCCAGCCAATCCCTGAGCCATAGTGCCCCCAGGCCAACTCCCCCTAGTTTATATACTGGACATGATGTCATATGGTATGGAATACCCCTTTGGCCAGTTTGGGTCAGCTGTCCTGGCTGTGTGCCTTCCCAGTTTCTTGTGTCCCTCCAGCCTCTGCTGGCAGGGCAGTATGAGAAGTTGAAAAGTCCTTGACTTAGTATAAACACTGCTTAGCGACAACTAAAACATCAGTGTGTTATCAACATTCTTCTCACACTAAGTCCAAAACACAGCACTATACCAGCTACTAAGAAGAAAATTAACTTCATTCCAGCTGAAACCGGGACACAGGTCAAAGGCAAGACTTACTGTAAAGGGTGAGAAGGGAAGCTAAGGTATTATACAGTGCAGGGGTATCCTGTGAAACAGATCGAGGCAGACATTCTGACCATCACCTGCAGTCATGTTTTTCAAGGGTCTGTGTCCTAAGAGTGAGCCACAGACCATACAACTTGTCCTAGCAAGGCGCTCCCTGATGTTGTTCCCAACAGCCATACAAACTACATGACTGGAAGCTAAGACATCAGCCTACCTCAGGTCCGATGTCCCCTATCACATAAGTGCAATCAAATGTTCTATCAGGTTATAGGAGTAACTTTATGTATTGGGAGACATGCTAGTTGCTTCAAAGTCGTATTTTGTAACAAGTCCTCATCATGTGACAGAAGATGCTCACATGGGGCTCATGGACTAGATAAAAGCCCGATCACATCAATGGACACCTACCCTTATGTAGCCAAACTGCAAGCACCTTATTAGGATGTTATCACATGACAGGATATATCAGCTTTCTGGATGTGTATGGACGTATATGATTTGACAGTGGAAGGCTTGAGGATCAAGGTCTCCAGGTGCCTCTGCAATATGTTGCATGCATTAATTTGGGCAACATTTGGGGTACCATGAGTATCAAGGTCATTATTTCTTTTTGTGAAACATGCAACTAGTGCTAAGTATAGTCTTTGTTAAATGACATAACCATTCAAGGATGCTGTTGCAATCATGCTCATCTCAAAAGTGAAGAGAAATAAGCCCAATGGCCCAATACTGTAAAACTCTGCCCAGCAAAGGGCACGTGGCTGCGTTCAACTTGTGTGCGTTATGTTATAGGTTTTGCTTTCTCATAAATATTAATAATGATCCTTTAGCACCTTTCGTCTAAGGATCCCAAAGCAGTTGACAAGTATAAATTACCAAAGTTTTGCAACACCCAGAAGGGGAGGCTAAGTGCTGCATCCTTTTAACACTCAGGCATAAAATGGCAAAAGGAGGTTAACTGACTTGTCCAGGGTCAGGCTGTGAGTCAGAATGGGAGTTGGAAAGGGGTACCCAGGAGTTATTGTTCTGCTGCTGCTGCTGCTGAACATACACAAGAACAGGCAGCTGGGGAGTTGCCTGAACAATGTTTGCTACAGCTGGTGCTGAGTCTCACAGCCCCTTATCTCTAAGCATGGTGCCCTCAAGAACTGCAGCACAAACACACTCTCAGCCCATATGCTCAGGTGTTGGGAACATCCCAGAGAGCTTCTACAGGTGCTGTGGAGAGGATTTCTCTGGGCTGATGAATGTAGAGAATGATTTTAAACAGTGTGTGAGTTCAGTATGAAAGGGGAATAGGCACTGTTGGACTCCTTTTTCTGCATTTCCAGCGACTTCTTTAGGGCAGTTTCTCTGTTGTCATGGTCCTTCCAGGTAGGAAGAGGTGCTAGGATTTTTTTTGAGGTACCTTGTATCAGTAACAACAATAACAACAAAACCAATAATTTAATGTTTCTTGATTTCATTTTAAGTTGCTGAAATTGCAAACATTTCATTGGTCTGAAATGTGGACAAATCGTAGGGTTTCCATTTCACAGATGAGTAAACTGAGGCTAAGGAGGTGCATCTGTAGCAGAACTAAGAACAGAAAAACCTTCACTGACACTGGACAGCCTTCCTTAGGTGGCTACAAGAAAGTTTTATACATGATAAAAATTTGAAATACTCTTCACTGATCTATCCAGAAAATGCTCATCACTCTGCAGATTTCCTAGATTATAAGCAATTTTAAATGAGACTGCTGAGACCTGGAGGCTGACACTAAAGTCACTGCCTAAAAAGCAGCACAATAAAGATCATTACCATAATTACCAGCCTAGCCAAAGCTATTACCAAAGCCAAAGCCATGGCTGAAATCATTGGTAGTTCCATGGTTTAGAAGTTCCTGCTCTACGATAACATGTTTTATTTCACAGCTGTAGAGGGCTAAGGATGTATGCGTGGCCAGTTACCATTCCCAGCTGAAGGTCAGTAACCTGTTCGACAATGATGCATTGATTGCTTTGGCTTAAGGGCTCACTTAGACTCTGGTCTGAATTTTGGTTAAATTAAAATATCCTTTGCCTACCAGGCTTTTTCTCACTGTAAGAAGAGTTTGTTCCTGTCTCATATATACTCTAGGCAGTGGCTGCTTTCCTCCTGCTGTCAAATGGGCACTGGGAATGGGTCTTCCACTCTGTGTGCCATCCCAAAATAAATTCTGCCTGAGTCAACCATAAATCAGTAGATGATCTCTTTGGCACAGTGGCTCCATGTTGCTGAACCTACGCTGATACAGTGTAGGGCACAGTGCCACAGTCCAGCTGTTAAGATATGAATAAACTACCAGGAATAATTTACAGAGAAATTTAAATACTGCTGACTTAGGGGAAATAAAATCACTGAAGCACTGAACGATGCTGGCAGGCTTGAAGCCAGAACCACATTTGCTTTTGTTCTGCTCTGACATAGGGTGTAATTGGGTTACAGCTACAACTTTGAAATAATCTTTTTTTTTTTAAGGTGAGGAACACAAAAACATTTCTGACAGTGTCCAGTAGAGTGTGAACAACACTAATTGTTCATCAAGAATCAGATACCTTCTGGATAATCAGAGGTCATTAATATTAACTCCAGAAAGATACTAACCAAAAAAAATATCATCTAGAATGAGTGTCCAAATAATTTTTTTTAAAAACTTTGGATTAAATAATAAAACATTAAAACATCCGGAATGCATAAACTGATATTGGGTCCTCTGAGGATAATGGGATCCAGCAGTGATGGTTGCCTCAAACTCTCAGAGGGAAACATGGACTGAAAGCACTTCTCTCCGACCCCGAGGGGCGGTGCAAGGGCTGTGGCCGGGGGTTGCTGTGGGTCCCCCCCAGCCCCTCTCGGCCGCTCCTCCCTCCTCACACGTCTCCCTGCTCCAGCGCGGGCCCTTCCCCGGGCTGCAGTCCTTCAGGGACAACCTGCTCCCGCCCGGGCTCTCCACGGCCGCAGCTCCTGCAGGAAATATCCCCCTGCTGCGGCCCCTGTGGGGCCCTCCCCGGGCTGCAGGGTGGGTCTCTGCTCCAGCGGGGTCTCTCCAGGGCTGCAGGGGATCCCTGCTGCCGGCCTGCACCGCCTCCCGCCCTCCTCCTCCTCCTCCTCCTCTGCCTGTGCCGCCTTCGGCCCTTTCTGGAACCTGTTTTCCCCCATCTTGGCTGAGGGGCTCAGCTGTGTCCTGCGGTGGGGCCGTTGGAGCCGGCTGGGACCGGCTGGAACCGGCTGTGTCCGGCACGGGGCAGCCCGGGCCTGCCCCGAGGCAGGGTGTCCTCTCAGGCGTTTGCCTCACACCGGCGCAGAGGTGTGCTGTGCACGGCACAGACGGCTGGTGCGGCTGCGGAGAGCTGAGCTCTCCCAGAGGTGAGTGGGAAAGCAACAGAGGGCTGAAACAAAAACCCGAGGTGAGACTGGGAAACAAATTTCTGTGTTTAAAAGCCCTTGGCCTTTGCAGTTTTAGGAGTGGATTTTGAGCACAGTTGCAAATGTATTTTGGGTTGTCTGGCTTGGGGACTCGGTTTTGCCAAGTGTCACATATCACCATGCGCTGTCTGAAGGAGCCAAGCCAGGTCCAGCTGTGTCACCTCTTGGAGCCTATCCATCACTGCAAGTGACAGCTTCGGAGGGTTTCACTTTGACATTTACTTGGCTCCTGCTGTCTTACCATTAACACGCTTCTGGTGCCTCCGAGAGAAACACAGGACATCAAAAATGCCTTTAAATCACCTGTTTCAGCCATAAAATTTTATCAACAAAGAATGAATTTCTGTCATCAGGGAACACAAGTTGTTTCTTTGTGGCTACACTGTGACCTTGGTCCTCCAGTCTGACAGACTGAGCGGCTCATCATGGGCTGCCTGGTGGCACTTCTGTTAACCTTGCAAGCATTTGCAAAAGGTGTTGAAATCCTACCTTCCCCTGCATGGCTATTATTTATTAATGTATTAGACCTTCACTTCTATATATTCTTGGATTTAGCTTGAAATGAGATATACAGCTGTTCAGCCTGTTCATCTATCTGCTGAAGGTCAATAAAATACCATAACCTGAAGAGGGATAGAAGTTGCACATTATAGGGTCTGAATCTTAGTCCACCTGAGACTGCAGACAGCGTATCTTTCCCGGTAGGATCGGAACGGCAATTATCCCAAGAGAAGTGGTAGGTGAGGGTAGACTGCATCCTTTTAAGTGTTAGTATCTCAGAGCAAGAAGGCTGTATTTTAAAATGAAAGGCAAATGGATAAATATTTAAAGCAGACCAGGAAGGATTCATTTTGATGTTTTGAAGGTGGTAGCACTGTTTTGCCAAGGTGAGAAAGGAGTTGCTAGAGAGATATCTTGGCACTTTTGGGGGGCAGGGGGTGTGTTTTGGTTTTTGTTTTTTTTTTTTTTTTTTTCCCTGGGACAAACCGTATCTCTTTGTAGTGCAGTGTGTCCTCAGGGTGGGAAGGAACAAGCAACAAGATGGAAAAAAAAAAAAAAGCAGTGGGCAGTTACAGGATAAATTTCAAAATCTTTTGGCACTGGCAAGCCTTAGAGGCAAAAACCACCAAATTGCCTTTTGTGTCTATCCCAGGAGAATGTTTTCTCCTTTGGTGTGTTGAATGTGTGTTTGCTCATGTATTAAAATTGCTGCTTGGTCTGCAGTGTAAAGATAACATAAAATGAGTCCTAAATACCAAACACAGGTTTACAGCCTGAGATGCTCTCCAGAGCTGTCATCACTTCTGGGTTGTGGTTGCGATGGGATGTAATGTTTTATACCCTGCAGCTTCTGGGCAAAGCCACGACTGAAGGGATATAGAGAAGCTGACCAACAGATGTAGGCTAGACTGCTAGAGAAACACACAGCAAGTAATGAGCAATTGCCAAGGAAGAGAAAAACAGTGCAGAGGGACAGGATTAAAAATGCGGGTTTTCACCTTGCAAAGTCTATCCTGCCTTGCTGCGTCAAAAGCTCTGCTAGGGACTGGGGCTTATGGGGACTTGGGGACCAATGCTAGCAGGTCCCAGGCTCTCATGGAGAAGAGGAAGGGGAGAAAGTCACAGCTCTCAGGAAGGCAGAAACTGTTCTCATTCCTTCATCAAGATCACAGCAGCCACCGTGCACTAGATGAAGTTGCTTTACCACTGTATTCAGTGACAAAATCACTTGCTTGCTTCAGTGGGGTGGAGAGAGGTAAGACTCAAAACACAGTCGCATCCAAGGGGGGCTATATTTGATGTGGTCCTGGATAACCAAAAGTAACTCATCTTTCCTTGCGATGGTATTACCTGTGAGATTTTTGCCAGTATCGCCCTTTACATACCCACAGCCTGGGAGATCACAACACTGCGCAAATGAACTTTTGCCCAAGCAGAGCTCTTTGCCTGGTCTGATGTGCCATGTTGCATGTACCAGAGATGATTTTTACCCCATTCCTCCCAAAGATAAGTGCTCCTGGAAGTGGGACAGGTGTGTTGACAGTAGCTGTGGTTATCAAAATAGGCTGTGCTGGCAGACATGACTTGGGCCACTTGGCATTCAGGAAAGGAGCAGGGAGGGAGAGGGGTCCTTGCTCTCACTATAGGTACACCTCCTCCTTACACTGTGAGCCAGTGGCTGTTTTATTGCAGGGTTTCATTTGCGATTAGTGAGTTATGAACATCACCATTAGAAAATCCACCATAGTTGTTTGTTGCTAGATAACATTCATCTCCTACTCAATTCCTGCTTTTGGCTGTCAGGTTTTAGTTGAAATCAGACACTGAGGTGATAAGCACTGGAAAGCACTGGATGGTTTCAATTCAGGCTATATAAAGAGACCAGTTACTCTGCAAAAGCACCTGTGTGTGTTTGGTATTGATAGGATTAGTGCAAGGTAATTTGTATTCCAAGACTGTAACCTGGCTCCAGATTAAGTAATATGTCCTGCAAAGGAAATTAACAAGCCATTATGTGTTAATAACACTGAGCACGTGTCTTTTTTTTTTTTTTTTTTTAATGAATTTTTAGTACCAGCCTCACACTTCAGGACTGCCTCGACAAGCTATTGCACCTTCCTTAATTAAAGTTTTGTTAGCACAGTGGCTCCTTGAAATTTCAAGGAGATATTGGCCCTGTGGCCTGTGTAAATTTATACTTCCCGAAGTCTATCTTTCAGCTGAACTCTGGGTTTGTGCTGCATGCTGGGGTTACTCAGGGAGAGCAGCATTAGGAATGGCACCCAGGAGAATTATGAAGATATCAGAATTAATTCCTTGGGTTATTATTAAAATGGTTCCAATAGAAAACTCCTGATAGAAATGTTCACCTTAAGGGAAGCACAAATGTTGCTCCCCTCTGCTGTTTTGGCTCTTGCCTTATCACAACCCAGGCTGGACAGACCAGGGAGGGGTCATGGAATTCTCTCAGGCTAAATTAAGGTTAACAACACCAAACGATCAATTGAACGTTTTATTTATGGCAGAAGCAGCCTGAACTTGGAAGGTGCAACATTAGGTGGCGGGGTTTCTCTCAACAGGAATTAGCCTGAAACTACCTCAGTAAACCATGTAGCCCAGGGTAACCATATACATCAATTTAGGGAATAAGGAGATCCCTCCCGTTGGGTCACAAGATTCAGAGCAGACCACCTTGCCTTCTAGACTCCTTCTCAGAGAAAGGCCTAGGGGTGGCTGGATCCACTCAGTCCCAGACTTGGTCAACGATTTATGTCTTAAAGGAATGAGGTGTAGGGATTATGAAAGAGAAAAGAGAAAGGGAGCACAAGACAGAGAGAGAAAAAGGGAAAGAGAAAGATTTCATTGGTCCTGGGTCCAGCATTAGTCCAGTCAGTCTAAAGGTCCAGTTCCAGTGGGCTTGTGCACATGGGGCCTCAGTTTGTGTCCTTTTATCATTCTCACCCCTTCTTCAGGTGGGCACTTGAACTCATTAGGCTAATTAGGTGTCATGTAGAGTTTGCGCTTTCAGAGCCTTCAGGAAATAAGTCGGTGGGCTTGGGGATTGTTTGGGGAGTAACTTCTCCTTCTGGGCAGACTTGATCATTGTTTGATCATTGGCCACGCATGGTGAGCTGCCTTGCTCAGGGTATCAGAACAGCACATCAGAACAGGGAGCTGCCCCTCTGGCCCAGCCTCTGAGCCCTGTTGCTGATGTCCTGTGCTGATCTGTGCCCATCGGCTTCTTTTCACCTGTGGTTCAGTTGTTATGCAGAACTTGCCCCACCACAGTGTTTGAGACATTAACTCTTTCAGTCCCTCACATGCCTCTGTGGAGTGTTTCAAAATTACGAGAATCACAAGCACTGTGAGACTGCACTGAGAAGAAGCTATACGTGAAATTACATCTCAGCTCCCTCCGTGCAAAAATAAGTTACTGAGACCTAGTGTTTTAAGAATGTTTACAGACAGACATCAGACTGATACTAGAAAGTAGAAAAACATCATTTTAAGAAAAGTGATTAGAGTCAAGCAGATTCTTTGAATTATCTTTTTTTGAATTGTGTGGACAGCATCTCATACTCATAATACAGGAAAGTGTAACTGTAAAGCTTCTGGCATGTATTTGTGTGGGATGACACTTGCCTACAATTTCAATTTCTCCTTTAGGTTTTTCCCTCGTCATCAGGAGGCAAACTTTATATACTGGGCAGGTTAGCTAACGTTCTGTCTCATGTTTGTCAGGCTGTGGAAAGCAGCAGGATGTGCACCATACAGAGGTTTGGTAGGTCTTCAGCAGTAGGGTTTAAAATGGTTTGAACACGCACATGTAGAATAAATGCAATTGTTTCATTTTGGCACCTAGATATATAGAAACCAGTGGCTCATTCTGAAAATAGACATGTCTGCTGGCCATACATCACTCTTCTGTACTGTTCTTCCTTCCATCATTACGTGCAAGACGGTAGAGATCTTGCTCGAATTAGGTGATACCTCTCACCATAAATGTTTGTATTAAAGTTAATAGGATTATAGAGACACCATAACACTGAGCATGCATAAAGATGCCTGCCACTTTCTGGCTTTAAATAGTTTTCAGGTCCCCTTAGAAACTGGGTTTTGTATGTGCAATAAGGTGTTTTTAATGAGTGATAATCATCAGACATTGATGCCCATGCTGAAGAGTTAACATTAATGCCCTCTTCATGCTGCAGCTGTTATTCAGAGATTTGCTCACATTATATAATTAGACTGAATGATCCTCTTACATGTTTCTCTTTAACATTTCCTTGAGGGTGAATGGAGGATTTCCTTAGGAAAATTTATTTTTTCCCTCAGACTGGTATAGCTTTGAAAACAATGACAGTTTCAAATCAGTGCTGCTACTGATGGAAAACTTTACTCCGTTAGTTTGCAGTGGTGTGCCATCCCACAAACCCATGAAATGATCACCACTTTTCTTGTTTATTGCATCACCGCATTCTAAATTAAAATAAAGCCTTTTCCCATCATGAGTAGCTTTTTTCAGCAGCCAGTGGCCTCATTCATTCTTAAGTCATGATAAAGACCTCCATTCTGTGCCAGCCAATTTGATCCAGAGCTTGATTTAGCCAAAAATATCCACAAACCTCTCATTTTCCTAACACTTTTCTTCCTCCAGTTTAAGGGAAATCATTCTTCCTAGTCTTTAACTGTCAATTGCCTCCTAGAACAACAACTGCAGATTTTTTTAAAAGAAATGGTTAATGATGGCAGGAAGGAAAGAAGGGGATGCAATTTCATATTCTCCTACCAAGGGGCAATGAAGCATCTGAGGTTTTTAACCTTGACTTTGAAATGTCTTTGTAATTATTCCTTCTTAAGACAGTATGTTTGAAAGTCTGCTCATCACTGGCTGAGTGGGAGAAGGAATCTTGTCATTCATGATGGCTGATAATGCCTTTGCCAGATCAAAATTAAGAATAACCTTTCACCACCAGCTGTAGCACAGCCATCAGCTTTTCTGCCTTCTCAGTGGGTACCAATGAGATTACAGTCAGTTTGCACATGACAAACCAAAAATAACACCAGCAGTCTGTTAAAATTTAACTCCCCCAAAGGATTACATCCTAACAAGCTCTGCAGCCTAGTGCAGTTCAGCTGATCAATGGGAGGTGAATCATATGCTTTATTTTTTTCAAAGTTTTCAAAAATCTCAATCAGAAAAGAATTGTGTTGTGAACAGGGAATGATGTATGGTGGTGTAATATCCAGCACAGATTGCACAGTAAAGTCTTTGCAGGATTAAAGCCCCAGGCCTTCAAAACTGCCACGGTAAAATTCAAAACTAATTCTTTCTCCTAATAAAACCTTAGCTAAATCCTGTCTCCTTCCAAGCCTTTCATTGCTCTGGCAGGTTTCTCCTATTTTGTACATATCTGTCTGTTGGAAAGCACATGAAACTACAGCATTAGCTAAAGGGCACCTCAATTTGCCATCTGTATTCCAAGCTATTACAATGTAAAGGTTTTCTTTACAATTGTAAAAGATCTCTCTTTAAAATTGCTCTTTAATGCTTCTCTCATTCATCAGAGACATAGGTGTTCAGAATTGGTGGGGGTAAAAATTCTTGAGCTGACAGCAGATAGACTGAAAAAAGAAAAAAAAAAAATCAAAGAAAAATAATCAGCAGCTTTGAACGTCTTGAGTTCAGTGCATAGTGACAATATATTTGGCGCCATCTTCCCCGAAGAGGGAAATTACCAGACGTCAGAAGTGCGTAGGTCATTGAAGCGTGGAACTTTTTACATGAAAGTGTTTGGCTATGGGCTTTGCTGTCTGACTGTCACCATTTCTCTGTGCCTACTGTCTTTCATCACAGACCTGTTTCTTCTGTTCCTCTCTTGGGCTCATGCTTTGAGTTCTGATCTTTCACCATTAAAGTCACTGAGAGTTTTGCCAGTAATTTCTGTAAGCATAATATCAAGCTCTTATTTTACTTTCATACTTTTTCTTAAGTTTCCTGAATGTTTCTTTCTAGGCTTCATTCCCCAAAGCACAGATGTTCTCTCTCTCTCTCTCTCTCTCTCTCTGGCTAAAGAGTAGAAACACTTCAGAGAAAGAGTGAATAATTTGATTTGTCAGATTTCTCCAAGCATTTTGGGAAATCCTCTTTAGGGTAGGGGTGATGATCAAACTAGTTCAGATTTTCCAGGTCTCCTAGAAGTAGCAAACCAATACCTGTAGGATGTTTAGTTGCCAGAAAATAAATTCAGACACATGTGCACATGCTCACTCTCATGTACAAACCTGCCTGTAGTCCTGTGAACAATTCATGCAGTTAAACCTGCTAAATTAAACCTTTCTGACTCCATAATGCAAAGCAGATGTATTCTGGAGTACTACCCACTGGTATGCTATCTACTGGGTAGCTGCATATAAAGAGAGAAGAACACTCATGTAACACTGTCTATAAATATAGCAACCCACATACACTCTGGAGATGTTGTAAGGGCTCCAAAGTTAAGCTTACTTTGAGGTTTTGAGCTTAAATCAGAACTAAAACTGCCGTAAAAGATGTTATAATGATTGAATATACTTTCTAGATTTAACATCTTCCCAGCCCTGTTTAATTTCCTGTAATATTTTTAGTACATATGAAAAGATGTTCTCCCTATTCATCAAAAGATATTTTAAACCTGACAGGGGGAAAATGAAGCTACTGATGTCTGCTTCCTTTATTTAGTACTTTTCGCTTGACACCCTGTGCTCTCACATCAGCTTCTTACCGCTCTTCTGGGAGCCAGGGAGAAGAGCTGGGTCAGAGAAAGTATAGAAGTGTAGGAAGATGGAGTAAGGAGACAGATGTGCCTCTTTCTGGGTTCATTTCAATGGCCTGTCTGCTGCATGTGCTGGAGTTACAACCCCTCCTGCACTTCTCTGCTGGAGGGATCAGGCTCGTGACTATGAAGATGGGGTCCTCTGTTTCGTTGGAGAAGGCTACAAGGACCAACAGCTTCAGTCACAGGCAGCCACTGAAAAGTAAGTGTTTTCTTCAGGTGATATCAGAGACTATTTACTTATGCACTGCATTCACCAGAACAATGACAAAGTCACCTTTATGATGAGCCTGAAGCATTTAAAAAAAAAAAGTGCCTACACTAAAGACCAAGTGTCTCAACTGTAACGTACATGAGGAAGAGTGAGACTAATAATTTCCTGCTATAGCAAAATAATTCCCATATAAGCCTAAGAAATGGGCAATGACTTATGTTCCGGGGAAAAGAAAAGAAAATATTCAGGCCTAGCCATTGCTCAATGCCAGAGTGGTGTGAATATATATCCCTTCCTGATGCCAAACCTGGTGCTTGGCTTAACTGAGACTGTGGAAGTGAGATACGCAGTGTGTCATCCTGTGCATCAGAGACTTTCTGGATTCTATGACACTTCTCTTCAAGCTGTCATTACTTTCCTTGAATGGTGGCCTTTGTATATCTACTGCAGTTAAGAAACAAAAAATATGACTATGGGACAGGTTTCAGTGCGATGTAGGAATACCTGAGCTGGTTTCAACCAGGCTACAATGGTAATGGAAGCAGATTAACTGTGAAAGCATAGGACTTTGTGCTGTCAGATTAATTCATCACATTAATTAATTGGTTCTCAGCATGGAAAATTAACCCATTCTACTTCAACTACTTTTGCCTTAATGCCCTGGATAGCTTCATTAATTCTAACACGTTCGTACTAAAACATCCTACAATTAAGTTAGAGGTGCTAACAAGTAACAGTAATAGTGTAGCGTGCTATTTGACCAGATCTGGAGCTCCAGCTTCGGGTTAAAGTTGTAAGGATGTGTGTATAGAAACTTGTTCTCAGGGACATAGATAATAGTTTGGGTTTTTTTACTAACCTAGATTGAAATCCCATTGCAGAGCAAAAAACCCACAGTGATGTCAATATAAATTTGTGGTGCTTAGTGGAGACTGGGAAACAGATTCACATGGCCTCAACACACCCTAAACACAGTATTTTCTGTTGCTAAGGTGCCAAGATCCAGCCTATGGGGCTGAGGGCAGGGTAGAACTAAGGTTATCTGAATCTGTCCAGGTTCATATTTCAAGTTTTCTCAGTTGCCACTGGGCACCAGGGAATAAGCAACTCTCCTAAAGGCTTTGGTGTCTGTTCTCTAGTTGAAATATCCCTGAGAGCAGCAGTGGTAACCTGGAGCAACAGTAGACAAACAGTCAGCCCAGGATAACTTTGTCATACCCTTTCATTTGATGCTGGTTCTCCTGAATGATGGTAGCTGGAGTGCCACAAGCTTGAGTCTTGCCATCTTTCCTGATCACTGAGGTGCTATCTATCCTGTCTTATGCAATGGTGCTCAAATGGTCATTCAACTTTCTTAGCCAAGAAACTTCTGCATCAGCCTGTAGGTTTTACCCTCACTGTAGAGGCCATGAGGCAGTGAAGTCCACCAAACAGCATGTAGGAATTGAGAGATTACCTGCTCCTCCTCCATTTTGGAGTTTCCTCACCAAGCAAGCAAGCTGGTGCATGGCATGGAGGAGGCTGAGTGCCAGCTTGTAGGTGGAGTAGACTAATGAGGGCAGGCAGAAGCGTACAAAACTACTGATGCATTTTGACTCTAACAAGTTATTAAGATATAAGAACTGGTAACTCCCAAAAGGTTTTAAGTTATATACTTATGAAATAAATGTGATCTGGATTTTATATGTGCAAATCTTAGAAAATATATCTATATTTAATTTGTTCCTAGCTGTAAGTGGGGAATAAAGGAAACTCATGCATGCAAAAAATGTCTGACCTGATGCACTGATATCTTATCAATTAAGAACATTAGCTGAAGGAATTGTTAGTGTGAGCCCAATCTATCTAGCTTGCTGTACCGTAAAAGCAAGTGGAGAGGAACCAATAACCCCTGAATTCAATCTGGTTTTAGCTGTTGCTTCTTGTATCTTCTTTTATCATCTATCTCATGAAGTTTGGGTCTGTGACACATCAACTAACTGATAGGGGTTGCTACTATATCAGCCTATGAAGTCATTGCTGGATCTGATGCCTGCAATATAAACCCTGCTTTTGAGCTGATAATGGAAAGGTTAATGCTATAATAAAGGATGAATAGACAGACATGTGCAATTTACTCCCTGCTCTGTAAACTAGGGAACTAATAAAAGCTGTGCTAGAAATAACAACCGGGGAGGGGACTGGGGGGGGGGGGGGGGGGGACGACACCCAAAAAATCCCAAAAAACAAAAACCCACCCAGCTTTCAGAAACTGAGAAAAAAAATTATGTATGATAGTATCCTCCAGCATAAAGAATTTCCACATATTAAAAAATGACAGAAAAATAAAACTGACATGGGTTTAAGCTCTGGAGCAAGGTAGAAAGCTGCAACTGAATGTACAAAGTGACCACTGTATTATTAACTTCTGTTGTTCAGGTCCAAGGGAAAAGCTGCTCCTGCTTTTGTGCACGGCGTGGCATGTCTTGTATAAGGAGAATGATCCAAAATTCCTAGCAAATAATATTTAAGTTTGAAAGATTTCACATCCTTTTGTATCCTTCTGTCCTGTGAAGGAAAGAACAGAGTGATCCATGCTGGAGGAAGGAGCACAAGTTCCCTCAAGAGTCTAAAGCACGAAATATTTCTTAAGCCTGCCCCATAACTCCAACAACAGTGTGTGCAGAACTTAATTACATGCTTTCTATTACAGGTATGTTGAATTATTTGTGTTAGATAAACAACATCTATAGCTGCATTACAGCTGTTTAGCGTACACTTAAAGTGGGCACCTTGAGATACATCTAATAACCTTACAAGCAAGCTGAGTGTAAACATGTGCTTATTTTTAAAATGTCACAATGACTGAAATAGTGCTAGTAATTTAATGTGAAGTATTCATCATGACACCCTTTCAAATTTTGTTCCTGTGAGTAATTAACTTTATCAACAGACTTACTACAGCACCCTCAGAATTCAAATAACTTGAAAACTAATAGTTATCACGTCTGATAATTTTACTGGGTGAGGTGGGATTGCAATACTTGGCTTCTTCAACATTTCTCTAACTATAACATTACCTTTATAGGAGAAACTAAGCTTTTGTTCTTTAGAAACTTACTTTAATAATTGTCTTGTCTGTGGAAAAACATTAGGACACATGTACCCTCAAGGGTAAAAATGGTGGTGGGGAGGTATTTGTAAGAACATCTCATTAATTTTGGCTTCATCTCATGTTTTTTCAATATTCAGTCTGGCAAATATTTGAGTGTCAAATACGTTATGTGTGGTTATAATGGTAAGATTGAGTAAAAAAATACAAGCCTTTTTTTCCCTATTGTTAAAGGTTGCATTTAGACATTTGTGCCCCAGGGCCCAATGGAAAGCTTTCTTCCCTCTTACTTCTTTTTTATCATTTCCAGCATTGCAAGAGTATCTTAGGTTTGATTCATTGCTTTTTATCTGACATTGTGAGTGATATTCATCTGACCTAGTCACTTGGGGCTCTTTTTCCAGTTGAGAAGTAGGCACTTCTAATACATAGTTCATCTCCTGCTAAAGTAAGTACCTAAAATAGAGCAGATGAATCATGATTTTAAGGTCCTCAGTTTTCCTCACTGATTTAAAGCGAGCCAGGCACACTGAGATGCAGACACTTGCACTGTCAATGTCTGCAATAAGTTGAGGTGAATCCCAGCTTGTATTTCACATGTGTCTGGCCTAATTTTTATTGAATCAAAATGCAGGCAGAAATCTTAATTGGCAGTAGGGTAAGGATGAGCTACAGCACTCACTGAAGCCAATGAAAATGTTCTTACTGATTTAAAAGCACTTTGAATTAGTCCCTCAGAAAAAATTGAGAGGGATGTTGGAGAAGCAATCTTGTCTTGCTCTTTAATTTCCTGTTTAAAAAAAAAAATAAATATGGACTGCTTTAAGTATAGAACAGACTTCTGAACCTTTGTAGGACTACTGCTGCTGGTAAGCAATGGAAAAATCGGTGTACAATTGGTTGTGAGCACCTTGACCAAGACTACTCAGAAGTCATTGTAACATCACTGGAACAGTTAGAGCCTAATTAATAAATGTTGAGAACAACTTCAAGCCACGCTATACCAAATACAAATATACAGGCAATGCTGTAGATAGCAAAGGCTAATGTCCATATATAATCCGAGAATTGAGATACTGGAGAGATCATCTGATTCATTCAGTATGTCTTTCACCCGGGAAAGAGTTACTGCCTAGTGCTCACTTACTAATATTTTTTGTATTCACATGGCAAGTGTGCCACCCCATCCCTGGAGATGTCCTGGTGGGATGTGGAGGGAGAAAAATTTAACTTCCCATGCACATTAGATGCCTGTGTCAACCATCACAGTTGTTTGGAGGTTGATGAAAAAATCCCAGACCTCTGCAGCAGTCTCAATTTTACAGTAAAAGGGAAAAGGTCTGCATGTCTGATGCAAACATTCCTTATCATCCCAGCATTTGGGACTGGCAGAGGCACTGCGAACTGTGAGCACAGCATCAGTGGTGTTGCTTTCTGCTCTGGGTTTTCTGGTTTTGTTCACCTACATGAGATGAGACTTGACTCATGATTAAGAAATTCAATTCAGGCGTCCAAATATCTGTGTGCATATGTATAAGTATCTACTATACCACTAATGTAGTCAGTACAGTCTGTGGAGCTTATAGGGCAGTTCAGCTCACTGAATGAGCTTTATTGGCTGGCTGGCTGGCTAGTCAGATCTGCCATGCTATACCTGAAAATGGATTTAACTCTGCACTCTTACAGTTTCATTATTACATTGAGATTCCAGCCATTCTCTGCATTGATGACACAACAGAAGGTGGCAAAACTTGAATTAGGAATCGGAATTCCTGTTCCCATGGATGTCGAATAAGAAAAGGAAAGTTATGTCAAGGCTGTGTCCCACTGTGCCCAACATTCCTCTGTTATAGAGGATCTTCCTTCAGCAAAATCAGCTGTGCCATTTAGGAGAGAACCAAAGATTCATGTTCTTTGAGGATACAAACATGTGAATCCCAACAGAGCTGCTTACCACAGACTTAACTGCTTTGCTAGATTGTATGCTGCACGCAGAACTTCTCATTACTGCAAATTGGGTTTTATTTTTCTAAATGTACTAACGTATGCTGAATTCTGTGCCATTTCAAATTACTTACTCAACTAAATAGAGCTCTTTCTTCAAAGAAAAACAAATAAGAATATTCCTTTCCATATTGCCATTTTTTCCTGAAGGTTTGATAGAATTGTCTTTGTTTGAAACTGTCAGGTTAAACAGGGATAATGTAATCTGAGATATTAACGAGTCACTTGAGCAAATGGGCCATCATACATTGTGTTGAGAAGCATTGTTGCAGATGCTGGTGAAACACTTCAGGAATAAGATCGGGCAGGTCTGGAAAAGGCTGATAACCTCCTCCAAAGACTTCAACTTCAGACTTCAAATGAAATATCACATGCTTACAGATGATAATTCTGAATTTTGAATGCTGATTAATTGCTTATGTTAATGCAAAGCAGCAGAAATACTTTAAAACAGCATTAAATTTACATAGGTACAAATACCATGTGCTATTGTTATTGTTTAGTTGTGTAAATCAGGGTTCTGAGGGTACAATGACCTCTAAAAAGCTTATCCAAAGTTCACCTTCAAGGATGACGTGATTCGTTTGACATGCTAACACAACTCATAATTTACTAATGAATGTGAGCTGGAGGTGAAAAAGGAGCACATTCAACTTATCTGTAGTATATGCTTCAACTGTTCCTGTGTTGGCCTTAGCAGCTGCTTAGCACTGTAGGTCTGCAGCCCACTGAGAGTTGCAGACCCTTCAATGCTCTTTCCTGTGGAGGTGCAGATCCTATAGAAATTCCATATGACAGCCTCTGTAAGCATCTTTGCTGAATCTCTTTAAAGTTATTGACATACTCTCATTAGTCTAAAGGCAAGATGTTGAAAAAACACTATTATAAAGGGATTTGCCTCTAAGCAGTTGATCATCCCCCTCACATTTCTATCCAGACCATGTATCTTGTCATGTGTTAAACCATCAAGGTAGCAGCTGACATTTTAGGGTTGATATCCACTTGCTGTCCCTCTTCTCTTTTTCCAATAAATTGTTAAAAAAATCTTGCCAATGTTCATATAGAACTATGAGAGAAGCCTTCATATATGTTTTGAGAGGCAGGTGTTAAAAGGCGTAAGACCTGTGGCAGCAGTTTGATTGGCGTGCAGTTGAGTTACAGGGAGTGGTTTGTTTTCCACACTGCGAGAAAGGGCATGGCAGTCAGCATTTGGCCAGCTGGGGAGGGTGTGATTAGGAGACCATGCTGCTCAGATTGATGGCCAAAAGGCATTTTCATCAATGTGACACTGTGTTCAGCACCAGGACTCTGGTAATACTTGCAGTTGGTATAATGGAGCCATCTCCTCCAAAGAGACAAAGAACTGGGGTTGAATCACACGCACCTAGTGCACTATGAGACACCACGGGGGATCTTAAGTATCCATACAGGGCTGGAAAATATGTAACAGAACCTATGGGACATCTACACCGCTGTGGAGAAGCAGCCCGAGAGTGAAGCTGCACGAGGATGTCCATCATTATCTGATAAAAGCCCATCCCTTGGATGGGATTCTGACTAAGACACCTACATTGATATGTTTAAAAATGGTTATTTTCCTGTGATATCTGAGATAATCTAAAGCCTCTGAGACATCCCCAGTTTTTCTGTAGAAAGAGATATTCAAGATAATTCTGCACTCAGGACTCAGCGGCCTTCCCCTGGCGTCCAGCTAATGCCATTTTATGGGGTACTGGAGATGGGCCAAAGCTGTGAATCCTTGCTGCCTGACTGATCATCAATGCCAAACTACAGCCTGCTTATGTATGGAGCACAAAGGAAAAATTAAGAGTCTGATGTAAGAGAAGGTTTATAGGAACAGTATCAAGTCAAACTGGACTAAGAATCTGGTTTAATTGGCAGGAAAGTTTGTTCTTTCTATTAACATAGTATTTCATCTGTGTTAATTTGTGTATCCCAAGAAAAAGCATTCCTCCACACCACCACCGTTCATTTGATCCACAGCTGTATAATGTTAATTTAGCCCTTGCATCTTTTAGCACAGATCCTTTCTCTTCTTCTCTCCCTGTGAATAACGTGAGAGCAGGTCATCTGCTTTGCATTCTACCCAGTAAGAAATCCTTTCCTATCTGGTTGATGTGAGCTTGTTTTGCAGCACCACTGGATCTGTGAATGGGTCATAGGCTACAGACCAGTTTGTTAAGGAAAACTGATGTGCAGTGTTGTCACATAGACTAAGATGCAGTCATGATTCTTCACTCTTCACTTATATAAAAATTAGAAAAAGGTTAAAAAAAACCCTCCTGGATTAAAAAAAAACCAACAACTAGATAGTTCAAAGCAAGGATCTGAGACCTTTGTCTGATTTTCTCCTGTGCAGGCAGTGATTAAACACTATGTGGAAAAGATCACTCTTACATTCTAGCTGTAATACTTCATGCTTTTAGCTGGAAAAGTCCTGAGTCAAGTGCCCTGTGTCACAGCCAAAGCTCTGACCACCTCAGGTGCAAAATGATAGAGCTCTCTGGAGTTAATGCCAGAAAATTCAGCAAGGGGCTCTTAAAGTGATAACATTTATCTCCTGTAATCCAGAGATCCCACTCAGTCTGAGAGAACTGAGCCATATATCTGGCTCCACAGGAGCTGCATTATCAGGACACCCTTCATTGCCCATAATGGAAACCCCACTAAACTGTTACCTGGACCTGGAGTGTACTGGCAGTGTTGTTGCAGGGTGCAGGTCATGTGCAGCCATGCACCTCTTCTGTACACAGTTGCAGATCTTTGACCATGCAAAAAAGTCCATTGGGAATGGCACCAAAACTAAGATCATTGCATAAAATGTTTATGTTCACACATAAAGGTGAGTGTGTGATGGACTTTGAGATGGCATAGGCAAAGAAGATACAGTCCAAATTGGAAATTGTTTTTTTTCCTTGGCAATCCCACCTGTCTGAAAGTGCTAGATTGTGTTGGAAGTATTGGCAAAGTTTAAAAAAAAGTATCTTCTTGTGCAATGTAGGGACAAAAATAGAAAAAAAACATGAAAATCTATCAAAACTCTCAAATGGGTCGAAGTCTTGGGTAAAGAATAAAGATTCTTTTTTCAGTTCACTCTAAGAATCTGGCCAGCCACCGAATTAATGTTATCACTTCCCTACCTAGAAACCCTGTATTAGAGACTACAGAGACTATTTCTGGACAGTGTTGTCTTCCTGGTATTAGAAATTCACTTTCAGCTATATCACCTTTGGAGGATGTAATATATTTGATGTGAGCACTTGTGAAAAAAGGGAATTTGGTCAGGTGGAAGAAAGGGCGGGGAGGCTGTTTGGGGTTTTTTGCTTGCTTGTTTGTTTGTTTCTCTCCCCTACAGTGTTTTGATCTTCACTGATTTCAAATGGGAAGGTAGAAAATATCACAACAACGTGTTCAGTCAGGACAAAAGGCATAACAGTGGGTTCAGAATTTTCTTCCATTTGTATTCTTTGGAGCTCCCTAAAAATTCACTCAGAGGACATAACTCATTCCTCTCCACCTTTCTAAAGAAATAAGAAGGATTTGTGGGGAGATCAGTGCATGTCTGTGTGAGACATGTCCTAATTCCTGGGTATCCCTGAGATTTTGTCATGTTTGGAAATGGTCTCCTCAATCTTTCATCTCTCTGGCACAAGAGTGTTGGTGATATTCAGAAAGGTACCTTCCTGGATATTCCTACTCAGAATGTTTAAGCATTGACATGGATGATTAATACTCTTACCTTAGGCTCTTTATATACTCTAAATTCACTTTACTTCTTTACAGGGTTTGCTGAAGGCTGGGCACTTGTCTGCTGAATTACAGGCTGACTTTCAAATGCCCTACACTTTTATTTCAAAAATTTAGCCGAAACCAATGTATGAATATTAAAGTTTACCTTCAAATAGCTTTACAAAAATTTGTTAATGTCCTTTGGAGAATGTGCTGTTAGAACCATTTCTGAAAGTCATTTGATTTGCAGTTATTGCAGCTGGGGCTGCTGGGTAATGCAGTTTGGCTCTGTGCTGTTCCTGCTTTGCTGTGCTGCATGGCCCACCGTGTTTCATAGTTTATGTGTCTCAACTCAATTAGCAGCATGCTGCCAGCCAGAGATAAGCCCATGGACAGGCACACTAGTCATGGCAGATAAAAGCCCCAAACAATAGTTCAGTCCAATGTCATTCACTCAATATAAAAATAGAATTTAAAGCCAGTAACAGAGCAACTCAGAATATTTAGTTGCAACAGTCAGAAGCTTTTCCATCCTTATTCAAGCCACAGGAGGACAGGAGACATCTAACTCCTTGGTAGCTAATGCTGTGATTGCTTCTCCTTTACTTCTGCAATCTGTCCTCCAGTCGCCCATGTTATAAGATGTCTAGGCCTCTTGTAATTTCTATGCTAGGCCTTTCAGAGCACCTTTAAAACTTGTCTCAGAGCGAAGATGGAAATGGGATCTCGGTGGATGAGTCTTGTCTTCCAAGCTGAGAAAAATCAGGCAGGGTAATGTAGTGCTCTGGGCTATTTTGCACTCTCATGCTAGCAAACCTGGGAAATGTGTCAGGCCATTCTTCTGAAATGTCCCCTAGAGCAGAAAATCCAGGTTGATGGTGTTCATGTTGTCTGACATTGCTGGCCCAAAATATTTTGTACCAGCATGCCAGACTCGCTAAGGAAGCTAGCAATGGTGGTACATGGGGCACTGAAACATAAAGTTTTTAGGAGTGGACCTGAAGAAAAAGCAACAAGAGGAGGAGGCCTTAATCAGGCTCTTGGCTTGTACATGGAGGACAGGAGAGAGGAACCATCTGATTTAAAAGCTGTTCTTTTGTGCCCGAAATACCCTTCTGTGAAGCACAGCTTTCCTCTCCCAGATCTTGCTTTTTAAAAGCTTTCCAAACTTAGGAAAACAGCAGTTGAAGCCCATTCAGAAGCACTCCTGCCAATGAGAACCCAAGGTCATCAAAAACGTGGCATGAGTAAACATTTAGGCTTTCTGGCTCTGCTTCCGACTGTGAGAGGGGGAATGTCTCCCTCTTCTGTCACCAAAGGACTAGTGTCATTCTGGGCTACCACTTCGTCACCTGCCAGATCAGCTGGTGTGTCGGTGACACTAGGGATCTCTTGGGGATCTTTCCTTACTTCCTAGGGATTCCTCCAGCATCCTGTGGAGGATCCTGCTCTGTCTCTGCCGTTGCAGCAGAACAAGAGTGCAACTCACCTTACCGAGCATGACATTACTACCCTGTACTTGCTGTATGATGGCATTGGGCCAGGGGCTCCTACATGGAGCTCTGTGTGTGTACTCAGTGGAATCTGTGGATGCAGAGAAAGAGGAACCTTTGAACAGCCCTATCTGCAGCACTTGCTGGTTTTTCCCTTCTCCTTCAGGACCTCCACCGAGTTTCTCAGTGCCCTTTCCCACACTCCTCTGCACAATGCACATTTGTAGCCTCTCAAAGTTTTCAGATTTTTCCTGTCACCATTATCTCTGTATTGATCTCTGTAAGAGTAGCTGGCCTATTGCTTGGAAGAGCGGAGATGTAAGAATCTAAATATTAAACAGTGACTATTCCCAAGTCTGTGAAAATCAGGCATACATTCCCGTCTCTCTGAAGAGCTGTTCTCAAATATTTGGTAACGTCATTTTTTTAGTGTTAAAAATCCCAACTCAAGCCTCTCATTAGCAACCATAAAACGATCAGTGCAAGATACTGCAGATGTTCTGTGAAAACTGAAGTTTGGATGCAGAGAAAAACATGGTGGGTAGGAATATAGAGCAACTGAAAGAACTGTGAGAAAAGATGCATTTTTAATCCTAATGGGTAAAAGCCAGTAGCTGAAGAAAGAAAGGTTGTTCCAATATGAAATCTGGGAAAGTGTGTGGGAATCATGGGTTTAGAACCATATGGCATTGGGAACCCTCAACCAAAAATTTAGCAAAACACTGCCAGATTTTCCTAATATAATCTTAAAGAATTCCATTAGCATTTACAAAGTGGCAGAACATAATGAAACTAGAGCACAAGTTTTAAGGGAAAACAAGAAAGGACCAAATGCAGCAAAGCAGAAAAATCTAGGATTCCTAAGAACATTTGGTGGCAGAGAAAACTCCAATAGCTTGCAAGAAATGGTATTGAAGATATGAGAGCAAACAGAAGTATGCACTGTTGCACCGGAGGGGTTTTCTTACTAGTAATGGTTCAAAAAGCTTCCCTGTCCAGAGCCTGGAGTATTGTTTTGTAAGCAGGATCCTTGAACACATGTAGATGTGATACCTAAATTTACAGTGAGGGATTTCAGAGAAACATGGTCACGTAAGAATTGGGCTGGTATGGCTAGTAGGCTAATTCTTGCAGTAGTAAAAATATATAAATATCATTAAAAGGAGGTGTTTATAATTATGTCCAAAACAGGGCTGAACATAAGGGGTGGTGTTCAGCTAATTTACACAGTAAACATCTCCATAGGAGCTAGTCACTAGAGTCTTTCCTTACAGTTATAGAGAAGAAAGTGTCTCTGTAGGTGCGTCTGACCTGCTTGAACTGTCTACTTTAAAATGAGTTGTACACTATTAACACATGTTCCTCTCTATTAACTGTAAGCCTAATTGAGACTTAACATTTTGTCACACAGCACAAAAAATTGCCAAACTTATGCCAGTTGCAAATATTGTTTGGCCTTCCTATGATATATCTAGTCCTCATAACAGCTTCTAAAGACTGCTATGTTTTAGAATAGATTATAGGCAAATTACTATGTGATCTACACCTAAAGTTTTGAAGAAAGAGATGGTGAATGGGACACATCATGAGGACCTATATATGGAAAAAAATATTAAAGTTCTCAGCTAGATCTGCATTATAATGCTTTCAGATGAAAGCAGATATAGAAGAAAAACTCAAAGGATGTGAAATATTAAAAGAAATCAAAATTTATCAAACAAAACAGTCTGAGATGTTCATCCAAGAAACATTAGATTCATGGTCTAGCATAGTCATAAATTACTTCTTCTTTCCTGGAAAAAATATATATTGTTTTTGGAATACTGTCTTTAATACACCAAAATAGTACGATTAGAAAATATGAGTGTTGAACATGTGATTTCCAATAACAAGAACATATATTTACCAGAATAGCATATCAGTTGTGACAATGACAAAAGAGCACTGCCATTTGGTGGTCTGGAACTTATCCATATAACAAGTTAATCAGGATTTCAGGCACAATACTGCAAATAGGTACAATGTAATGGGCTGTGAAAAATGATGTAAACTGATAGCAAAGATGAGTCTAAAAACTGAAGAACCAATTTCAGATCCTCATTTGGCATATGTGATTTACAGTCTTGAAGTCTGGACTGCCATCTGCTGAAACACTGCTCAGTAGGAAGCTTGGGCTTAATAGGACTCATTTTTCATTACTAAACCTTGACTTTTACCCTATTTCTTTCTTCTAACCCTTGGTGCCTTGTGTCCCATTGATAGTGTCATTACAACTGTGAGTAAATTTCAGACTTTCTCCCTTTCTGTCCCTTGATTCCCCAGGTCAGTGTTAGTCGCCCCTCTGCTTATCCTCTGTGATTTCAGCAGTTTCTTTCCCTGTGATTTACCTGTTACAATTTTACAGCCAGGCTCAACCACTGGACCGCATTGCTGCCTCTAAAATTAGGCAATATAGAGTCCACTATTGTCCTATTGCCATAGGACAATATACACAGCAACTGTCAAGCAAGTTAGAGTCCTTATGTTTGCAAGACCACAATATGGGCATAGGTGGTACATATGCCCACAATATAGGCATAATCAGCAAGGTGAAGATGTACATTGTTATCATCTTTGCTGAGCAAGCGGGATTGATGAAAAAAACATGTCACCTATGTAGCATCTTCCATAGAAAGGGGAGACAAGAAGACTTGCCGGCTTTGTAAACACCAAGATCCAAACCAGAAGAGGCTGATGGGAAATTGGTGGGTTGCATAGCATCAGTGGAGATTGAAATTCATGAAGTGCTCTGAACCACGGTTGTCATTTCAGATTCAAAGGGAGGATTGCTGAGATGTGATTTGATTCACTTGCAGTGGGTGTTTATCCTTCAGAAATGGTGCGGTAGGAGGATAGCTGACCCTTCCGAGATGGATTGTATTTATGTGTCCCACCACATCCCTGCACACACCAGAGTACTGCAGGAAGGAGCAGGAGCCTGGCTCTGTGGGCTGTGGTTTTGGGGGGACTGCAGTTCCTGCTCAGCATTGCACCTCCAAGGCACTCTTCTGGGCTGCATTCATGCAATTCCTGCAACTGGGGGTTCAGAACACATTCCCTGCTTGGATTTGCCCTCAAAATTATTCACGGTAACTTGTGATCTCCAGTCTCACCTTCTCACTCTGTTTTTACTTTTTTTTGTCCTGCCTGATCTGTTGCTTTTATGGGTGGGCTCTCACTTGGAGCAGTGGGGCTTGCAGCATGGGCTGTGCCGCGCAGAGCGATCGAGCACGCAGCACCACTTGTCAGTTAATGCCAACATTTTGGGTTTTTAGTGATCAGGGAAAAACCTTTTTACTCCTGTGAGACTCCTTTTCTTGCTTATCAAATGCATGGGTGCGATCACCTGAACATCACCTGCATTGAGTTTGTTTCATGGGGAAGGAAAAGAGGAGCGAGAGCCGTAGCCCCTCGCTTTATGGAGCACCGATACCCTCTAGTGGTAAAGCCACAGGCATTTTTAGGCAAAAGACGATTTCGCTACTAACTTCTCTTCTGTCTTCCTCTTCCACAAAAATCTGCACATCATCTTTAACTGACAGTGCTGTTCTGTTAAATGATATCGTAAAGTCACGCCTTTAGTTTAAGTAGCTGATGATGTAATTTCCTTGGAGTGGTTTCAGTGTGTTTCACCTTTCATTAAATCATTTAAATGGTACTTGTGAGCTGATGGGTGGCTGAATTTTCACATAGTATAAAGAAATATCTGTAATGGAAAGCATCAAATAGCAGCAGCTGAAGGCTTTAAGTGGCGAATTAGTGATGGTACTGCTGTAATGTCTGTAATGTGGCAGATCATAGGTGGTTTATAGCTAATCAAAGGAATCATGTTGTCCTTGTTGAGTTCTCACCAGCTTGCTCATGGAGGTGCAGGGCAGCTGGATCACGGGTCTTGGGCAGCCAGTGAGCCACTGGCTTCATAATTGCAAGGGACAGCAAGGTATGGCATGACAAAGCAAGCTTGAGGGGGCGGCAGGAACATCACAGAATCGCTAAGTTAGCTGCCAAATGTCTTGAGCAGTGGGAATCTGGTTATAGGTAGATGGCAAAAGACACATTCTGGACCCAAAGGCTGTTTCCTACCAACCACACAACCCATGCTCTAGAGCATGGCTGGTGTGTAGGAAAAGGTGAAACTTGTCAAAAAAAATCCAGAATTATTTCCCATGAGCAAGCACATTTATTTCTGTTCTAACCTTGCTCAAAATGGCTGATCTGAACTTTTCCTGGCATAAGCAACTTCAGTCTGAACAGCTAATGGTAGGAAAGCCACAGCAAAGTAATCCTTCAGGGTCTGCTGTTAAGTGTTTCACTGTTGCCTGTTTCTTGCTGGAGGGTGCTAGCTGATGATGTTTGGAGGAAATTCCCTGCCCAAAAGGCAGCAAGAGCTATCTGGAGCTCACCTTTCTCCTTTTACTCCAGCTGCAAAAGTGTTGCAAATTCTCAGAACACGGTCCCTTAGCGCTATGTTTCCTCATACACAAAGGAAACAAAACCCCAGGACAGGTTAGAGGACACGTGTCTCTGAGTTCGCTGCCTCCACATTGCGGGCTGTGGACTCTGCTCATTTCACTCGATGAAACAAAGTAAAGTTTTATTCAGCAAGAAGTGAAATCACACGTTAGGTATCAGATTGAAATTCAAAACAGGTAGTACACACTAAACACAGTTTGATTCTTAACAAGCTTTTTTTTCCCTGGATGATTTCAGTACCTAAAGCCTATCATTTCTTTGATGTACCATAGCTATGAAAGCAAAGGTTCCAGAGCTTTTATGGAGACATCCTTCCAATTTATTCACTAAGCTCTGAAATATTTCCATGGCCACCTGCCCCTCTGTTCCTGTGGGTAAGGTTTTGGGAGCACATTAAAATGCCCATGATCTGGGTACATGCAGTACCAGAATATGAGCTTCTGCCACTCTGCTTCACAGTAATCACTTGTGAGACTCCCTTGATTTTTCTTACCTCTTTATGTATAAAAGATTTTGAACAGCTTGATCCTGGGAATAGTTTTACAAAGTAGATCAATGTAACTTTAGATTGGACTGAATTGGATTTACCAGCAGTGGGTGTTAAATTTTCAGTCAAATCTCCGTCTTCTGGAGCCTCCCAGACAGATAATAGCACAGGGGCAGTGATTTACCACGCACTGCATTTACTGGAGAGCAGAAATTTGCCCTCTCTATTGTTTCTCTTTCAAACCTTTTCATCTTTTCATCTGCATAGAAATAAGTGCAAAAAGAAAAGGAAAGTGAAACACAGTGCAGTTTTCAAGGGAGAGTTTGTCCTGGTACTGCATTGTAGTGAAGCATTTACTGCTTCTCAGGTCTCAGGTTGTGCCAAGTAGATTCATTCCACTGAAACTGCAGTGCCATTTTGTGAAGCACACAGCATATCAGCTTGGAATAGACCTCCTGAGCATTACAGTACTCTACCATACCATACAATCCCTTCCCAAAATGCAGTATCACCCATTTCCTTTCTGAAGAATGCAAACGAGTTAATTAATGCATGTCTGTCCCAGGAGCATTCTGATTTAGGATCTTGCCATGATTTCTTGATTGCCAGACCCAGCCTGTTCAGGTTGAGAACACTTGATCTTCATGAGAACCCACCTCACTGCTCAGGGATGGGAAGTAGCCATCCACTGAAGGTCTACACCCAGGTTGTCAAAGCCAACATGTCCAGTGCAAATACAGAGAGCGGTAACAATGCTGTGTTTTTTCCTTTTATTTCATTCCAGGTTTCTGATTGTCTTGGGGTGTTTGATCTTAGCTGTCCTGACAACTTTCAAGGAGTATGAAACTGTTTCGGGAGACTGGCTCCTCTTGCTGGTAAGTGGACTGGCTGCTGCATCACCCTGGTAATGTCCTTGAAATCAGCCCCATCAGCAGTGATGGAAACTTACTCCCAGCTCTGCATGCAATAAGATTTCTTCTGTTGGTCCTGCAGCAGTGACCATACACTTACACATTGGAAAGTTCCCAGTCCATTGTCAACACCGACCGAGTAAAAGGGAAGTAAGGAAAGAGGAAGAATTCCAGCCTGAGCCTTTTAAATAATGACTTTTCAGCATTTGCCTAACAGTTCTACCATCAAAGTATCAATAAATTTCCTAATGACCATGCCAGACCTGAGCACATTTGAAAACTCCTTTTTTGGGGATCATTCAACAAGTTTGATTAATTCTATAGTGTTCTACCAATCCCAGCATTTCTTTCAAGGGAGGTCATCAGAATTGGACTCATTCTTGTGCCCAATAGCACCATAACTGAAATTGTTGCGGGCAGTGCCTCCGATGACTATCCATGAGAGAACATGTATTTGCAGCCAATATATTCCTTTCTCTGTGTTTCCAGCATGCTTGTTTTATAAATGCTGGAGTTCATGCTCAAGACTGTATTTCTGTAGGCCTCCCATTTGGCAGAATAAAAAAATAGGGAAAACACCCTCCTTAAGTATAAATATGATGTATTAATCATTTTATGCAAATTACCCTGACAGACAACTTCCTCTGTTCCCCTAGCTGTCATGAAATAGAGAACACAACCTCTCACTTAACATGGCCTTGTAGAAAAGCATCCCTAGGGAAACTGCTCAGCAGAAGTAGTTCTGGGATCTCAATTTCCATTTCCCCTTGTACCCCCAGAGACATGTAGATCCGAGCAAGAACTAAATGCCAAAAGGAATGAAAGGTGAATTCCCCTTGCATGTTCCTTCCCAAAAAACGCCTGTATGAAAACACCCTCATCCCTTAGGGAATGTGAAACTTGCTTTCGGTCCCTGTTACCCTGCTTAGACCCATCTTTTCACATTTGAAAAAGCCTGAGGTTATTTTTCCTTCTCCTGTGCTTGCTTTTATGTGGCTCTCGGTGGTTTTCAGAAGTACCTAGCAGCTGTGGGTATGAGCATCAGGAAAAATCCCCCTTTCCTCCTTGCCAGCTATTCACAGAGAGGAAAAGTAACTGCGTGCCCCATGCTGCCCTTGGCCCATCTCCGCTGAGCACCTCAGAGAAGGTCTCTCCTCCCCATTCCTTCCCCATGCTTAGAAGGGTTCTTGAGCAAGGTGGAAAAGCCCGTTCTTCCATGCACCAGAAATTTAAGGGAATAATATATGCCTTAAATTTGTCTCATATATGCCTTTGTCATTGCCTTAAATTTATGACCATATGAATATACCATACCCTGTCCCTGTCTTTATAGGTATGGCTGCATGAATGAGCTGCTGGTGGGTAACCCCGGGTGTGGGTATACAAGTGCACTGTGGACTTTGCAGTCAGCACTTACATATGTCTTCTTATTTTGTGTGAAACAGGAGGTCTTTCTGTGAAGTAATTGCCCTTCCATTAAGGCAGGGTAAGCACTTCACATTTACCCAGCAGCAGGGGCACATCCTTTCTGCAGAATACTTACCAGGCTGTAAAGCTATGTCCCACTTTGCCTTGCCTCTTTCATAAACCTATATTCTCCTCCCCATTTTTTTCCCTCTCTCTCACACACATACCCCAACACTTGCACTTCATCTGTTTCCTCCAGCTATATCCTTGTGTCCAGAATTACTGCAAAACTTGTTATGAGTCTAACAGTGTAGCTTATGTCTTTGATACAGGAAACTTTTGCCATTTTCATCTTTGGAGCAGAGTTTGCCTTAAGAATCTGGGCTGCCGGGTGTTGCTGTCGCTACAAAGGATGGAGAGGGAGACTCAAATTTGCCAGGAAGCCTTTGTGCATGCTGGGTAGGCGTATGCTCTCTACTACTGTTCCCTGTTATGTCTTTTTCCTTCTAAGCCAGTGTGGGGGGATGTCCAAGAACCAGTGAATGGCAGTGCAAAGAGCCCTGAAATTAGATCTGCCCTTTGGGCTAGGAGCTGTGTCCTGCTTGGAGTAGTTATTTGAAGTACCCAGCAATAACGATTAATTTGAGAGACATTTGGGTAGCTGGTCAGTGAGAAAAAAATGGATCCTTCTACCATTCAAACACATTTTCCTTGTCCTGAGTCCCACTGCTTTTTTCTTAAGCTCATCCCCAAATACACCTTGTCTGCTTTCAGTTTCGAACCGCTTCATATCCCAATCCTATACCGTCTTCCCCAGTCCTCTTTCATATTCAAATGTTGTGTTTTACTTTTGTAATGTTGGTCTGCATTTGCAAACAAGTATCTTTGTGATTTCATCCATGTTATTTTTCAGGCTTGGAAGGAACTGCCTATAACTCTCCATAAAACTACTCATGATTTATGTTTGAATCCCTTCCTGAAACTCCCCATTATGTCCACAAACAAACCAGCCAATATTTAGGAGCTCACTCTGCCCTAAGCAGCTGTCATGTGCATCCACATTCATTCACTGTTTTCAGGACTCCCTCATTTGTTTCAATGCTCTTCAGGCCAAGCGCTAGCTTTTTGTTCCTTATTTGTACAGCACATAGCACTCTGGGGAGCTGTGGTGTTGCAGCTATATGAATACATGTCACTCTATTCCCTCTCCCTCCTTTTGTTCATTTTGTGCGTCTAAAGGGTAGACAAAATTGGAACAAATTTTCCTTGTGCATCTGTGCTACCTTCAATCTAGTAGTGCTCCTTTGGGTGCTACTGTTGTATAAATACTTCTTTTAATAACATTGTGAAGGCAGTAGAGCATGTTGTGAGCAAGTGGGATACTGTCTCATGCCTTCTTGGTAAAAGTGTCATCTCACTTCTGAGAATGAATCTTCACTGATTTCTGGGTAAAGAACAGAAAAGTTCCCACTGGATTTATTAATATCACCTTTTGGTTGGCACAAGTTTGTTTTGAGAATGATTGAAAGTGAAATCTGAAATCCATCCAGTGCCATTCTTTTTGACTGGAAATACAGTATGAAGACAATTTAAAGACTGAGTGCTCGGACAACGTTTGAAGCCTTTTGGTACCACTTTTTTCTTGTATATGTATAGGACCAAAAAGCAGGGGGGGGGGACAAGGAAAAGAAAGAAAAAGAAATAAAACAAGAAGAAGTGATGTGATTTGCATTTCAAACCTCTTCAGTTGATCGGCAAATTGGCCCTGTGAGCGCTTACAAAAAATTGTAGTACTGGCTTTGAGATTTTAATGGGAAAACTCAGCTAAAAGAGCAAAATACTAGATGCACTATCAAAAACTGAATTTCTTATTTGCTGACCTGTTCACTATGGTGTTCCTGTGGGACAGATGAATTGAAGGTTGTTTTTCTGTCAGCATTTGGCCACTGTTTCTGTGCATCCCTAAGCTAGCTCAGACAGTGTCTCAAGTCCAGTGCATTGATCTGTAAATAGATTACGAGGCTTTCTGGTGTGTTCTGTGCATGATGCCGACTGTGTGGCAGGTGCAGATATCTGTTTAATTGGCAAGAGAAGGCATTTTTTCAGGCAGCTTTAAAATTTTCCTAGGGAAATTTGCAGCACAACCAGATGGGATTAAGAAGCAGGTGATGGGGCCACTTTTGTTGGCAGGCTTTGTTCTTTTTGCCTTGCAGATATCTTTGTGCTGATTGCTTCAGTGCCAGTGGTTGCTGTTGGGAACCAAGGCAATGTTCTGGCCACATCTCTCAGAAGCCTCCGCTTTCTTCAGATCCTACGGATGCTCCGAATGGACAGGCGGGGCGGCACGTGGAAACTTTTGGGATCAGCCATTTGTGCACACAGCAAAGTAAGTGAGGAGCTTGCAGGGCTCAGCTGGGTTTGGGGGAGTGACATTGAAGGGAAAGAGAGGGGATGCACAGGTACAGCAATGCCTTGGGATTATGTCTAGTAGTTCAAGCAATAGTTTCGTCCTTTCAGCTTTGTTCCCTCTTCCATTCTCTGAACAATTTCTGCCCTTGTTTTACCCTTCTCTACTCAATAGTGGTGCTGGGAAGTGACAAAAGAGAGTGTTCATTCCCACACTCTTTACAATAGGAATTTTGCCTTTACACTGAATGAGAGCAGGGACGTCCCTTTAACAGTGAATTATGTTGAAATCTTTGACAGAAACGCCTCTGTAGTTGCAACATGTTTGTAGTGGCTTCTCAGACTTGTCTGATCAACAGATGGAGCAGGACTCAGGAGGGATGGAAAGAGGCTGGTTAGCAGAAATGTGGTTTCAGAGGAAGCTACTTGTATAATTTCTGTTTGGAAGCATGGGTCAGACAATACAAAGATGCACACAGTGTGAACCCAGACAGACAAAATTTCTAAAATCGTCTTCGCTTGGTATAAATTGATGCTATAGTCAGACATATCCTGTCTCGCACCAGACAGATATGTTCTGTTCTTGCATTTTCACCAAACATTATTACAAGTTAAAAACTATCTGCATAAAAATCCTCTCTAGATGAAATTTCTCATCTGCACAGGGTGTAGAAAAATTGCATATACTCTGTGCTACATACTGCTTTTTCTTATCCATGAATGACATTCCTGACATTTTAGGGGGTTTTGAAAATTAAAATGCCAGCTGGCATAGCATAATTAGACTTTGATTCTTTGTAGTGGCTGATAGGGATACCCACCCTGCTTCACTTCATACCAGCTTCTGTTTCTTCCCCATATAAACTTGCTACAAGGCAGGTGGTACATAAACACTTATGTCAGAAATGTTTCTCAGGAAACTGAGATCATGGAAGAAGTCTATGTGCCAAATACGTTGCTTAGAAATTGTTTAAAGCTTCATTGTGTGGGATTTCATTCAAATGTTCCTTGTTTGATTCCTCACCACCACCTTTTAGACCTCAGCTGGCTGAGGGAGATAAGAAGAGTTTGTGAGAACTTTGCTTTACTGGAGACACTAAAGAAACAATTTCAATAACAAGGTTAGCCAACAAATTTCCTTCTGTGGTTGCACACCAGAAATTAGCCAAGAAAGTTGATTTATTTCAAGACTCAATTATGAAATTGTCAGCTACAGCTTTTTTTTTTATACCCCCCCCCCCCCCCCCCCATGCAGTTCTCAGAAAATGAAAGGACCTGGAATATTGATTTTTTTACCCACTTTTGAAGAACTTTACCAAAAATGTTTCTGCTTTGTTTCAGACATTGCTGGGATTTTAAATTGGGTTGCCGCACCTCCCACCTCAGTGGGATTAGCCACACACTCCACTTTAGTCACTCTCTCTAAAACAAGGAAGCTCAGGTTTTATTTTCACACAGAGGATTTTCAAGGTCTGTTCTTATTGCATCAATTCATGGTGAAAACAACATTCATGGTGGAACCTGCTTTGATATGCCTAAAGAGAAGGAACTGCATCCTGCAGCCTTGGCTCTCTGGAGGTAGGGAGAGGACAGAGCTGTTGATTTGCTTGCCAAGACTGACCAAGCCTAAGGGCAGGAGGAACGGGAAGAGTCAAGGTCAGGGACAGAACCCTGCAGCACCCTGTGTCATGGGTACAGCCAAGCCCTTAGCCCAGCTTTATGCAGAACTACAACTGCAGATTGCTCCAAGCTGTTCCCAAGGAAGGTGCCATGTAAGGGCTAATTCTTGTAAATCTCTGCACTAATTCTCAGTAAGTGCTGAGCTGGACTGGTCATGGACTGTGACCAAGCCAGCGGCGACAGCTCTGCTGTTATCCTTCGTGCTTCTCTCTTCTCCCGATGTTTACTCTGCTACTGTGGGTATTGAGACTTTTCAGCCCCTCTATTGTCCATCTATTTCTTTTGCAGGAACTCATCACTGCTTGGTATATCGGGTTCCTGACACTCATCCTGTCGTCGTTTCTTGTTTATCTGGTCGAAAAAGATGTTCCTGAAAAGGATGCTAATGGGGTGGAGATGAAGGAAGAGTTTGAAACCTATGCAGATGCACTGTGGTGGGGGCTGGTAAGTGACTCAAAAAATACCTTATCCCCTCCTTAAAAACTTTGTATCCAAGAAGAGGAAGTAGTGATGTTAGGGATTACAGTATAAGTGCTGCAAAATTTGGGTGAGAGGCATGTTACTGGCATGACATTACCAAAGTAGGGATGCCCCTACAACCAATTAACAGAACTTAAATCCCTGTTGATTTTCAGTCAGACAAAGTCTGAAAGCAGGTGCTTAAACCTTCTTCAGAAATCAGTCTGTGCTCCTGGCTTCTGGGAAAGCTCTTTTTTAGTGGAGTGTCTCTTCAGGTATAACTGCACTGGCAGAGCCTATGTCTATGGGAGGACTAGCTCTCATGACAGCAGTATCCTGCCTGTGAGAGCTATGTCCCTCAGAAAATGGGAAGAACAAAGCTGGCCAATGACTGTTCTGTTGGGCTAGCAAAGTGCATCAAAGGTTTAGGCAGTATAGGTAGTCACTCATGGAAGTTTGGTCCATAAGGGGCCAGTGACTGAGGATGTCTCTGGATTCAGATGCAGGAAATAATAGAAAAATATTTCTGGAAAGGATAACTCAATAATTCTCTTGTTACATGCATTTCCTCAAATCACTCAAAGAATCCTATTGGTGGTAGGCTACTGAGCAAGAGGCACATTTAATACATCTCTTCTTGTCTGTTCTGATGCAGAGAGAAGTATTGGTTTGTGACACTGCTCATTTGATCACAAAATTTTCCTGCCACCTGGTAGACAGAATTCATGTTGCTTTGCTACCAATAGTTAGGGGAGTCTATATCATGCTGTGACTAAAATTCAACAGCATATTTTTTATTTAATGCAGTTCACTCATAAATGGCAAGATCCTTCCCCCCCTACTATTAATCAAAACGTCACTTGTTGCATACAACACCTGGATATTTTCATATCCTTTCCTATCTAGGACATTTAGGTAGAGTGTCACTGGTGAGAAAATGTACACAGTTGGAAGTCAGCAATTGTGCAGGAAAGGAGTAAGTTTTCACAAAGTCATCTTTGTTTTAAAAAGACTGGGACTTCAGAGACAGGTAGTCCTGATCGGTTGCTAAAGCTCTGCAAGCTGTTAACTGCCAAGTCCCGCTCCTAACTGTGCACTGATGGGGAGCAGGAGACTGACTCTGCATGCAGTGGCACATGGAGTTCCCTTTCACCAAATGCATCCTAGAAAGGCAGCTGCTTTAAGACCAAATCCATTGTCCATGGTGCAATGCCTCTGGACTATGATGCCATTAAAAGAAATTGGTTGGCCATTGTCAAGATCCTATTTCAAGAAGGTGTGCATAAGCACCCATAGAGCTAAGTGGGTTATGCTGGTTTCATGATGACATTTAAAGCAGATCTGTTGGCTTTGTTTTTCTTATGGGAAGTCCTGGTCATTCTGCCCACAGATCACCCTTGCTACGATTGGGTATGGTGACAAGACCCCCAAAACATGGGAGGGACGGCTGATTGCAGCTACATTCTCTCTCATTGGAGTGTCTTTCTTTGCTCTTCCTGCAGTAAGTACCTTTCCCCTCCTCTGTTAGCCATAGCCCTATGCTATGCCCTTGCAAAAAGTGATCAAAACTGCCAGTGGAATCAAAATCCCTTTCTAAGAAGTGTTTCAGACACTTGAGCTGGTCTATATCAGTAAATCAAACTCATTTCTTCCTAATTTTGCATAAAGCCTATTTGGAATAGTATGTCACCACGATACTCCTCGAACCGTGTGTGGGCATTGTGTGAGACAGTGCTAGCTGGCACAGGACAAAATTAATCCAGGAATTGAACACTCTGGGAAATCACAGGGCAGTTCATGAGCCTCTACCCTGGCTCAGTTTAGTTTATTGGTATTGACATAGCCATACAACACTTATTTTTAAAGGATTTGAGGCCTGTTGTTTTAATAATTAGGGTTGGGCCCATACTACCCAGCTCTAAACACTTGCAAGACAGAGATCTACATCTGAGTGTTCATCATAGGCCAGTGGTCATCCTTTATAACCAGTGCAGCTCTGCAGAGCATTTCATCTCACCTGTTTCCCTTCTTTCCTAGAGAAGATCTCTGACACCACCACAGAAGTGCTGTTTCTACCCACTAAGATTAAGGGAATTTAGATAGCAGGTGACAGTACAGGTATTTTTGATCTAGCCAGGTGAATCCTACTTTGGCTGCTTAAGAAATAATCTCTAAATTGCTTTTGAAAGTATATTTGTTCTGTTGTGTTACATAGGCCAAATATTTGCCTTGTCTACAAAGTCCTCAGGTAAGAATAGGACAAGATCTGGGTGAGATGGACCAAACACCAACTGAAACAATCCCAAGTCCAGATTTTAGGATATTTTTCCTTTAGATCGAGACTTGGAAAGAATTTCACAAAGGATGGGAAGTCCCACACACCCAAATCCAGAGTATGGTTAGCATAGCTCTTTTATCCCACAAGCAGAGTTTCACTCTACCCTGAGTGGAAAGTAATACACACCTGGAGACCTCCAGCCTGGAAAGGCAGTAGACATTCAATAAGTCTGTTGCGGACCTTAAAATTATTTGGTGTGGCCTGTAGCCCTTAGAGGATCATGACAAACTCGTTTTCTCATGAGCACAGCAGTGGGAAAGGCATGCACAAAGGTCCCATGTAGCCATATCCATCTCCATCTACAGACCTGTTTCCTCTCATTATTAATCCATTTTTTTCTGAGTAAGAAATGTCTAAAATATTGCATCACTCTATGCTTTCAGGGCATTTTGGGCTCAGGGCTGGCACTGAAGGTCCAGGAGCAACACCGTCAAAAACATTTTGAGAAAAGAAGAAAGCCAGCAGCTGAACTCATTCAGGTTTGCAGCTACTTATCTCCTCCTTGAAAGTGTTGTGTATGAAAACTGCTGCATCATGTTAATGAGGGCCACCACTTCCCCCCTGCCCAAATTCTCATTCCCCATTGTCGGAGGTGAGAATCTGTGTTTGTAAAGGAGTCAGTTTTTTCACATTAAGCTAAATAATCTAGTGGTCCTTGCAGTTTTTGAGGAATCTTTCAACTCCCAGAATATCTTTCAGAAGAACAGTGTCTTTAGAAGAAAGGGTCTCATCTGCTAGCTTCTGGAAACCAACCAACTTCTGCATCAGTGCCACGGTATCACAGAAAACAAGCTGTCAAAAACATATTCTTTCCAAAATCCAGGTTTTGTTATTTCCCTTGAGAGAGTTCTTTTACGTGCAAACAAAGTTATGTTGCTATTGATGTGAAAACAGCAAGAGAAATAACACAATAGAAACTGACAGTTTCAATCAAGGCAAATGACATACACAGTGGATGTGGTTTGTAAAAACTGAAACACACCCTGGATCTCCTGTTACGCCGCTGGACAATCAGAGGATTCAATGCAAAGAGGCTCCTTAGCTCACTTGGACTTCAGTTACAGCCTTTGTTATGAATTCAGAAAATTAAGCTTAAAATTACTAGTCAGGGGACTGACAAATTTGACAGTGTTACTCTTAGTAAGTGTGGAGCGCACCCTGATGGCAGTGAAGTAAACTGCAGCATTTACACAGGAACAGAGAAAGTTTCTGTGAGATCAGATGGAAGCATTGGTGCTCAGGATCAGACCAGTCCTCAGGAGAAACAGACTGAGTGGCTTATTATGCTGTTCTCATTAAAAACACTAGCAAACAGAAGGCTCTGCAGGGATGAGTTGTGAATTGAATTCACCTTTTAAATTAAAGCATCTCCACTTATCAGGTAGCTAATTTAGCTACAGTATTGTTTAGTTATGTGCTTGGAGAATTTTCATTGGAGCTGAATGCTGAAATAGAAAATTGCTCAGCAAAGTTTCCTCTGATGGTACATTAGATAGTAAACTAGCTTAAGCACTTCCAGAAATATTGGACAAGTCCAGCATTGCTTGAAACTCTTTTAGACATAGCAGACAGAAGAATAAAACAAGTTTAATCAAATGTAATATCTTCTTGATGTTGGTGGTTCTGTCCATGTCCTGTCTCCTTTAACAGTCCTCCAAAATCATAATCCAGTGTCAATAATTTTGCCATATAGTAACACTCATTCAGTATGGCTGATTAGTAATTAATTTCCAGATAGTCACTCAGGTGCATCATTATGTTCTTTGAAACAATCTGGCTGCTGTCAGCCTGGGGAATAGCTTTACCTAACACTAATTATTTCCTCTCCTCTATACTTCAGGCTGCCTGGAGATACTATGCTACTAACCCCAACAGGATTGATCTAGTTGCTACCTGGAGGTTTTATGAATCAATTGTATCATTTCCATTTTTCAGGTAAGTGCATTGTCCACCTCTCCATCATAATTTTCTGTGAAGTGTAAGTCAGGGCAGGAAACATAAACTTTATATATATATTAGTGAGGTTTTTGTAGGTAACAGATAATTGCCAGTTAACTTCCTGGCTGAGAATGAAAAACATGCTTTTGGCTTCTGGATCCATTTCTTCTCCCTTCCCCTGGTGGGATGTAACAGGGGCACATGGATAACTACATCAGTGGCTCTCATGTTGGCATTAAATAAAGGAGAAGGCTGCCTCACCATCAGCTTTCCTTTGTAACGCTCTGGAGTTCATTGCCCTAGAAATCTCAATTTCTCCCTCTGTAATTTTGATCCTGATAAAGTTTTAGCCCTGGATTTCAGAGGTGCCTGTATGTCTCACACCCTCTTTGATGCAGTTGTGTATTTTAAGATATGGGCTATGCTGAAAATTCTTACTTTCCCTTCTATTAATTCAACTAGTCTCAGAATTGCGTTGTTCATAGAGGCGGCCATGGCATGTGAACATAATTAATGCTTGTTAAATGCTTCTCTTTTGGCAATACCAATTGCTTAAGGGGATGGTTCAGTGGAGGACAGCCAAAGCATGTTTAAAACTGTCTTCCACTGGAACGATGAACTGAAGGTTCACAAGAAAACTTTTCTGGAGAGTTGGGGTCATGGTTTTATTTTAATAACCACTTCTGAGTTCAGTGGAAAGCGTTCCATAAAGACATTCAGACTTAATGGATGCTCATATGTTTATGGATATGAGTCTCTCTGATCCTCACTTTTCTTGCCAGTCAAACAGGCACCTTCCTCACCTTGAGGTCTTAAGATTTTAAAATGTTGTCCCTATAAAAGCCAAGACTTTTAGCTATAGACTATCAGCTGCTAATAATGGGCATTACTTACCCAAGTTTGTGCTTTAAACTTTCATTCTGGACTTGCTGTTATACCTCATTCTGAAAAAAAGTGCCCTTAAACTACTGCTCAGCTCAAACAGAGGTCTCCACACGTAAGTTGTGCTCACTGTACTAATACTGCAACTCCAGCTGTTGCTCAAACCTGGTTTGAAGAAACAGTTCAAGCTCCTGCCTTCACAATGGGCAAATTACAAATACTATATCTTTCTTTGTTTTATTCACAATATATTCCTTTAGGATTGATTTAATGTACGTCAAAAAGGAAATCTCTAAGAAAATAAGTGTTTAATTAAGTCTCAGTACATTTCTTTCCTTTTCTCTATCCCTTCTCAGTCTATCTATTCCCACATTATCCATTACAGAGTCATTTCTAGAGGGTTTCTTCACCTCAGATTTTGTTCAGAGAATAATTCTCAGGCCCTCCTGGAGTCTAGACTCATTACTGTGACTTCAAGCTTGTTCATTGTATGTAGGTTCTTCTGTGATTCAAATGTGACCTGAAATTTAATAGGTGTTTTGCAAATAAGGTCCTGGGAGAGAGGGCAAGGGAGTTCACTTCTCACCAAAGATTGGATTGCCGGTCTAAGCAGCACAGATTGGTTTCAGGAACCTATATCACTTTCTTTGTTTTATGGCTGGTTGAAAATGTAGCTTTTATTCTGCTGTCAGTTATGATCACAGAACAAAAGAGGTATAAACTATTAGCAACAGATTAGTGATTTATGTTCAAAAAATCTACTGAATTTATTTTGTCTTTATTCTCTCCTTGCTTTCTTGTATCGCTTCCTCTCTTCTATAAAAGGAAAGAGCAATTGGATGGTACTGCCAGGTATGTAGCTGCTATTATTATAGCCTTGTTTTAATACAGTTCTTGGAGGATGCAGGTTAAATGGTTCTTTGTGAATTCATGACCTGTTAACCAAAACATGCTACTAACACCACAGGTAGTCGTTAAAAGTTATTAACCAATCCATTTCCTAATTGCTTGCTTTTCTCCCAATTTAACAACACAGCTAAAATGCTAATCGTACAAATGCAGTGTTGCTTGCTGATTGTCTGTAAACAGCTTTATTGTTTGTTATGAATAATCATGGTCTAGATTTCTCCTGATCCATGCCATAGAGTCAGGGTTTAGCATCCAGATCATTCTGGGGTGAATTTAAAGTTCTGCTTCATGTTATTGCTCAACAGTCCTGCACAGAGCAATGTTATGGTGTAAGGGACCAAGTCTGTGTCGATTCACCATGTGCAAAGATTTCTTCACGATAAATAGTAAGATGGATGGCTAAGATGGATCAGCAGGATAGTCAATCTCTCTGGCAGTACTAAAAAAGCTACATTAGGTTTGAGGCCTTGGTCCCACCCCTCCTGAAACAGATGGGAAAGCTCCCAGTCACTTTGGGGAATTTACAAGCAAAGAGAACAAAGGAATCATCAATCCTTATACTGGTCAGTCACTGATGACTACAGCAGAGCAGTCATTCTCAGTCAACCTGCAAGGTCTCAAATGGTAATGATATATTTATAACCCCCTCCAGCTAAGTTGCAGATTCAAAAGCACATAAAATAATTCAACCTCTTAGGTTGAAAATGTGAAATACTTAATGCTAAACTTCTATCAATGGATCACCCACAATGAAAGTCAATAGCAATTAAAGGATAAATGGTTCCACAGACTCGTGCTGAAGGTATTTCCATTAGCATCACATTTACAATGGAGAGAAAAAGAGCAAGAATTGTAGAAAAATTTGAAAACTGTTAGTCAGAAATCAGGCCTGTGTTCCAGTCCCTGGCCTGATGAAAAGTTATCTTTTTGGTTTTTTACACATTTCATGCAACACATGACAGCTTCACTAAAGCAAGCTGAAAAAAAACCCAGATTCACACTTGCTGTTCTATGCATTTTGGGGGATCAAACCTCCTTTAACACAAAAGAAAAACCTATATCAAGTTTTCTTACAATACAGGCAAGTGCTGTAGTGCCAAGTTATCGGGAAAAGATGACTTCCTCCTCCTGCCACCATTATCATGAGCTAATCTGCTCCTCTTCAAAGACTGCCTGGATGGGAGTTACCTCATTTGTGAACCCTCATGAACCTTAAGTACTATACATCCATGACACTGCCCAGGCTAAACAGTCATGAGCAAGCTCACTTGCGTTAATGTAGATGTCTGGAAATTTTAGCCACCTGCAGTGCTAGCAGGAGCTGAATTTTGGCCCTTAATATGTAGGAGAGAGCTTAGGAGCTGAAATCCTTTTGAGTATGTAACTCCATACCTTGAGCCAAAACGTGTTCTGACTCAGATGCAGCAGCAGATTAAAATTAGACAAGTGAATGATTGCTGCAGTTTGCTGTTGGTCACAGCCCCCCTAGAGAAGCTCCTGCACCTGCAGTGACAGAACAGTTCATGGAGTAGCTTCTGAGTTACTGTATCTTTCAGACCAGTAGTAGAAGTCATTTTATGTTGATGCACTGTATTAAAAATGGAAAAGTATGACTCACAGATCAAAATCTTTAAAACTGTAATCCCAAGATCCATCTTGCTTTTATGTTGTTATATATGTAATAACCTTCAGCAAAAAAGTCAGTAAAACTGCATTGGAGCCTTCCTGTTAGCAGGACTGTGTTTATGGAAATAAGCATTCAATAAGAGGGATTGGAAACCTTCCAGGTAATCAGACAAATGATGGTACTTGTGGGAACATCCACTGACTTCAGTAGACATGGGACTGAGCCATAAAATCTGGTTGTTTTGACAGTCCCACCTCCCATCTCTCATAAAACTTATTTACAGACCAGATAATTAAAAAAAAAAAAAAAAAATCCTCTTCCTCCTACAGTGATTTAGTATAGAAAGTATTACTCGTACTCCACTGCAGTTTGCGTTTAAGGCTGTATTGAAATAAATGAGCACTAAGGGAATGCAGTCCTACTGGAGAGAACAGCCCATAAGTGCACTCAGTCTCCAGGTTCTTGGATCAGTTAAGTACTTAATGGGAAAGCTGTAGTAATAAACCTCATTGTCTGAACAGTGGTTGATAAAGGAGAGAGAAGAATTGGTCCAAAGCTTTCCCAGAAGAGTCGGAAAATTTAACTAGTTAATAAACTAGAAAGAAGTCCTGGCTGTGTGAAAATTTGAGGATGGGTAGTGCTTTAAGTGGCAGGGTTTCTTTTCAGTGATGTGAAAGCTCTTTAGGAAACCCAGAGTAGTAGAGTTGAACTCTGTGACAGATCTTTCTAGGATCTCTCCTTGGAAGCAGGACCTGGCATCATGACAAAGTTACAGCTAGATGTGGCTCCTTGCTCTTACACCATTTGGGAAAAACACAGGGGAGACAACAGAGTGGAAAAGACCATTTCAGAAGTTGGATCCCAAGGCAAGGCTGCAGGGAAAGACTTGTGATAGTAGAAAGCTGATTAAAGTTTGGCAGCAGCCCAAGGTTTTATTGAAGCTCCCTTTAAACTAAAACTGTGAAGATGTGAGATATGATGAAGAGCACATCGGGCTACCTTTGAACTAGACAGTAGGCTGAGTCCTGTAAGCAGTGAAGGGAATTGGTACACATGATGCTGCTCTGTTAAGAATAGCATTTTCCCTACATGCCCTGTATAGTGCCCCAAACCAGGAGGAACTGGGGCTGTGCTATTCATTGCTCACTGGTGGGGAGTTCAGTGACTTCATGCCACAGGTGCCACTAGCTTTTTCGTCCTTAATCAATGCCTAAATCTACCAGCCCATGAAATCTCAGATAGCAATTGCTCTTCTGCATGTATCGCAAAGCCTTTTCATCTGTTCAGCTCCCAAGAAGGAAGATTTCTGAGAAAGAGATATTAGTGCTCATTTCTTCTGGAGTGCAGCAAATCATTCGGCAAACATTTGGGTGCCCAACTTACATTTAAGGTGGGCCTTTGCTTGATGGACATATTGTTAATTTTGAACCAACTTTTTATGTCTATGTTTGAAGAATGAATTGTGGGCCTGATTTTTCAGCGCTGTTGTTAGCAGCTGTTCCACTGATTTTGACTAGCATCAAAGCTTTGACACTCACCTATACAAGCACTTTGGCGAGGGATTTTGAACTTTATCCTAGGGTCTTGCTCCTAATTAGCATTGTCCAACTGTAGAACTAGACATCAGGAGAGCATTTTCATTCCTAGATTTATTATTATGTGATTGCAGAAAAGTAATTTATCTCTGTTTCATTATCTCTAAAAGATAAATAATATTTCTCTGCCTTTGGAAAGTTGGTTTGATTTTTTTTTTTAAGTGGCAGAATCGGTGTTAGTCCTTCCTATTATGTGAGTATGAAAGAATGCATATAATGTGGTGCATTTTTGTGTTGCCAGTAGTAACAGCATAATGAAAATAAAATCATACTTTGCAAGGTGGAAAATTTCAGCCAGCATTTCTTCTTAATACATTTGCCCAAAACAGGAAGGAGAAAAAAGCCACTCTGATCTGCACACTTCATTAACTACAAATGAAAGGCTGTTCCCATTCTTCTTCATAGAGCTTTTCATGGGTATTCATTAACGTCTCATCTTAATAACTTTTCTTCACTTTACAGTAATGTCATGTTTAGTAGGGAGTCATTCTTTGGATCAAGCCTCACAAGAAAACTTAGGTATATACATTCAAGTAACAATTGAGCCTTACTCTTTTCGTATTTCTTGCATGCCATTCTCTGCCTGCACTTTCTGTTTTTACTACAGTAGTTCATCTAACCACAATAAAAAGTAAGGTGCGATAAGACTGAAAATTTATTTAATCATTAAAAGAAAGTTGCATGACCTTGCAGATAGATCATTGTTCCGCTGTTCAGAAAACATGGGATCTAATCCTGGCTCTGCCAACAATCTGCTTAGAAACAAGTGCTTTTCTGTTTCTATAGAAGGGGAATGATACTAACCTACTCTGCAAATCATTTAGAAATTTACTGTAAGAAAAATACACTGTAAGAGCTAAGTACTGTTCTTTATGCAGTCCCAACCCTGTCAACACAAATTCATGCAAGTTACTTTGCATTTGAGTTCAGTGGAACATCATCTCCGCATGTGTATTTGTAGGTTCTGGTTCAGCAAATAGAAAACAAGTGGATGCTTTTGATGATCTGAATAAAGTTAGTGACATGCTTAAATATCTTGCTGAACTGTGACCTAAGATGTGGGGCAAGAACTTTATCTTCCAGCAAAGAGACATAGAAATAATTTGTGGCATTTCAGGAATCTGAAAGACACTTCATCGGAAATAATAATATTTTGCCTAAATTGTCAAGCATTTTATTCTACATCACACAAACATCTTGCTGTCATTTAACTTTAGCTCATCATTCTCATTCCCACTTCATTCCACAAACATGAAATCATCAACACACGACTAAGCTTTTCTAGCCTAAGCTCTTCCACTTTTGGTGAGCTGCTAGTGAAGCACTCCATTTTTTCATTGGATGATTGGCCTCTGCATAATAGTCAAGAGAATGATTTTGCAGTTTAGTTTGCTTTCCAGTGGTTGATACATGGAGATATGTTCACTGCAAAGTAAAGAGTGTGTCAACATCCATAACGTTTCTACCTACATTGCTGGCTGCATCCATTGGTGAAAAATATCCATCCTATTGTAACCAAGAATTGAACTTGGTTTTTTCTTCCCATGGATTTGTGTGACATTGCTTATTTTTACCCATTTCCAATCACTTTAGAAAGTGTGGATGAGAAGAGGGGCTAAGCAAAGGCCTTTATTGTGCATAAGGGCTCTTTCTCTTTCTGAAGGGCATCAAAGTTGAGCCCAAATTAGGACTTGTGATCATGTTTCTGGGCAAATAATCTGGATGGTAGGTGAGTTTGGATTTAGAGTCACGCCTACACTTAAATACCCATGAGGACATACACCACTAAAGAGTGTGGAAATTGGTTGGCTAAAAAGGGATGTTTCCTCCTCAGACATTAGAAACTTGCAGATTTAGACCTCAAGATTCAGGGTGCAAAGTGGCTTTTTAAATGAAGACATTAGTTGTCAAGAAGTTGCAGTCCATTATTTTGAGTCTGAACATTTTTGTGAGGTCCTCTCTATAGAAAAGAATGTTACCTGATGAAAGGGAAAGCTGATTAGCCAAAGTTTGGAAGTACCTTGGAAGTGCAGAATGCTCTTTGGTTTATATTAAAAATCATGTACTCTGAGATCAGTTGAACATGTTCACTGCAGGATTCATGGCTGTCATCATAACATTAGGTTTTGTGCTAATTTCTGTTGGGAATAGTTCAAAGCAGAATACTTCTGGAAATCTCATTCAGAATGTTTGGTTTTCCAAAGCTAAGTTCACTCATATAGATACAGCTGATAATGTACTAAAATACTGGATTAAATGTGACTGCCTTTTGCTTTCAGTTACTTGAGATCGCCTAGATCTAGTGATTAGACAAACTGCAAAAAATATGGAGAAATTTCCTGATTATTATTAGTCCTTGTTAGGTGAAAGTGGTAAATACATGGAAGAGGGCTGTGTTTGATTCACTGTTAGCATTAATTCATTATTTTTCTTCTCATACATGTACCATTTGTTTATGAAACTCCAATACTAGGCAAAGCACAGAGAGGAGAGTATCTGGCTTGCATGATGGGATGTAACTGCACTATTTCCTTGCATGACTGTTTCTGGAAAAGTATTTCTAGTTCAGTGGTTCCCACTCTCTTCTGAGCAACAGTAAAACTTCTGCTGCAGAAGCCAGCCATCTCTTGTATATTCAGCCACCAAATTCATCTCTCAGATGGTCCGAAATAATTCCCACTGCTCTCGAGGAACAAGAATCTGAGAGCTGAATTTTTCTTTGGGTAGGAAGCTTTCAAGCCAAACTGTCAGCACTGCTTCTGCCTTTCTCCCTTTATGGTGATCTGTACCTACCCCAGAATTAAGGAGTTCTCATCCTGGGACTCCAAAGACAAAGGTTTTGGGAAAATTTTTATTCCACCACAAGGGAGAAGCTGCAATAGCATGCAAGACAAGCAATGGCGACATATCCCAAGTTAGTCAGAGAAACAACTCTGAACATTTATCAGCATGTTTGGGATGTATTTGAATCCCCCCCCAGTTTCTGGAACTGCGCTTGAAGTCGGGAATCACTTTTTATTGAATGTAAGGAAGCCAAATGAAGTGGGACCACTGTCCCAAGGGGAGGAAGAGTAGCTAATATCAGTAGGAGGATTCTGAAAGACAAGCAGCAGTACATGAACCTGTGGGTGGGAACCACTGTCCTAGCCACTCTCATGAAGGATGATGTGATCTGCGCATGCTTCATACTCTGAGACTGAGCCATGCGCATGCTGTTTTAATGAAGAAGATTGTGTCATGAGAACCAATGTTTCCTAAGTCTTTTTAAAAAGCACAATGAAAACAAAAACCCCAGCAGACCCAGGTTTCATCCCTTGGAAATGAGAATAAAGTTAATTCTTTTTTTTTTTTCTGATGACAGCTAGTCATTATCTGGAAAGAAGCTTGGGTTTTGTTTTGGTTTTTTTCTTTTGTATACAACATACTGTTGTATTTTTTCATGTGAAGCTGATGAATTATTTTCTGATGATTCTACTGCTCTGGCTGCCTGGATATAAACACAATTGTCTATATTTGTTACATAAACATACTGTTATGAATCTGAATGTTACTTTAAGGGTTAATCATCAGGATTCAATTAATGAGGAAGGCTTCAGCTCAGGTAACTTTAACTTAGACTAGAGACCTGATTTTTAAATGACCTCTTATTTAGATCTTTCTGTAGTCAATAACGAGAGACAAGGTTCCCCAGCTGTAAAGTCATCCCAAACTGAAATGGAGCTGAACTGCACTCTATAAGTTGCTAACTTCCCACTGATTATAGAAACAGATCTAAAGATTAACCTTAGACAGGACATTTAACTTTTTAACCAGCTTATGACAGATAAGATGACTTCTAGCTCTTAAACCTAAGATGCTCAAGCAACAGTCTTGGGACAATGGTTTGCTCCTAAACTGACACTTATCAATGGGGATAGTTGAGAAACTCCCTAGGAAGAGAATTTGGGAATGCTTTTGGTTCATATTATCTACCTTAAAACTCACCCCACAAAAAAAAAAAAAAAAACAACAAACCCACAAACCAATACAAAAACCCCCAAACAAACAAACAAACAAACAACAAAAAAACCCAAACAACAACAAAAAAACAACCCACAAATGAGTGTGCCTACATATGCAGTGGAAAATATCACTACAAATAAGTGGCTTTGTGTGCTGACTGCTGAGGAATATTTTGATCTGTTTTGATCTATGAGGAGGATATCAAATCTTGGTCACTCTTGTTCTTGTATAGCTGCGTATACTGCCTATATTTCTGTCCTATATTGGATACTTTGCATCATCCACTGACCCTTTTCCTGCTGGTCTGTTCCCTACAGATCCTTGCAATGCACTTTAATCCTCCTTGTCTTTTGGTAAGGAAGGCAGTTATTACAGGAGTTTTAAGGGGCAAACTTTGAGAGATCTGGATATGTATTTTCACGGACTAAGCAAGTTTCTGGAGATAGAGTCAGAGGCCACATGTAATGGCAATTATATTTTTCTAATATAGTATTAAACTACTTTTTATAAACAATAGCAATCTTCTGTCTCACCTAGTTTTTTGTTTCTTCATCTTTCAGGTTCTCTGTCTTAAACACATTCTTCTCTTGAGAACTTCTCTGTAGTGTTACTAAAACAAATCTTGTGACGCTTAATACTTTACTCAAAGCCAATGCGTAGTATGTGACCATTTCTTGCCTTTGAGGAAATCACCTCATCGTCTGAAATTATCTGAGTTTCACTGCTAGATTTCATCCTTCTAGGAGCTTCCTTCTCATCCTGGAAGGCCTCTCCAGAAGCTCTTGAACCAAGACATTCAATCTTGAAATCCTGAAGAAGACTACAGTCTCCCCTTTCATCTGAGATTCATCTATCATTGGTGACCTGTTAATCCCTCCATGAGGAAAATCTGATCTCCACAAGCCTGTTGTACATACGATTTTTTCAGGCCTAGGGCAAAATGTCTTCATTTTATTATCACTGAATAGATCTACTCATTCTAAAACTGCTTCAGTTTCTTCCTTCTTGTAGCTTACTACACATTCTCCTTCAATCTACAAAGATTACCACCATGCCAAGCATGCTTAATTGCTGTCTTTTTTTCCTCACACTGAAGACGTCACAAGCTCACTCTCTCTAACATCTTCATGCCCATCAGTTTATATTGTGTAGCTGACTCTGTTATCAGATAGATTTTTGGTGCATTTCTTTGCATTAAAATCCTTTTCAGTGATGTGCCATGATTCCAGCCTCTTCTTGACAGTCCTTCTGGAAATTAATTCCTCCTTCAAACTTTTATTTGTTTACTAATGAGACATGAGAATTTATTTTTCCTACTTGCCCCCCCCCAGCCATTCAGTTGAATTTTACTTCCTCACCATTATTTTTCATATCCGTTCAAAACTTGCTCATTAGCTGTCGTCTTCTGTATATATTTTTCTCCTATATATGGTAGCTAAGTGCTTGAAGAATCCAAATTTCACAGAAATGCCATGGAATTAAGACATCTGTCTTATAAAGCACTACTGCTCTCAAACATGGACTCTGAAACAGAGACATGAAAGTGATGCAGAAAAGAGATCACAGGATTTTCCCTATCTTAGTAGAACACAAATCACTTGGACTCTTCACTCACCATCAGTTCAGCCTTTAGAACACTTTGGTGGATCAATCAGATCAAGATTCCAAGCAAAAAGCAAGCACTATGGAAACCATTTTTTAAATAAGTTCTTAAGACTGAACATAAGACTGCCCTACATATCCTGTGGTGACTAATTTGCCACAGATGTCAACAAGTAACATCTCATATTTTTCTACAAAGAAAGTAATTGCTGATTTTTGCTCTGTACATTTGTCTTCACTTTGTATATCTTCCCTGCCATGCCATGAATTCCTCAGGAAATGACATTAGGGCAAAGTCTCAGTAATATTAGTACCATACACTTAGACTGTTCTAATTCTTCACTAGGATACATGCTTTTATCTTCTCACATCATTTACTTGAGTCCTGGCAATGCTGATATATCAGGACTAGTCATGTGTCTCCATACTCACACAAGTCCTTCTTAGTTCTTAGTCCTACTTCCATACTTGCACACACATACACCCGTCATACATGCAATGACATGGCAAGTGTCTGATTTTACTAGGCTGCAAAAATTGCGTTCACAAGTATTGTCATGTTGTTAACAAGAAAATTCAGAAGGCCTGAATAATTAGTGCTTCCATATTTTGTGACAGGGTAGCTCATATTTCATTACCTCCTGGTCAAAGATATATTAATCAGAAACAAACAGTAGAGGTGAGGGCCCCAGTAATTAATATTAGAAAACCAACAAACCAATCAAAAAAAACCCCAACCAAAAACCAACACAAAAACCTGCAACAGCTGTGATGTTCAATGCTCAGGTCAGGTAATGATTTTTTATGCTGTATTATTGCAGTATTCCTACTAGAGTCAGCACTCTTATGAAAGCTGCGATGTCATCATATGTGTCTTTAAATCTTGCCTTTATCATTTTAAAAGGAATGTCCTAAGAACTTTCATTTTGGTGGGTTACTGCAACAGGCAGAGCTCTGAGATAGAAACAGATCCTTCTTTCAAAGAGGTACACCAGTGACACCAGAGATCGTAGGACATACAAATAATCCATCTGACCAAGATAACTCCTTAAACAGAGGACAAGTAGTTCTGTGAGTGAGACCCTTCACTTGCAAAGTCTGCACACAAGTCTTCATCTTTGTCCTCTACGTCCTTGCATGGTGGACCCTCCCCACACTTGCCTCTCCTGCCAGCAAGTTTAGTGGCTTCAGCTGAGCATACTACACAGATACTTCTCTGCATACCTATGAAATCTCTTTCTTCTGGTCACCACTGCTGTTTGTCCTTTAGGTCTGCTCCCATCTGTGGCTCCCAGAAACCTGCCAGCTGTGGTGGCTTCTTCTCTACCCCCACTCAACCTGCTTGACCTGGTGTCCTGCACAGAACTGGCTCTTGACCATGCGTGCACAATTCACCTTTCCCCAGAGCTGTCCCACACTGCAACATCCAGGAATGGGTTAACAGGCAGGCTTTCTTCCCATGGCTTAGCCCCACATTTTTTTTAACAAATGTGCAATTAACAAATACTAAGCAGCAAAGTGAACAAGCAAATCAAATATTGATACCATCTATCACCTACAAAGTTTTCAGAGCATATATAAGCTGATATACTCACTAGCAAATTCCTTTTGTGTTGCTCTTTTCAGTGGTATTAGTAATTGCTTTTAAGACTGTTACAGTCATCAGGCTGTCAGAAGGGTTACTGATGCTAGTAAGACAGCAGGTAGATGCAATGTCACTGAAGGACAAATGTCTTTGGTCAGTAAATCTGTAAGAGGACAGTGCAAGGAATCATCAGAGGAACAAAGGATGTCACTTCACTGCAATTCATATAGGTCACCTCAATTTCTAGTATAGTGAGAGATGACTGAAAGTGAATGGTGGAGAGAACTGCATAGCCTGCCCTACCATGCACCTAGTAATTGCTTGGCAATGCCTTTCCAGTGTTTTGGTGATAATTTGTTTGGTTCACAGCACATCTGACTTTCTTTTATTCCTGGATATGCACATGAGTTATTCATTTAATAGCCTGCCACAGACCCAGTAGTTAAAGAAAGCACTGAAGAGGGAAGGCCAAGCATCCTTATAATTAGACAATATAACTGCCTAAGTAGTGGTGTTTCTCTTAATAATAAATCTAATGCTTCAGACATGCTACAGGAGTTGATGCACTGTGATGCATTACATGGAGAAGATAGCAAGACCCTCTGGTAACATTTTCAACATTGATACAAAAAAATGCTCATAAAAAGCAGTTAATTATCTGTGGAGCTTAACTGTTGCTTACAAAGACATTGATGTATTATGGTAGCCCCAGCAGTGTCCTTGTGTACAAAACATTTATTTACCCCATTATATACTTAAAGCATCATGAAAACAATTAAAAGTGTACAAAGGAGGAAAATGATTACTTTTGCTTATTTTGTAGCCAAAAGCTGGGTCTCTTGGATCGGGTTCGTGGTACCAATACTAAAGGAAAGCTATTTACCCCTCTGAATGTAGATGCCATTGAAGAAAGTCCTTCAAAAGAGCCTAAGAATATTGTCTTGAATAATAAGGAGCGTTTTCGCACTGCATTCCGAATGAAAGCGTACGCTTTTTGGCAAAGCTCAGAAGGTAGCCCATCTGTGTTGATTTCTTTCTATCCATTCCTTATTCTCCCCATTTCACTTTGTTCCTCTGCATCTTCTGTTGAAGGTTTGTGACTTTCTGGGCCACGCATGGCTGGTGCCTGGTTTTACACGACACATTTGGGGAAGCCCCAGGAAATGAATGCCGGAGTCCAGGCAACACAGTGCTTGAAATAAGACAATGGCCCTCCATAAAACCAGCAATTGATAATGGATAAAGACAGTGGTGGAATCAACCTATTTGTCCTGGAAAAAGAGGGCACACTGGGCAGTGAATCTATATTGCCAAAAAGGCATGTGCCATCATGGCTTGGTTTATCAGCAGGGATGCTCTGCTAAGGTAGCTCCCTCCTAGACTGCATCTGACCCTGCACTAGCCTGCGTCCAGGCATCTCAAATATCTCCTTATTGCAGTCTTTTAAAACCTTGTTTTATAGAGTCAACAGCTGCTTCCCTCCCACTCTCCCTAAGACTGCTGCCCCTCAGCAGGTTTCCATTGGGAGTCCGTGCAACATCACAGGGCATTTTTCCTCTCAGCTTCCCTCAGCACATGTTTTCCTCTTCTTGCCTATAGCGTCAAATGGTCTCTAAATAACAGTTTCTCCTTTATTGCGCCAGCTGGCATCAGTACATGCTGGGCATACTACCAGGGGTGTAGTCTGGGTGTCCGCACTGGGAACTTGATTATTCTCTTCCCTGAAGGTACATGAGCTCCAAGCAGTGCAAGTGGGAGGAGAACTTGGCCTGTAGCTTCTACACCTACTTTAGCCTTATGTAAAATAATTTTGGCAAATATTTTTCATTGTAAAAGCTTCTAGAAGTGGGAACTTCTAAATCCATTGGAAAGGAAAAAAAGTTCCCAATGTTTCAGAAATGCTGGAATCTGAGAGGAGATCCCTCAAATAACGTGTCTTACAGCTGTCCCAGCAGAATTATGAGATCCCTTTCAGGAATTTGACCAGAAAAAGAGGAACCTGCAAGAGATGTTCCTTTGCTAAATTACACTTACTTTATGTAGTGCTTTAGTCAGCCAGACCTCCCTCTAAGTATTGTGTGGTCAGATGTTCACACAGCTTTTTTTTGACCTGCTTTGCAGATGCAGGAACAGGGGAACCCATGGCAGAAGAGAGAGGCGACAGTAGCGACTTCCTTATGGAAGACATGATCCCCACATTCAAGACAGCCATCCGAGCTGTCAGGTAAATGTCTCTGATGCTCCTCAATGCTTTGCTTTGACTTTGAATGCTTATGCTTTGGGAAATCACATTACCGTGTTGCTACATGTTGATTCAGTGTTGCTGTTATTGCTTTTTTTTTCAAAATGCAATAGATTAGGTAATACTAGATACATTGAAAAACACAAGATAGAGCCTATTTAAAGTCCTCTTTGAAAATATGCAGAAAGGAAAATGTTTTTCAGTAACATTGACCATGCCATTTTTGCAAGATACTCCATAAATATATTTATTATAAAATAATATTGTCTACAGTTCCTCATTAAAATATGCTAAAAATACAGTATCTTGCTCAATTTAGTGACTGTAGTATTCATGTAAAACTGGAATTTTTGCTTAACAACAAACTCTGAGCTGACTCAACTCTTCTTTATTCACAATTGCATGAGTGTGCAATATACTTTTCAGCTGTCATCTTTTAATAGATGCTGAGGTCTCCGTTTCAGCAGTCTTCAGCTTGACATGTGTCAACTCTATTTTCATATCACAGGAGATATTCCCTAGGGTTAGAAAACTGCTAGTAAGGCTTGATAATATGTTTAGCATATCAAGCACATAGAATTAATGCACTGATGCTCTGCTACTCCTCAACTCAGTATTTTTTACTCTCTTCCCTTGAAAAATGCCCCCATAGGAAAATACTTTGCTTTCATTGTGATTGCTTTTTATTCCAGAAGTTGTTAGTTTTGGGCCAGGGAGTTACTACCTTCCAGGTGAAATACTGAAAGTCTGGAGAGCCCCAAAATTATCTTCTTAAAAAAGCTTCAAGGAAGATGGTTATAAGCATATAACCATATATTTATATGTATATAACCATAATACGTATTCTCCTGGTTCTTTTCCAATTGCGTGCTGGATTACCAGTCATTAAAAATTCCGTGTTTTCTCAAGTCTGCTGAAATCCATGTCCCACAGGCTTTGCTCATGACTGCTTCCCTCCCACTGGAAGTTTCTTCATCCCTACTTCCTCCGTAGTTTTTCCTTTCTTTCCCTGACACCTGCTTGCTTTCAAACACAGACTATACATCTGTCCCGTTTTCCGGCCCCATCTCCATGAGACATGCTATTATTACTTTTGCAAAACTTCCTTTCCCACATCCCGTCCAAATCTAATTGATTCATGCAATTTCCCTTTAAACTCAATTATGAGCCAAGCTTTTTTTTTTTTTTTTTTTTTTTTTTTTTTTCCTTGTGTAGCTTACCCAGACCCTGAAGGCTAATGGGAAGTAATCCTTTCAGACAAAACCACTTAATGGGTTTTCAGGGTCATGATCAAGGAGATTTTAAATTGAAATTGCCAACACTGTGATTTCTATTTTTCACTTATGCTTTTTTTAAGTATAGTTTTTCTGTTATCATATATAGTTTGGCTAAAATGGGTGTAGGTATAATTCTGAAATCTTGAAAGATTTGTAAACAGTGTTAAAGAGTCAAAACCCCCTACAATGTCATAATAGAATTATCTTTCATTTAGCAAAGTTTATACAGATTTTTAAAAAGTTAAAAAAAAAAACCACCAACCTTGAATAAAAAACAGGTCAGAATCCTAACAGATGACAGCAGTTCCCCAATTCAGACCAATAAGAACATGGACATTCTACTGAGAAAGCAAACCTCAGACCCCAAGCCTAAGACAGATCAAAGAAATAAAATGCTTTTCATTCTTTATGTATGTTTCTTGTCTATTTGTTTACTCTGCCAAGATACAACAGCGTAAATTAATGTATAAATAGAAAAGAATGAAAAAAAAAGAATGCCAAACAGTTTTTAAGTGCACTGGCCAGCGGTGTTCCTTACTAATTATGTTATTAATTGCTAGGACATTTTATAATAATAGTAATAAGAAGAACTGTTATTATTATTATTATTATTGTTGTTGTTGTTATTATTACTACAACAACAATAATGTTATACTGCTCTTTTTTCAAGGACACTTCAGGCAGTTCTAACACTTTTTCTTTTTTCCACAACTTGAACTGCTGCTGAGTTCTTAAATTCCACATTTCTATCTAATTAACATTCCTATCCGAAACTTTCCCAGGTGCAAAATGAAAACCAAGTTGAAAATGATTCAGCGTTATGTATACTATAAATTAGCTTTATAATAGGCTGAAGCATAAAAAAGCAGCTTCAGCTTCACAACTTCAAAATCTCCTGTGACTTGTGTTGTTCAAAATCAAATTCCACATGTGATTTTGTAGCTTTGAACCATTTCTAGTTATGATAGTGCTGAAAAAAGACATTTTGTATGTATAATTCGGTTTAGTCTATTAATTATGAAAAGCCAACTATTATATATTTATAAATGTGGTATGATATTATAGATTGTCTGATTATGTTTTATTGTCTTGTTTTGAAATAACATGCTCAATTTCCAAACATACAAAGTATTTATCAATTATCAAGATAATATCAAATATCAAGATAAACCTGCAAATTACCATTATGGAATTAATGTAAGAAGTTAATAATTTTTCTGTTTGTTTTGCAGAATACTACAGTTTCGTCTCTATAAAAAAAAATTCAAGGAGACTTTGAGGCCTTATGATGTAAAGGATGTGATAGAGCAATACTCAGCAGGGCATCTTGATATGCTTTCCAGAATAAAATACCTTCAGGCAAGGTAAGAATCCTCTGATAAATGAGGAAAACGTATAGCTGTGCTGGCAAAATAAAAGTGTAGTTGGCCTATTTGCATACAATGACACCCAGAAGCTATGTCTTTGCATAGCATAGCTGCTCAGTAAGAAAGCCTTTTCACCGAAGAATAAAGGCAAGTGAGCAGCTAGCAGGCGTAACTGGAGCAGAAGAGACCACTAGATTGTATTTAGAACAGGGAAATAAGAGTAAAAAATCCTGTGAATTTTCTTGACCATTGCCTTATTTGATTAGGGTCAGATTTCTCCCCTTCTCCCCTTTTTACAGAAGGTAAATAAAAACAATAGTTAGCTCTACATGAGTTTTTCTTATGCTGGATTCTCTGCTGACCTGTGCCTTGTGAAACGTCTCATATAAGTGCAAAAATACATCAGCACAGAAGGTTTTACATCCCCTTCACTCTGGTGTAAATTGACCTATATGAAAAAACCTGGAATTTCAGGCCTTTGTGACGGTTCCGGTGCAAGCTGTCCCCCCAGTTGTTTCCTCACAGAAGCAGTTCATCGCGATGTGCTTTTGAGGCATGTCTACAAAACTTGGTGCTGCTTGCACCCTGAGCCAAAGGCGCAGGTCAGAGCTTGTCTGGGTTTGAGTGCATGTGTGTGTATGTGCGTGTAGCTGTATTAGTTCAGTCTCAGCACAGCACTCTCCACATTCCCTGAGCCCCCCCCAGCCACTCTGAACAGCAAAATGCCATGCAGACATACCCTTGATTTCTCTCAAGAATGGGCTGAGTGAGTGCAACTCTTGCTGCACATTTGCACCTTACTTAGACTTATGTTGGCTTTTTAAGTCTGTTCTGGTCCTTCTGTTGAATTTCATAATTTCTTATTTCAAAGTGCTTTTCCATGCACTGGGCTATCTCGTTTTCAACTGTATAACATGTCTGGTTCCTACCTCAGTATTATTGCTCTAGAACAGCTGCTCTTTTTAATTATATACCACAAAGCACCCTTGTTACTCTCTAAAATGAGCTCTGCATCGCATGAGCTTACTTTTCAATGCAGTAATATCTTTTTGAACTCAGGAAGTTGAGGAGGGCTCATGATGTTAAAAATCTGCACCTATCTATGGAGGGGTCTACACATCTCATACTGGAGATCCTTCCTTTACCTCAGACTGAGGCATTGTGTAATTTTGGACAGCAGAGCACCTCTCAGATACTCACTTGAGTCCTAGCAGCTGTAAAGGTGCCCGACATGATTAGGCTCAACTCCTGCAGTTGTTATGGAAGAGCTTTGAGGAATGAAGACACTTCCCAGGTGAGTCAGTGCAAGAATCACAGCACAGCCTCAGCCCTCTGACACTCAGCTCAGCAATGCCATGCCCCAGTATAAAGAACCACCAGTAGCAGAAGAACCACAACATTCCAACAGCCATATGCACGTATACAGGGAAGAGGTTTTTAGAGGTCCTTGAAGAAAAAGCATAATCCTGGCAAGCCATGTGGGTTTCCTCTTGTAGTTAACAGAGAGCTAGTCAACATAATTACTGGCTTTTATGGCACAATCAATCCCTGCCTAAACCAGGTCCCTTCATTTAATCAGCTGAATCTCTCTTACTCTCCCCCAAATTTTCTTCACTGCGTTGACTAGATCTCCACTGATTGTAATCAGACAAAACTAGGGAGGTGAGTCCTACCGATTGTGTCTATGAGTAGTGAGATACCATAGGAGTTTGATGAGACATTGACTGATGGCCCAGCAATGCTTGGGTGCCTAGCAAATACCTAGCTAGCTTTGTGAGGTTTGCCTTGAACTTTTTAAAATTCCAATTTCAAAACTCCATAGGCCACCATGAAGCCATGCAATGTACCTGCATGGATTGTCTGATAATACAGAGAACTGGTCTGTGGACTAGTGCTGATTGATAGCTGGTCAGTTTGCTGTATGGGCTGAATGAACAGAGGCTTGCTTGCACCTGAGCAATTGGATATGCCAAATGAAAGAAAATATTGTTAGAGTAAAAGAGCATAATTAAAGGTGCTGGAGCCTCCCAAACAATCATTTGGGTTTTGTTCCACATAAAAAGTCAAGTAGAATTCCTTGTGAAACTTCATTTATAGTTATATTTTCCAAACCAAAAGAATAATTAATAAAGACAAAAACATTACTGATAATTAGTCATAATAACTGCTAGAAAGTCATTGGTTTATTAAGAGTATCAGGAATTGCCACCTTTCACCAAATTCTGAATTTCACTACCCAGCACAAAACCCGAGGGGTGTCTCCTGACATTTTTAGGAGTAGCTGTTACTGGAGGTTTTTTGACAATCACGCTATTTAGTTCCTTTGAAAGAAATTAAGTCATGTGTTTCAAATGTTGAAGTTGGAAACAGTGAGCTAGATAATTACTTAATTACCATGAAATTACGAGGTAATTACAATTCAATGTATTGACTATGGACCCAGAACAGAACACACACATCATGATCCTCAATATATTACCAAATCAAAAAGTGCTTCCTTTTTCAGTCTTTGCTACTGTTTGCTGCAGAGATGCACAGATTTTTCTGTCATGTGTTAGCATCTGGAGATGGACTTATGCAGTTGCACTTTTCTTTTTTTCAGAGTAGATATGATTTTTACACCTGGACCTCCATCTACTCCCAAGCATAAGAAATCCCAAAAGGGAGGAGCTTTTTCTTACCCTTCACAACAGTCTCCCAGGTGAAATTTTTCTGCCTAATATTTTGCACAGACCAAACCAGAAAGTTCATTCCTACCAATAAGCATGACCTTCATTCTTCCAGCCAGTACGCTGTTATAGTAGTAATACTGAGAAGATATGTTGCTACAAGATATGTACGTGTAAATGTTGAGCCAGAAAGATACTAGCTTTCCTAAGAACAATGTAAGATGGAAATCTAAACTTAATGGCTTTTTAATTGTCTAGCTTATCTTCTCCATGGTTTGGAAATGTGTGTTATATGAAATATGTATATTTGATTGCTGGTGTGCTGAATTTCTAACATTTGACTAGCAAACCCACTTAAAAAACTCAATAAAAATCACCAATAGTATAAAGATAAACCAGTTATCTTCCTGAAGTGAAAAAAGTTTTGTTATAGCTCCCATCAAATGGCAAGCACAGAGTTTTAATGATGCTGCTTTTAAACCAATGATTGGTGAGAACTACTGAAAATAAATTGCAATACCAGGTTTCTGGGTGTGAAAGTTACAGCATGTTATTGTATTGCTGCATTCCTGGTAGCAAGAATTCAATAATAAATGACATTTCTTCTGTTATTTACAACTATCAATCTGTCAATAAATACCCATGAAGAACCACACAATACCATCAACAATCTGTCCCCAAAGCTGTTATGGTTGCTCAGAACAAAAGTAATCTTACAGAAGAGAAATTAACTTGGCTCTATCTGGTTTACCCCACCCAGTGAAAAATCTAAAACCATGTAAATGTGAAGGCAGAGACCTACATATATGGAAGAGGCAATGATCATTTGGGAAACAAAGCAGATTGCAAAATTTGAATGAGCCCATATCACCAGTAACCCAATGTGCAAAATCTGACATGTTTTAGTTATAGATTCTGCTTTAGTAAGATACATTCACAGCTATATTTTGAATTTTGTCAGAGAGAGAAGAACTGGACCTACTAAACCAAAAGTTTTCGAGTATATTTGTTCTAAGCCATGGTAGAGAACAAGTGCTTAGAAATTGTTTTTTCTAGACTTTGACATAGGTTATGGAAAGTTGTAGATTCCTTTTAGGTTGGTTTTGAAACCTTTTGATAAAGATTTAACTTGATAATGGCCATCCTAGATCCCATGAAGTTATGAATCAAAGTTCTTCAGTTAAGCAGATATCATCTTCATACCTCCTGAAGTTAGTCCATCTGAAATTACATAGAAGAAAATTTATTCTGGAATCTACTTTAAATCTCCAGGCCAGACTGTCCCTTTTCAGCATTTCCAGTCTCTGACACTTACTATTCGGTTTAATGAAACTGAGGAAAAAAAACCACTCAACCTTGAAACTGGGATTCAGTCTTCAAAGACACTAATTATAAACAATTAGATTTAAAAACACATGGTCATCTGCAGACCCATTATCTAGGCAATCACAACGTTTTTCACAACCCTGAAATTATTCCACTGTCTGAGATTAATTTTATCTTCATTTTGAACTATTTGTTCGCTTTTGGGTTTTTTTCCTTAATCTATATCTTAATATTTAACTGAAATAATTTTAAATTAAAAATCAGGAAAACATTTTTTTTAGAAATGCATTGGAATCACATAGAACAGACTTTTGCTTCTGTTTGTATGATAAATAACTAAATTCAATCTTTTCTTAAATGGGAGTCCAAGGAGCTATATGAATATTCCACCAAGATGGAAATTCTGTTTTCTGATATAAATTACTTACTGTGATGCAAGGAAAAATTGAACACTAATAGAGTTATTAATTCTTTATAGAAATGATCCATATGTAGCCAAAGCATCTACAGCAGATACTGAAGACCAAAGTATGATGGGCAAATTTGTTAAAGTTGAACGACAGGTATGTAATTTCATGACAATGGAGGCTGAGGCGCTTGTACAGAAATGATAGAGCTGACAAGTTCTGTATGAGTCTTTGGCTGACTTGGGCAGATTTGTACTGTTGGTGATCAAGACTCATAAAGATCTTGTACTAATGATCACAAAACCATGTTGTTAGTTTTTCGTGAAAGAATTTAATTAACCGGGAAGTGTGCATTTTGAAGCCTGTTGAATGAATATCATTATATATGGCAGCAAGACCCTAACTATGATGTTTAGATGGGACTTTTTCATTCCCTTAAATTCCATATGCATAGAATCACAGAATAGCTTGGGTTGGAAGGGACCCTCCAACTCCCCTGCCATGGGCAGGGACACCTTCCACCAGACCAGGTTGCTCAAAGTCCCATCCAACCTGGCCTTGAGCACTGCCAGGGATGGGGCATCCACAGCCTCTCTGGGCAACCTGTTCCAGTGCCTCGCCACCCTCACAGTGAAGAACTTCTCCCTTACATCTAATCTAAATCTACCTTCTTTCAGTTTAAAGCCATTACCCCTTGTCCTATCACTACATGCCCTTGTAAAAAGTTGCTCTCCAGCTTTCCTGTAGGCCCCTTTGAGGTACTGGAAGGCTGCTGGAAGGTCTCCCTGAAGCCTTCTCTTCTCCAGGCTGAACAACCCCAACACTCTCAGCCTGTCTTCATAGGAGAGGTGCTCCAGCCCTCTGATCACATTCGTGGCCCTCCTCTGGACTGGCTCCAAAGGTCCATGTCCTTGGTCCATGTTATCACGTCTGGTGTTTTGTCATGAGCACCGCTTTCTTTTGCAGGGTCTGGCACTCAAAAGGATTGCCTCCACAGGTATTTTTGTGCCCTCTTTGTGCATCCTAACCTATTGTTTAGCAAGTCAAGACACTCTCATTTTTCAATACATAACTAAGCAAGATGGAGGCAAGTGGCATTAATTCACATCAATTCCTTTCATGGAATGTAAATGTTCAGGCACAAAGTACTATCAAAAGAGAAAGGAAATTAGTCTTGATATTTAACCCTGATGTTGTGGGACTATTAAGAGTTACAGAATAGGTCTGTGTGCAAAGGTAATTCCATCTGTTGTATTTTGGTAATAGCTATTTACCATATGGTGTCAAGACTTCGGTCATAACATCGTAGACTGCTGTTGAATGCTGGACTGCCAAATATCCAGCAACACTAAGAGGTTTTTTTGGCACAGTTCATAGGGATGGGTCTTCTTAATATGAGGCAGTTAGAGGATAAACTGGCATCCACTGCAGTCCACCTTCCAAGGGAAAGTCATGGTTATGCTATAATAACCTTCATGACCAATAAACATGGCAGCACACCATTGCTGGGGGCAGTGCACATATGGAAGCATTAACTCTTTTGTTGAATAACTGACTTGAGACAATATCATAACATTGGTATTTTGCAGGTTAATGACATGGGGAAGAAACTGGATTTTCTTGTTGACATGCATATGCATCATATGGAACAGCTTCAAATACAAGTTGCTGAGATAAGTCCATTGAAAGAAACTGCTTCTCCTGCAAAGGAGAAGAGAGAAGAAAACAAATATTCTGAATTAAAAACAATAATATATAAATACACTGAGCAGTGTGCTCATGAAACTCCTTACAACCTCCAGCAGGTTCCAGTCAACAAAGTCAGTCCTTGGTCAGCGCATGGTCATACGACTCATTCACAACCTTTATCAATAGGTGGGCAAAACTCTGGCAAACTGCAAGCCACACCTTCCTCAGCTTCATATGCAGAAAGGCCAACAGTTCTGCCTATATTTACATTAATGGACTCCCAAGTTAGCTACCACTCTCAAGGAGACCTACAAAGCCCTTACTCAGATAAGGTGTCTCCAAGGCAGAGAAGGAGCTTAACAAGAGACAGCGATACTCCATTGTCCCTTCTCTCCGTCAACCATGAGGAACTTGAACGCTCCCCAAGTGGCTTCAGTATCTCCCAAGACAGAGACGACTTCCCGTTTGGCCCCAACGGGGGATCGGCGTGGATGAGAGAGAAACGCTACCTAGCAGAGGGGGAAACGGACACAGACACTGACCCTTTTACACCAAGTGGCTCCATGCCTTTGTCTTCTACAGGAGATGGGATTTCAGATTCAATATGGACCCCTTCAAATAAGCCAGTTTAAAAGTGCGTGTGGGGGCAGTCACTGGTTGGCTTCTCCATGTAATGTAAGCATACTTTGTATATCTCACTTACTCTACACCCAAAGCTTACTAGTTCAAAACACCAATGGCTGCATAAGATGCATGTGATATTAGTGGTAGTCATTCTGCACCATTTCATACAATTTACTAATGCAGTTTTTTTCATGCTACCAAAACTAAGGAGCTTAGTTTTGAGCATGGTTTGCATGACTTTACCCTATATAAATGGTACAGCTGATTTCTTCTATGATACCTATCTATCTGATACTCTTCAATACAACAATGGTGAATTGATAACAGGCAAGATATGGTGGTCCTTGCTACATTTTGTAAACAGAGCAGCAAAGTAAAAATATTGTCAGGAGCAATATCCCTTTGTGGAAACATAACATCTGAATCCAGTTTCCAATGTAAGTAAATCGATCTCTAACCAACCTAGCCAAGAATATCTAATATTCAAAGCAGGGAAAAAGCTGAGTCAAAGTAAATGACCTTACTGAAATGATTTTGTGAACTAAATGTTTCTCATGTGATTCCTTATACAACTGCACATGAAATATAATGTCAAAATGAAATTAACGGTAGAATTTAAAACTATCAAAGCCACCTCCTGGGTCTGATCATGGGTATTTATTTATTATAAAATGTAAATATAAATCCCTCAAACGACTTTGAAAGTCTTCACTAGTGTCTATAAAATTGCTCGAAGCATGACTACGATGCTATTTTGTAGAAAACCTTTTGCTAAGCCTATTTGCTACTTACAGGGCCAAATTTTCTTTCTGTTCCAAAAATAAGGTTGTTCAGTGTAGAGAATTCTAGGTTTATACACTCCACTCTTTTATTGACTTATGTGCTGCTAAGTAAGCTGCATAATGTAACTGTGCCTCAGTTTCCCAGTCTGTTAATTGGGAGTTATACTTCCATACATAAAGACAGCTTGTAAGGCTCAATTCACTAGTATTTGCCAAGCGCTTTGAGCTCCTTGGGTGTGCAGAGTATCGCTATTCTGTTCCCTGGGAGTTCCACAATGAGGGATGCTGCCAGGATCTGTTTCTCTCTGTTTACTGTTTCTCTTGGAAATAGACTGCTCCAAATCCATGAATGTGTGCCATAGTCAAGATCAATGTACGAATAAATACCATTTTTGTCACCTGTCCATGAGCAGCAGAGGGATAAGTATGCTCTCTAGGCCTCAGCCAAATATTTTTTCATGGGAATTGGAAATTATGTTGAAGGAGAGCAGGAAAATGACTCAAGCCACTGGGAACAGGGAAGAAATGAATCAAAGATCTCACCACTGCAGTGGGAATGTGGTATCTATACAGCTAGTGAAACTAGCCTGTCCAAATATACTGCGCAGGATTGAGCTGGTGTCAATCCAGGTGTCCATGAAATAGTGTCCGTTAATGACAAGTTCGATGGCTTTACACTCTTTACAGCTGGTGGAAAACTAATCAGTGCAGTTGGTGAGCAGAGGGTACAAGAACCAAGACACACATCAGCTTTAGGATGAGATTAAGCTGATCTTTAACTCAATTATCTACAGTGACCAAACTTCTACCAACTTCAAATGGAACAGAGGGTGACTTGCTTAGATGTCAGATGATCAGAGACACCCACAGTCAGTGGGAAGGCTTTCACGCCTACCCCCTGATCCAAGGTGCAGACTCTTTGCCATGGCTCTTGCCCACCTCCTCTTGAGAATGTCACTCCACACAGTGACTTCACAACCATGGCTAGAACACTGACCAACACAGACACAAGGGTTTGGCCCATGTAAAATGTTAGAAAGTGGACTTTCTGTAGTCACTGCTTGTATTATACTGCAGCTGCACCACTGAGCATCCTTGGTAAATCCAATCAGAGCACGAGAACGAGATACACTTTATTGGGTTTCCTGGTACTTACTGGGTATTGCACAGGTCTGGATAGAGTGCACTTCAATGGAAGATATCTTGCTGGGTTTTGTCCTCTGTAGTAAACTTCATGTTTGATTCCTCAGTATCTTTGCTATCTTGTAACAGTCATTCCATCCAGGGAGTTTCTATTCTCTTCCAGATGTAGGCATTGCCTTCATCTTCATTGTTTATTCCCTATTTAAAGAGACATCTAAAGGATTAAGGTCTTCTTACTTCATCTGCTTCTTCAGTTAAATCATGATACAGCCTTCTGAAACAGATATTCAGGGAGAACAAATTTCTGTGGTTACTTGAGTAAATAATGCAGAGCAGTTACAACCTTTGAAGACTGGGCTGAGTCCATGGAGCTCTTCTGAGCCCAGTAACTGTGATGACATGAGGCACAATTTTGGTAATTACTTCATTGACAAAATTGCCATTGACCTGAAAGATAATCTGTGTTTGGTGCAGTTTCATGTCTAAACTTGAAGAGAATAAAACTAGCCGACAAAAGTGTAATTCATTATAATTTGGCATATTGAGAAGAATTCTTTGGCCATCAGTGATTCTTGGAAATACGTGTATTGCACCTGATGCCGGCTTTCTGATATACTAATACACGTCTGTGGCAACTTGTAAGATTTAACCCTCAAATAACAAATGAATGAAAAGAATGAAAACTGATTTTAACATTGCTAGAATTCTTCTGAAATTGGTGTAAGTGTATGCTAGATGAGCCTGCTTCACTTTTCTTATATGTGAAGCGCCTGGCATTACTACTGATTTCATTTGAGCTTGGCCCTTCTTAAAATGCTTTCTAGATCTGAGCAATCAAAAATCAAGGCAGCCAAAGACTAAGTGCAATCTGAGAAATTTGTGAATGTCTGACATTAGCTACGCCATACAGTTCCCTGCCCTTAAATCCTTCAGTTCAATTTTCTAATCTCTCCCATGCCGGGTCATATAAAGGGAATCTTTCCTCAGGATTAAACCTGGCTGAAAATCCTTAAATCACCTCATTATAAAGGTACATTCATTGCAAAAGAAAACCCAAGCAAGGGCAGAGACTTGGATGAGTCTTCCCCAGCACACAGAGTGCAGTCCCAGAGAAAGCGCAATTTGGGCTGCCCTGCACTGTGTACACTTAGCAGCTGAACTGCTTTTGAGTTAGCATTTTCTATGGGCTGTAAGCACCAATTTGCTATATACAGCTTAAAAGCACCAGGTCGGGCATTTGTAGCCACATCATGAAATGTTTAATGATGTGCTAACTAGCCAGATAAGGTCTGTCTCTTATTAAAAGGCACTGGTGGTAAGCTCAGCAAGACCCTCTGCAGTGGACATCTCTGGATCCTCTGGAAGACACCCAAGAATAGGGTCAAGGAAGGTCTGATTATCTTATTCTAATATTTATTTTTTCTAACACATTTCTTTGCACTGCAACCAATCACTGCTCGATTCAGAAGGGTGATGATGTGCTTAGCAGCTCTCTGCCTGCTACATCATCTAGATTAAAAATAGGGTGTGCATTGGGTCTGCTGTCTGTGCTGACAACAAGTAGGTGTCAAGATGTCATCAGCAAGGTGAGATCTGGAGACCAGCCGTGATCTGGGATGTGCACAGAAACTTCATCAGACTCTAGTTCAGGTTGAGTCCAGGCAGTGCACCAGCCTTGGAAGTGCAGAGTATATGCCTGCCATAGACACTGGGCAAAACAAAAAAAAGTATCTGTGATTATTGACCACGGCAACATTTAAAAGGTCAGGACCTCTTTTGTGGAATAGATTCAGCACATACAAGGAATCATTATTCACAATATCTTTTGAGAGGGACATCTGAGTCAATAGTACTCTTCATACTAGGAATGGATCAGATTTATCCCTTCTCCCATTTGTGTGTGACATTTCAGTTTAACAGCTATCAATTTTGTTTGGGTCCGATCTTGCTAGCATCTAGACTGACGCTGACACTTCATTTACATATAGTTAACATTAAAGAGAATTAACTATTGTAATCTACTCTTTGCGGACTCTTAACTACTGTGAGTGACCAAGGATTCATTTCAGGCCTTGAGATGCTTTTCATAATCAGAAAGTGTGGCGCTTTCCTCTGCTCTCCTTGAAGTCAGTAAGAAAACTTCTCAAATTGATGCGGTGGGAGCAGGACTGAGTCCTAATCTGCCTTTATTTATGAATTTCCTTGTGAAAGACAGCACTGCTCTGGACACATTTTTCTTGGCTACATTTTTATGTTGATTTTTCAGTCACTAATGAATGACACACATCTGGAAATTTTTGAAAAGGTGAATCTGTGTTTACATTGTGTGCTTCTCTTTGCAGCATTATTATCAACCCAGCTTCCTCACTTTAGATTCAAACTGAGAATATTTCATTAAGGCAGAAGTGAATGTTTAGTGGAAGTACGCTGGTATAGAAAATGTGGTTTATGCTCCATTTAAGGAGTTGGTCCCTTAAAAAACCATAAAAATCCAGTCAGGTAAAGGCTCTTGTCCTTGCCTTGGCTTTTCCCTGCACTGAATTAATCAGTCTGGCTCCTATCAAAATAAAAGGGAATTCAGCACGTGGAGAGATTGACTGAAAAGTCCCTAGACTGCCTTTGGCTATCTTTGCTCTGGTTTTGTCTGTAACTTTGCTGCATCATTGCGGTTCAGAGTGGAAATAGTTTCAAATTTTTCTGTTTCAAATCGCGGCCAAGCAGTGCTGCAAACTAACTCCCACCTGAACCTGTGCGTAGCGGGGCTGCTGACTTGTGGCCTTCAGGCGAGCACCGTGGTCCAATCAGTTTGCAAGATCACAGCCTAAAGCAATCAGAAAATACAGATTAAGGAGCAAATTCAGCCCTGCTGGGAGCCCAGTCGTCGCAGGGCTGTCACACCTGCTTATGTCAGAACTGAATTTGTCCTGCTTAGTGCAGAGCATGTGAAAAAGAGCTGGATCTTGTTTCCTTGCGCCCCGCAGCCTCCACCGCTAAGATTTAGGTGCCTAAGAGCTGCAAACCTAAATTTTCTACAGCGCCTCGTGAATTTGGTGTAAACCCCTCCTTTTTCAGGAGCGCGGCTGAATGTGGGTGTTCGCTTTTGAAGACCATTTTCAGAGGTGCAGAGGAAAAAGGGGCCATTTTCAAGTGTTTTTAGCTGGGCACTGTGGGAATGAAGATCCTGGGTATTACTATTGCTTCTGATTCTTTAGGCTGTAAGATTTGATCCTTCCCAATTCAGCTTTTAATAGCTTCCCTCTGAAGTTAAGTGAAGCAAAAAACTGGAAGCGGGATCCTATTTCCATCCTCAAGAATATGCTGAGACTGAAGGTTACATAGCCAACTGCATTTTGTTTTCTAGTTATGGCATCTTATTATTACTAGTATTTGTGCCTTGCTCACCGAAATTTTCTCCATGCTACAAAGATGCTTTTCAGATTCTGGCTGACAAGGGAACACAACTTTTATACAAGTGGCCTTTAGTGCTCTTTATAATATTATTTATTGTAATTTTTAAACTGTATGTGTAATTTATATTCTGGCACTGTCCAATATTTGAACAACTTTAATATGTTTATTTCAATATATTATGCAAACAATACTTCTTAACTGATTTTTTATGTTCTGTCTTTAAAAACTGCACCACTTATTAATAAATAGAAATTTCAATTATGATGTGGAGGAATTTGTTTTCATTTAAATCGTGATATCTTCACACATATTCAAAGAACGCAGTGTCAAATGTACCCCCAGCAAAGACATTGGCAAAGATCCTTTTGACTTCATCTATGCAGGATTGAACTTGTAGCTACAAGTAAGCTTTATCTGGCTTCCACAGCTAGTCCTGTTGTAACATAACACACAGTAGATCCCATTATTTGTGAATTATTTTGATTTAGTGGCCATGTAACTTATATGACTTTGATCATATGTGTGTGGGAAAATGAAAACTAGGGGAAAATGCATCCATACTAGAGACATTAATATGCTAAAATATGATGAAGTTGCACACAAACGATAGAGAAAATATAGTAGTGACACAAAGCCGCTCTGAATATCTTCTATAGGGAATTTAACACCTGCCAAGAAGTTCAGTTGCCTGAATTCTGTCCCTGGTTTTGTTGCTGCGTTTCTGTGTGGTCTTGGCCTCCCACCTTCAGCTGTCTGTCCATCTTCCTGATGCGTAAAACCACCAGAAGGCTGCTCATACGCCTCCCAGCAACACTGTGGGACAGTATGGACTATTTAAAATGTCTTGCCCTCTTACACAAATAGGAGGGTGTTACTGAGGAAAATTCATCTCAAACATCTTTTCTACAAATGGTTCTCTTTGCAGTTGTGGCCGAGGATAACATTTTAATAGTAATAATACATATATATATATATAAAAATAGTATTTTTTTTCTCCTAGCTGCTGGTTTGGAAGTTGCCCTGTTTCCTTGGCAAAGGCGCGGAGTGTGCATGCACAACTAAATTTTCTTGGCTCAGAGTACTGCGGGAGGATTGGGGTGTGTGGAAGGAGAGGGACATTGTACAGCCTGGCTGGCTGAGCGGGTTTGATTTCTCTCAGTGGCAACAGCTGTGTAACAGTTCAGTACCAAGACGAAGATACCAGTTTCTGTTCTTGTTAGACCCCTTTTGCAATGAATGGGTGGAGGAAAATCAGCACTTTTCAGAGCAGGGTCCCCTCAGTCCTATATCAAATGACTCAGACTGCCTACTCCGATGATGCCTGTCTCTAACTGGCATCTTTCTTAACTACGGAGTTGAAGATGACCAGCCTGGACAAAAACATATCTTTCAGATTGCTAAACAGGATGAGATGAATCCCATCATATCAGTTTGGAGGGAAGGCTGAAGGGTAATTGTCCTGAATGAGACATGCAGAGAGCACGTGAAACACCACCTCTTCCCCGAAATATCGCTGGCCCCAGTGAGATATTTTTAAGGCATTCCCTGTGGCCTCGGCATCATAATTGTCACCAGTGAAGGACACTTGAAATGCAACCTAAAAAAAGGTTTCGTAAATTTCTGTGGTAGGTAGAAAATTATTCAGCAGTTATTCCAGTTTTTTATCCCACTTCTGTATCCCTGTAAATTGGGAATAAATAAAAAAATCCTGTAGTACTACAACATCCAGCTGTGGCGGTTTTGGTTTTTTTGTTTGTGGTTTTGGTTTGGGGGGGGGGGGGGGGGAAGGGGGTGTTTTTGTTTTTGTTTTTTTTAAATGTATTAATTTAAATAGGATCAGTGCCAAGCTCTTACAGCCAAGTTCCATCATTTTTTCCAAAGATCAACAGTATTTTTTTCAACGAATGCACCAGAGTGGGGAATTCTGAATTTCTTGGTTAAGTTTTCCACACAGCTCCAAAGACTCTGTACCAGACTAACGTTTTCTTTATTCCCTACATTTCTTTCAAGGCAAACACAAAGGTACTTCAAATGTATTCACATCCTTTTATAGGCAATATTACCACACATTATCATTAGCAGTGAATGTCCCAGTTTGAACTGAACAGCAACTGCGCAGCAGTATTCTTTTGCAAAGAAAAGCAGACAGCCACAGCAATGACATTTAAATCGGTATTTCACAGGCACAATAGGTGAACCGCTCAGCTTTTGTTCACCTGAACTGAAATATATTGCATTAAAATTTCCCCTTGGCTGTCACCCAAATACATAAACATGCCAAATCACTGGATTTCAGTAAGGCGCTGGGTCTGATCTTTTAAGAAACGGATTCTAAAACAGGAACAAGATGTGATACCTCTCCTCAGGCAAAGCCCTGCTTATAACCAGGGAGTTTTCCCCTCCTGCAGGCTCTGCTTACGTCTATACGGGACTGCTGAGGTCATATATAATTGTTCCCTGCCTGAGCAGAGTAAGACTAAGACTTAACAGTTTAGAAAGGATAAATATCAATGCGTCTATTATGGCATAAGCAACAGTGTCAGGAGTGGAAGTTTCTCAGTGTCTCCTTCTCTTTCTTCTCAAGATGCTTTGATTTTCCAGACTCTCCAGAGTTTTGAAAACTAGCCCAGATAAAATGGTCTCTTGATTAACATGCAGCATCTTCTTGGATCAAGGAGAAGGGAAGGAATCAGGAAAGCCAAGTCCCATGGCACATGGCACAGAGCAGAAGGAGCTAGACTGTCTTAAAAGAAATTGACCTCTAAGATGATTTTTTTTCAGGCATATGGTCCTGATGGCTAGTAGCCCAGTGGGCTTGGGACAGAACCGCAGCTTCTGTCCTGCTTCTTTCTGTCATGTGCAGGTGGTCAGCAGAATATAGACCAGGGATCATGAAAAAAGAAGCAAATGTAAGATGTGCTATGAATGTTTTGGCATATTTGATGGGACCAGTTATGTGTCTGACATATCAGATATAACAACACTGGATAAATCATTAAATATTTTCTGAGTAAGTTCTGGACGGCTGCAACTTCTCTGTATCTAATCAAACTTTATCAGTCTCTAGATTTACAAACGCAGAGTGCTTGATCACCAACTATCATCTTTGGAAGCCCCAAAGGAGCAGTGAAAGCTATTGCACGGGTCTGTAAAAATCTCATGGGATGTATACAACACAGAGAGAAGAAAGCAAAACCATCAGGAGTGCACCACTGAACTGGTTTTGAGATTCAATATATTCCCTGCAGTTCCCATTTTGCTTTATAGACAGGAAAAGAGCTATGCAACAGCAATTGTGCTCACTGCTTTTCTGGAGAAATATTTGCACGATGGATGAATGTTTGATAGCACAGCTCTGCAGAGAAGATTGCAATGGCTTTCTTCTCTTCAAGACTGTCCAATGAGTATATCCCAGTACATATGTTTTGCTCTACCAACCCAGGCAGCTCATCTGCCTCTGCTTTAATTTTTCTTGTCATGACACACCAATGACATTGCTGAGGAATGGAGTAGCACCCAGCTACTCAGTTCTTAAGCACTTAATGCATCTTCCATGGGGCAAGCAATGGCAACCTTCAGCTGAAGAAATTTTGTGTGTTCCTGGTGCAGAAACCTTGGCCCATTTAAACAAGTGAAACAAAGTTCTGCTGACAGAAAAAAAGTGTTTCGAGAAGCATCGTCTTTCTAATTTTCCAGCTGAGGTGAGTTTCTGACAAGGAACATAGCAAAAGCATCTCATAGTCCTTTTCCACAGGAGCTGTGATAATGTCATGCCTGTTCTCACCACATATTTTCACAATTTCCATGCCTCTTTTTTTTTTCTGTCTCTCTCCTTTTCCTCCCTTCTTTAAGAATGTGCTTGAATTCGCAAAAATTTTACAATGTCAGACACTTTAAAGAAAAGTGATTGCTACTTTAGACAAATAAATTTACAAAACATTCTTACTGGAAACTCAAACTGAATGGCTGTAGACTTTAGTGCTCATTCTTTTCAGGAGGTTTTGTGGTGTTAGTACCAATCTTAGCAAATTATTAATGAGAAAGATTAAAGAAAATATGTTATAAAAGACAGGATTCATTTGGAATTCTAAATAAGTTTCCTGAAATGGGAAAGAAGTTTTATGAATGGCAATAAATAAAGGTTTATATATAGAAATACATACCTGAGATTCAACAAGGCCAAGTGCCGGGTCCTGCACTTGGGTCACAGCAACCCCATGCAGCGCTACAGGCTTGGGGAAGAGTGGCTGGAAAGCTGCCCGGCAGAGAAAGACCTGGGGGTGCTGGTCGACAGCCAGCTGAATATGAGCCAGCAGTGTGCCCAGGTGGCCAAGAAGGCCAACGGCATCCTGGCCTGTATCAGAAATAGTGTGGCCAGCAGGAGCAGGGAGGTGGTTGTTCCCCTGTACTGGGCACTGGTGAGGCCGCACCTCGAGTCCTGTGTTCGGTTTTGGGCCCCTCACTACAGGAAAGACATGGAGGTGCTGGAGCGTGTCCAGAGAAGAGCAACCAAGTTGGTGAGGGGCCTGGAGCACAAGTCTGATGAGGAGCAGCTGAGGGAACTGGGGCTGTTTAGTCTGGAGAGAAGGAGGCTTGAGGGGAGACCTTATCGCTCTCTACAACTACCTGAAGGGGGTTGTAGTGAGGTGGGTGCTGGTCTCTTCTGTCAGGTGGCTGGAGATACGATGAGAGGAAATGGCCTCAAACTGCGGCAAGGGAAATTTAGGTTGGATATTAGGAAAAATTTCTTCACTGAAAGGGTTGTCAGGCATTGGAACAGGCTGCCCAGGGAAGTGGTGGAGTCACCATCCCTGGAGGTGTTTAAAAGATGTGTAGGTGTGGTGCTTAGGGACATGGTTTAGTGGTGGACTTGGCAGCGTTCGGTTAATGCTTGGACTTGATGATCTTAAAGGTCTTTTCTAACTTAAATGATTCTATGATTCTATATATAATTCTCCTTTTAAGAGATGAAATTTGTTTTGTTCTTATAAAAGAAGAGTAACAAAGAAACATTATTACATTTAGAGAATTGCCCTTAATGAAATTCATGCAAAAATAAATAAAATATAATTAGAAGAATATTGCTAACATCTGAAATGAAATCCAGATGAAAAGAAACTTTACAGAGCTAGTACATTTCTTCATAAACTAAACTAAATATCTTGTAAAATTGTAATGACAGAGGTCTAAAGGAGAAGTGTTGAAGTGTAATCAGGCTTTTTCAGAAAAAAAAAAGTGTAATTTACACAGTTGATACTTTTCTGAAGTTTATTAAACAGTTACTCAAAGGTGCTTCCTTGGAAGCATTTACCATAGTATAACAAAATGTAACTGAAGAAAAAACTTCAATCCTCTGGAGCAAGCTTAGATTAAATTTGCTTGTTTGTTCTTTTTTAAAAAAAACTGTGCTTCATCCTCTATTGTACGTTAGCATCTGATGAGAGAGAGAGACACAGCTGGATATATGTTTTCTTACTAGGCATACAAAAGAGGAAGGTTTGCAAGAGGTACTACAGTATTCCATGTGCCTCAGCTCATCTTTTAGGGCAGAGATGGTTTGTACCCCAGCCAGGGCAGCACCCGAGGACACTGGCAGACTGGGACAGAGCAGGTGGGAGGGGGTGCTGGTTGCTGACTCTGGCTCAGGTCACAAGAACATATCGCTGGAGCCCTTGCAGTCGCTCACACATATTGCAACCGCTACGTGGAAGCGTGTGTTTAAAATGTCTAAGAAAAAAAAGCCACAAGGAAGTAGCAGCGCATCGCTTGCACGCTGTGTTCTCAGCCCACAAGAGAGATAAAGCACCGACATTCTGAATTTGTTTTCTTCCTCCTTCCCAGAACTTCATGCCACGCTGTCCTCTCTCTTACAGATAAATCACAGGCGTTTGGCTTGAATGTGTTTATTTAAATTGCATTAGCAGGGACCTACCCTGCGCAGCGCTCAGCAAATGAACGTAATTACTCAGTAATTTATATGAATTATGTGCCTATACTGTGTTACTAAGAAGATGCTAAAGATGACTTCTTTTCTTGTTCTGGGTTTTGGGATGCTAGTTATGGACACAGGGCTGTCACACAAAGAAACGCTGGAAAAGGGAGGCATGTAAAGACTATACTCCTGAGAAAGCGACTTGCTCAGAGTGATGCTCTGAGTGAGAACACGCCATTGTCCCCAGGAGTCAAAGTTGGGGCTGAACAATAACCCCCTCCCCGGTCACCTGAGCATTGCTCTGCAGCTGAGGAAAGTTAAAATTACAGAGTCCCAGGGTAAAACGCAGCATGAGGTAAAACCTGCTGAAAGTCAAATTATTCTCATAGCCAAACATCAAACGGTTGGAACCGATCCCAGCGCACACATTTTCCTGGCTATACCTGGTTTTGTCAGCTGTTACAGAGAGGACTTTCATCCCAGCCTTCTTGATGAGATATTGAGCAACTGGTAATTAAATCAGCAAGACTTGTCAAAGAAAAGGTGTTTCCATATTCCTCAAGCTGCAGCATTTAGTCACGAGTCATGAAAATTTTCCTTTTATCACACCGGTAACTTCCATAAAGAATTAGATGATTTTACATGCAATGACATCCCACTGGATAATGTTTATTCATGAAAGGCAGAGTGAAAGAAAACAGGTAAGACTGTGCATGCGTGTGCAAGCACACGTATAAGCATCATATTTACCAGCTATAACTCTGTTAAATGGGGCTGCAGTTGCCTCCCAGCTTCTGAAGTTCTTGGTGAAGTTAGGATTGTAGGACAGAAAGAGACATAGCCCTACCACATGCATAACATGATGCCATAAACATCTTTTCTGTGGGAAACCAGGACCCCCCAAACATAGGACTGAAACCTGAAACCAGCAAAAGTCACTTTCTCGTTATCTGCCATGCTGGCAGGTTGCGGTGTTCTAGCTGTTGCAATAAGTTTCTTCCTTCTTTGGGCAACATCACAGCTTGCTTTGCCTTAACTGGTGGAAGTGCAAGACGGGGACAATACAATTAAAGACAAGTGGCAATGAAATAAGCCTGATGACACACTGGCAATATCTACAATAAGAAATTAAGTAGTGTGGGGAGCCCTGCAACCTAAATGTCCACAGTATTGGTAAGACCCTGACATTGAAAAGACAACCCCCGAGTGCTCCAATGTTTCCCAAGCTGGGTTTGGAAACTGGGGAGAGGCTAGGGGCCATTCCCAACAGACAGTGTGTATGCAGCTGTCCTGTGCATCTCATCCGCTGCCTCCTCTTTATCCTCTCCCTGTCTAACAGGGGTTAGAATATTTCTCTATTGAGGTTTTGTGCAGATCCTTAAAGTAATTTTGATTCCATGGACTGACTGTGAATACTTTTAGGTTGTCTCTCTCTAATTGTTACAAGGTTTTGAATTAACTCACATGTTGGGGTGTTTGGTGGCTTGTGATGAAACTACTGAATGGATGATTATCTGCTTTTAACAGTGCTGCATTTAAACTCACTGATTTCAGAGGAATAGCGGTCCACTGGAGTAAATGGGAGCAGAATTTCACCCACTGCTTTCAATAGTGATTGTCTCTTGGGTAGTACTAAACATCACTCATCACCAAAATTGCCCTACGTCATTGTTGTGACCACATCTCTCTTCCTTCCTTGCCACTTAACCACAATGCCAGGCAAATTTCTATTTTATCTGTCACTTCGTTCCTTTGGATTTTCTACATTTAAGATACACTTCAGGTTTCTTCTCCATCATCTCAACAGTGCCCCTTGTTTAAATTGCTTCTCCAAGGATGGTTAAAGCTTTACCAAAGGGGCTTACCCTGGCCTACTTCTAGCCATCAAAAGTGGCATTGGCCTAATTGCAGTAAGATGAGCTGTCCCTTTAAAAGGGGAAAAAAATCCTTTCTGTTCTGCAGTTCCAGTCATTACTGCCAAAAGGAGCTTCCAATCCTCACCTGACCTGCCACAGAGCCTCTCCATGCGGGATTCAACAGGCACTTTGTGTGCTTATGATTGTGTTACCTCTAGTTAGTCCTTCTGGGATTAGGATAACAATTTTCATAGGATTTTAAAGCAATATTATCAAGCCCGTCTACTAAAAGTCTTTCACAAAGTAATTATTAAGACCTGACAATAACCTCCAGTTATATATAGGCTCTGAAGATAAAGAAATCAGGTAAGCTGATATTAACTATTCCAAATCTCAGCGGTTCACATGTACTTGGAAGAAACCACTTCAACTGTGCTATTAATGCTTGGGGGAAATGTAGCAAATGAAATGTGTTCATATTAAATGTATATTTATTACATTGTAGTAAATACTCATACAAATAAATCTGAACTTAAAAAGTAGTTGTAGCAGTTTAATGAAGCGTGCAATTTTAACATGGGCATATTTTCATATCAACATGCAATATTTCTTTAGACCTGGCATATCACGGCATGCTTAAAATGAGAGATGACCTTTAGATGTTGGAACTGAATGAAGGTAAGGAAATCAGTACTCACAGACTTTCATTTTTTTATTTCTTTGATCTCTTAACTTCTGTTCTGCTCTTTTAGCATGAAGACACAGGAAAACTACTCTATATCTAATTACACTCTTTTTGTACAAGAAAAATGAAAGCAATTCAAACTTCATAGTTACCTGCCACATTAAAATTAGTTCAAATGAAGCACAGCTAATAAACATGTTGGTTTAAAATTCCTGTTAATCCAGAATAACAAAGAGGTATTTAATAAGAGGTCTTCATGACTATAAAAAGGTAATGTGAACTGGATTAAAATCTCCAATTCAGCAGTTCAGGGAACTCTGGATCAACGGTTCTAAGTAAAATGAATTCTACTAATATCGTTCAGCTTAAAATAAACACAAGAGAAGGATTATCATATCCAGTAGAGGTGAAGGAGAGTTTGTAACTAAAGGCTTGACCTGCAGCCTGTATCAGATAAATGTTTGGAAAGAAAAGAGAGTCAGTTTATGGGATGGTTGTGTGGCACCTGTGCCTGTAGTGCCTGTGAATCGCACTGTGTTTTGAAATGGAAATTATTAGTGATTTTGAGCTGGAGTACAATGAGGGTTTCATATTTGCAATCTGGACGTGTTTCAGTCATCACAGCAGTGACACTTGTGCTGGCAAACAAAAGCGATACAATTACAAAGTAATAAAGACTTGTCCCTGATAGATAAAAATTAGATCTCAGATAACCAGAGTAACGGAAACATGATGGGTATCATAAAAGTTAATATTGCTAATATTCACATTGCTGAGAGATAAGATATTTCAGGCAGCAGTTCTAGGAATATTTGTCACAGTTGGCTTTGAAATTTAATTGGACATCATAAATGTTCAGAGAGTTAATGCTGGGTAAAGATTTTGGAAAGCAGCTAAAACCTAAAGCTTCAAATTTAAATCAGTCTCTACCAATTGAGGAGTAAGGGCAGTCCTTTCTAGAGTGATGTTCTTAGTACTGAGAAATCGCTGCAATTTCTTTTCAAGCATCCTGTACTGGCCGGAGGACACCACAGTGCCAAATCTGGCATTCAGGCAAAACAAACCCTCCCATGAATGGAGGATTTTCCATTAATTTTATACTGTCATTATTTAATATTTCTGTGCTACAACTAGAACAGGATTTTCTTATTATCATCTATCCTTCCAGATTATGTTTGCATGTTGTCCCAAAGGTTAGATATTTTGCGTGATTCAGTCTGTAATGTGTAATCACACCTCAGTTAAATGTGGGTGTTATGGCCACGCTAATGCCTGCTCTGAATTCCTGCTGCAAATCAGCATCCTATGTGGAGAAAATTGTTTGTGTTAGCGCGGAGGAGCAGCTCAGCAAGGAGGACAGCAGGGAGCTGCAAATTCAGGTGAGCAAGAAAGCGTCTCTCAATGCGCATGGAATGCTTCCAAGCACAACTTTGTATCTCATTCTTTTTCAATTTTGTTTTTGCTTTTAAGCTACCATTTTTGGTTCTTCGTGTTTTCTTGTTTTGTTTTGTGTTTTTTTTTAAAAATCCTCTCTCTCCTAAGGTGCTTTGGTAGGATTGTTCCTTCATGTGTCAGTCTTCTTCCCTCTTCTCTATCTGTTGAGGACATGATGTCTCTAGCCCCTGCCCTAGCCTGCTGCACCGAGTCCTCTGTCAGATGATTTTCCCCATCCTGCCACCATGAACAGCTTTGGGCCAGTTTAAATAAATCAGTAACGAAGTTAGATCCCTGATAGGAAATTATCCACAGTCTATCAACCCTTCTGCTTGTGAACCTTTGTAGAACAGCTGTGCTTGCTCATCAGTCTGTGAAATACTCTTACCGAGGATTTTTATGTTAGTCCAACCATGATTCTCTGGTGACCCAGGAGAGCCCATGTTTCTCAAAGCATGTGCTGGAAATCAAGTCTCCCCACTCTGGGACGAGCACTGACCACTGATGTGTAGGGGCAGACTGAAAGCAGGGCAGAGGATGCCCTCTCCTCCCCCTCCTAGGTCTGAGTCTCTCGCTCACCACACAGCCAAAATACTCATCAAGGGCAGATGTTTGGACTCTTTAGCCCATCTGGACAGCAGAGATCCTCCAGCCAAGACCAGCCTTATGCCACAGGGACAGTACAGTGGCAGCACGGCTTTTGGCCATGTTTCATGTTGGTTTCCCTTGGGCTGGCATACACGGGGACAGCACTGGCCAGAGCTAAGCAGACAGTCACTTCTCATGGTACAGGAATAAAAATTCATGAAGTTCCATTAATAAAACAGCGAATCACCCCACTGCTGACCTCAGCCAAACACAAAAACCAACAGTTCTCCCTTAACAGGACACTTAATGACTAGGTGCACCAGCCACTATAGCCCTTCTGCTCCAAAACATAGGTAGCTACAAACCTCCCCTTGACGTGATCGCCCAGCTCCCCATCCCGCGACCCCAGCTGACCCCAGAGCCTGCGCTCCCCAGCAGCCACCTTCCCACACCCTTGCAAAGCACCAGTTCTTTAAATTCAGCATCACTGAGGAGTATCTTTCACTAACCCCTCTCCATTTCATACAGTCACACTAAAGAGGGGAAAAAAAATGTAACATTGAGCAGAATCCATAAGCGTGCATTAGTTTTACACCTACTGCAGCGCAGACTGCATCACTACTGCTTCCATCACATCAGCACGTTAGCAGGCTTGAGCTACCATGCTACAGTCTCCCCTAGCTACAGAGACCACAGAAAAAGCTGTTACACGTCCCAGTAAGCTTCATAACGTGAGATACTGGAAGCAGGGATAGCCTTGATGGGGTTTCAAGCCTTGTGAGACTCATGCCAGCAATACTTTCATGGTCTGTAGTCTAGTTGTTGGTCAGATCCCAAATACTGTTGCAAGAAGAGCCAAGCTTAGGATTTTTGATGCCAGACTGGTCCACGGGACGCCGGACTCTGTCCATGCATAATTAGTCCAACTCACAGACAGGTGATAAGCGTATGAAGTCTGGGGAGTGAGATTTGGCCACGGCTTGAGTTCTGCCTCAGCCCCACTCTTCTGCACATGCTGTGCAGAAACCGTGGAGGAGTATAGGCTTGGGGTCGAGTAAAAAGGATTAGGCAGTTGGACTGAATAGATAGGATGAACTACCTAAAGCTTCCCAGATCTCTGTTTGAATTAGCAGAGCTGGCACTTAAATGCTTTTGACTCATCAGATGAGCAAACACAGAGATTTCAAACACAGAAATGCTTGGTACCTTTTCATCATCCCGAGGAAGAGCCCCTTTAGAACTGCTAAGTACAAATCCGCTACTTTCAGAGTGTTCTAATTCTCTAGTGAATTAAATATGAGAAAGATTTTACACAATGATAACAGCTTGTTAATCAAACAGTATTATCTTCAAGATAATGGTTTGCTGCATACTCATAAGATTAGCTACTCTAAGAGGATACAAAAAAAAAAAAAAATTGGACATTTTTTTGCTAATTTTCTTATGGGCCCTCATTTTCTGACATCTACAGAGCTATTTGATGTGTTCCAATATTACAAAAACAGGGGGGAACGTGTAAAGAAGCAAGGACTTTCTTTTTTTTTTTTCCCTAAGCACCTCTAATTAAATCCTTGAAATCTGGAAAGCAGCTCATTGTCTGAAAGGCAGACGACCGTTAATCTCTCCCAAGCAACTAGGCAAGGCAGTACAGGACACAGCTTGCTGACAATAATTAACTATAGAAATACAAGACTAGGGATGACCGGGCAAGCAACATTTCTGCAGAAAAAGAGCTGAACTGCTATCTTGTCTGAAATTGAACATAAGTAAATTTTATCTTGTTTCAAAAGAAAGGATGTAAGAATCTGACGTGTCAGTGTGCTTTGGGCACAGGTCATCTTGCTGGAGAAGCAGCCTGTGTAGATGACCTTACCAAGTCCCACCAAAGCCACAGTTACATAGGACTCAATAATCAAGAGTTACATACTAAGCTCATGACACCCACACATACACAAAAAATACTGATTGTGTGATTTTGGATTCTTTGCCATTTACACCGCCAGTCTTTACTTTACCTCCTAGAGAGCTAATATTTCTCTCATGGTCACATCATTCTGGGACAAGGGTTGGACAAAATTCTACAGTATTGCAAACTTTAACACCACCAACATAGTATTTCTTTCTCCTAGAGCAGCCGAACCTGCTGGAAGTTAGAGTCCATAATGCAGTGGTTCTGCTGGCATGTGGCAGGGAAGATGAGCCTGGGATTTCTGTGTCTCTTTCTGGTTTTCAACACAGGTAAGGACGACAGTTTGGTGCTCCCCTGGGAATAAACCAGGCGTCTCTTTCCCTTTCCCAGTTGCCCCCAGTGCCCCATTCCCACACCTGCGGCAGAGTTGGTTCTTTCACCCTGCGTAGGCAAGGCTGATGGGCTGGAGCTCTGGGGCTGGTGGCATGCAGCAGGGCAGGGCAGATGACAGCAAAGGTCTATTCTTGGATCCCATGCCAGGAATCTGGAGTCAGAAAGCTTTATATGGAGAGAGAAGGGTTAGGAGATCTGCTGCCACCTAGACTGTCAGTCCAAATTTAGCTCGTAGTAAGTGAGAGTTGTTAATACAGCTGACTAGCACTGTATGAGGAGTCACAATTTGCAGGCCTTGTACCAGGGATTGTCTAAAGGGTATTTTTCCTTTATATATAAAGAGAGAAGGAGAAAGGGAAGTGTATCCAGGGATTGTCTTCTGTACAAGGCGTAGATTTTTGTACGAATAAGGACAAGCACCCAGGTTTCACCAATTTAGGTACAGCCAGCCAGCCTATGCAGTTACATCTCCCTTCCTTCTGCTGTTTCCAGTCCTACAGATTTCATCCTACTGAAAAGGAAGCTGAACCCAGGTTTTCTACTCCCTGGTGAGAGCTCTGCCCATCAGGTTTTAACGCAGAGCGGGGCACCACCACCATTGAGGTGAGCCCTCCTCACCACCAGCTCCCAGGAGAGGACTTCTCTCTGGGCAGCTTGTATGGGTTGAGAAACTGAAGCTTCAGAGTGGCAGGGGAGTTTAGCATTTGTTAGCACTGCCCCATTTGGGGACCCTTCTGGATTACTCTTTGGAGGCACTCAGATCTCCACTGATGGGATAGGGAACCTAAGCGCCAAACTCCTACAATTCAGCTTGTCCTGTGATGTCTAAATCATGACTCTGCGCCTTGCCCTTGCTGGTCACCGAGGGAAACCCAGGAAGCGAGTCCAACCTCCCGAGCCCAGCTCCAGTTCATCCCTTCTGCAACACAGGTCTTGAGAACAGAACTCGAATGACTGCTCTGAATAACAAGTGTGCATGCAGGCTGCGAAGATTTGTTTAGATTTGGCCTCATTGTACCAGGTACCTTGCAGTCAGTGTTGCGTGCAAGCCTGGCGCAGATCTCTGCAACAGTTTGCTACTACTTTTTTTCTTTTGGTTCTTGAGTTAAGGGGGCAAGCTCAGATATTTAGTCTGTTTTCTTTCTTTAGCTGGCAGCTAAAGGACCTGGTGAGTCCTTTAGGACATCCTTATTCTTAGGCACTTGATAAGCTGCTATTGTGGATACTCAGTGGCCTGCTTTGCAGTGCTGGTGTTCACCATTTTGTGAGCTATAATGAATAAAAGCAGCAAAGTAAACCAGGCAGACCACTCAACAGAGGGTTGCTTGGTAATCTCAACAGGGAAAACTGTTTCTTAGTCTCTTTCTTCCCTTCACAGCTTCATGCATAAGAAGAGAAAATAAGAAAGAGAAGCAAGTGGCACTGCTGGCTACCGCGGGTAACAAGCAGCATGTCAGGAGACCTTGGCGGGGGGGGAGGGAGGGGAGTTATTAATGGGAATGGGAGGTATTGCTAATGGGAATGGGAGGTATTGGGGGTATAATGGGATGGAGGTGTCAGCAGATGGGCCCTTCTCTTGCAGACTCTGTGAGGCCCAACCCACCACTGCTGCAAGGGCTCCTCACCCAACCCAGGGCTTACCCAGCTCCTTGGCCAGTTTAACCTCTGTCCTTGCACAAATCTGAGGAGTTGTTTTCTCTTTATCCTTTTCCCCCTTCCCAGCTCTTCATTTCCTTCTGTTTTCCCTTTCCTCTCTCTCTTCTACGCTGTGGACGAGCCCTGCTGCCAGCCCTGGGGTACAGCTTGGTTTCAAGTTGGTTAAAAATAATACTGATGTCATCAGAAAATTGCATTTCTCCCCAAATTCGATTTTGTTCTCATCTCAGCTTTCTATGCTTCTTTTTCCATCCTGCTCTGTTTTTTCTCTCTCTGTCATGCACATACAGACCTTCCTCCTCACACACACACAAACATCATACTGCTCTGTTCCTGCATGGCCTTGTAGGAGGGAAGCAAAAGAACATCTTTGGAAATTTTGACTTGGGAAAAACAAATAAACAACGTCAACAGAAAAAAAACACGTTAAAATAAAAAGTGTGATTCAGCTACAGTTAATTTATTCTGTCGCAGCAGCAGAGCGATCAAGGTAGCTGGGAAAAAAAAAAAAAAATCTGTATTTTCATCCCAGTTCCATGTAGTGTTGGGGAAGGGGGAGCATTTCCTAGGTACTTTCTCCTGTGTGTGTGATAAGCGATCTGCTGGTATTTTGGCAGTATATACCCATTGCCCAGCACGAGGGGGCACCAAAATGTCAGGACTGGTTGGGCTCCCTGGCAGCCAGCTCAAGGCAATAGGTGCCATAGAGCCAGACCTTGGGTCTGGCCTACCATTGCACTGCCCACTTTAGCTTGCTGTTTTCCAGACTCCTCTCTGCACTCCTGGCATCTTTATTTTCTCACCACAGGTTTTTCAGTCCAGTCTGATGCATAATCTGCTCATTTTGCTTTTCCCATCCTGGAAGATTTTTGCCTTGTATAAGCAGGGGATTAACGGCCGTTTCCTTGCGCCCCCATGCAGTCGGATGCTCAGAGACCCCTTCTTTTCCAGAGCTGCCTGCAAAGTCCGTGGATCTGGCTGCTATTAACCTGACAGAGCTGGTGAATGGTATGCTGAACACAACGCTCAGAGGTAACGTGACAAGGCTGGGCAGGACACGCAGGCTGTCAGCCCGGCAGTGAATGAGAAAAAGGACTAATGGCCTTAGCAGGAGAAGCTGTAAACGCATGCCAACTGCCTCCAGAATTGATTCTAGGAGCATGTTGCCCTTGTGCATTTATAATGCAGATAGCTCTCTGCCCCAAAGAATTTAGGAATTGGTGTGTGTTTGTATATAGACACAAATAATTACTTACGGGATGCCTTTAGAAAGCACTTTGTAATCAGTGTAGGTTTGAATTAAAAAAAGAAAAAGTAATACATATGATCCTTCCCTCAGTGGAAATGAGAAAGAATTGAGTCTCAGGCAGCTGTATAGTATTAGCACCTCAGGAGTCTTTTAGAAATTAAATGAACAGAGTCAAAACTTGCTGTTCTCATGATTTGTTCCAACCACTAATAGCATGGGCATGTGTTTCCGCAGGTACCAAAAAACTCTTCTCTTTGCTGAGCATCACATCTTACAGCTCATTTGCCTTCCACAAGGTGTCAGTCACCATTTATAACAGTGAGTGCCTCGGTGCTTTCCTCCACGCAGGAGCGTTTTGTCTCACACAGCCTGTGCATCAAGATACCCATTTTTCTCTATCTCTCCCTACAGTTTCTAACGTGAAAAATGTTGACCCTGGCAAGTTCCCTATGCATTACTGCTACTGTTTGAACAATGTGACAAATGACTTGACAGGTGGGTACACAAGAGAGGGTGACAATTGCATGTGCTTCAGCTGAATTATTTCCTTTGGAGCTGAAAGCTGTAGCCTGAATTCTGCAGACTTCATCCTTACGAGTGGCATCACCGTACCGAGGTCAACAGCCATAACTCACGAGTGGCTGCTCTGAACCTCGGGGGAGACTCGATGAACTCAGTCTCACATGGCTGCACCCAGCCACCCAGTCTGGGATGGGGCCATCAGTCAAGTGACCGGCACGGTTTACCCGACGGAAAGACCTCCCGTTCCTCCTCGGAATACAAAGAGCAGCTCGGTAGGAAAGACAACCTGGCAATATATGATACGTTACTTTAGCCACTTTCGCTCTCCTGAGATAACCCACAGGAGATGAACCAACAGACCCCAATAACTTCAATGAGCCCAATAGGAGTGAAAAGCAAGGATTAACATCTTCACAGTGCTGTTTAATGAAGTATGAAATGCTACTGGGCAAATCCTTCACCTATAATCCTCATTCACACCCCTGATCTTACAGTATTTAACATTCCAGGATGGATCTGAGCACTTGGATTCTATGGCTGGTTAATGTATGATATCAGGAGTAGCTCATCAGCTAGGCACCAGAACCCATACCCTCTAAGCTGCATGTGATGACCACACACGTGAGCCACGATGGCTTTCCTGGCTTTTTCGGGACCCACACGTCTTACAAGGCTTATTGCATAATGAAGCAGTCTGCCTTAGAGGATAATGTAGAAACTTTAACCTTTCTGCCCCAAATCCAGAATATCTTGGTGATTAGAGCATCCTCCCAAGCAGTAAAAATTCAGAGCCCAACACAGGGCTCATGTCTGTCACTCCCAAAGTGAGAACATTGACCTGTTACTCCTAGAACCTGTTATGAAAAAGTCGTAACACCACACCACCACTAGTCCTTTTTTTTGAGCTGACAACAACATCGCCGATATGTCTGCAGTAGACCTCAGAGGAGACAATCAGATGCCTCCTGGAAGGTCCTGCATGGCAGATAGGCAGTCAGCGCAGGTATAGCCTACAGGCTTTGGATCTCCTAAGTAAAGCGTTACTTTAAATTGTCCTCTTGAACAGATAAATTCCATTTAAGTTTACTTTTAGGCACACTGGTGCTCTTTTGGATATCATCTTTGAAAAATACTTCTGCAGAGTATTCCAGTGGCTTCTTAAGTCCACTCCCATCCAGCAGAAACATTTTGCACTTTTAAATATTTTAAATACTGCCACATACAAGCATATATCCAAAATATGATCACATATAAAAGTGATTTTTTGGCTTAGCGTAGATGATACAGTATGTGTTTTCAATCATAAACTTTCTCTATTTTGTTGTCTAGATTTTACAGCTTTACTTGTTGATATTATTGGAAACTCCACCAGTTATCTCACAGAAATTTTCAAATCCACTTCTATTCTCTCAGGTTTGCACTTTCTTTTCACTTTTATCTTTGTCTTATTTGTCTGATTTACTCCTGGCATGGAAGCAAACATAGAAATGTTTGTAAGAGCCTATTGCTCTTACTCAGCAGCGCTCTTCTTGCAAAGCATGGACTGCAGCTGTAAAAAAGTCTCCTTAGAGGAACAAGATACATATATAATGTGTATATATATAATATAGAGGCATACATGTTTCTATAAGCAGCTATGTTTTGTTTGAAAGTTTGGTGAATTATTATTAAATACTGGAACTTTGGGGAATTATGATTCCCGAAGAATAATTATTGGCTAGATTATCTGAAGAATTTGTTTTCCATGTAAAAATACTTGTAATTTAGAAATTTAATTAGATAGAAACATTTCCCCTGGAAATATTAGCCTTCGAATCTGATGCTGGTTTGAGGTTTTTGTCAAAAATCAGATCAGAAGGAAAATATTCGGCCAGCTGCAGTAGCCCCATGCCATTTCATGTTGATGTTCAACTGTTTAAGGTAATATTAGATAATGAAAACTGGTAACAGTGATCTGTTTCACATTTTTTTTCCTTTCAGTGCGTCAGAGCAATGATTCAGATTGTATCTACATCTGTGTGATGACAGGACAGACAGGTAAAAGTTAAAACCGTTCCACCCCAAAATATTGCCCTATTTATTCTCAGTGATGACTCATACTAGAAATAAGCCTTCCTGATATTTGTGTTTCTATTTGCAGGGAAAAATCTGTCCAACTTTGGGGAAATGCTGGAGAAATCTCCTGTTATTAATTACACATTTTCCAGTAACGATTCTTCTGACCTGGGTAAGTACATCCTGCGGAATAAAAGGAAACAGCAACAACAATGAAAGTCACATTGAGGTAGCAATTGCAATGAATACTCCATCTTCATAATGTAAAAAATTTGTTTAATATATTATTTTATATTTTTATAATTACTTATATATGCACACATTATTATATAATTTATTATGATTAAAAATAGAAAAATATTTTATGTTATTAGAAGTGTAATATAATATTTGTATTATAAATATAAGTAAAATTCACAAAATTTTAAATTATTAGCTACAAGGTCTTCTAGTGGAGGAACAAACAAAGCCTCCTGGGATGAGAGCTTTTACAGAATTCAGTACTGGACTGGGGAGGTTCGTTGATGTTTATTATCTAAATGGGTATCTTTCTTGGCTCTCAGCACAAATTACCTCCTACCTTTAAATGAGTTACCTTCAGAAAGGAGTTGACAATATTCAACCAGTGTGCTTTGTGGCTCCTCCACCCAAAACTGCTTTGCCACGTTGAGCTGCACTTCACGTGCTCACCTCTCAGTGCTGCCTGTGACTTTCTCATTTTTAATGCTTGATTAAAACAGGCAGATAGTGAAATCAGTGGCAAGTTTACCTGTGCTGAAAGCTGTAGGATGTTTCTCTCCTGTTAAAAAAAATAAAAAATCAAAAAAATCAAAGACACTTTGCCAAAAATAACTGTAATTAAAAAAGACAACAGCTGTTTCTATTATACCAGAACCTGATTTCTTCCCTTTTTATCACACTATGTGTGATGGCTGGTGAGTGTTCTAACCCTATCTTCTTGTACCTCAAAGACCTAGATTTGATGTTTTCAAGTTTCATGAAATTACAGGAAGACCCTAACAAAACAGTGGATCCATCAGCAGAACATGTGTGGACATTTAAAAGTGAGCAAATATCATCAGACCTAAATGTATATTCTCCTTGATTAACGTCTTGACGAGTGATCATGTATGTTTGCTGCACGGCACTGTGATGTTGAACTACAGTTACAGAGTAAGATAAAAGTTTGTCTGAAACAGCAGAAGATCAGGTCAGTAATGCATTGAATACCTGGAGGATAGAAAGACTATTGTAAAAAGCCATTTTATTAGAAAAAGAAGTTTTCTAAAGAGGCAGAGAAGTAAAGAAAAAATGGTTGTTGGTTTTAACCCCCCCAAAAAATAATTTAAACTGTTTCCTTTTTTACTTTTTCTGTGTTTTTCTCTATCTTTGACTCTATATGATGTTCAGTTATGAGTACCTGAGCACTTCATAAACTTCAGTGCATTTATCTTTGCCACAGGGCTTCAAGATAGAAAAGTGCTAGTCTGCCTTATTTTGAAAGCCAAAAAAAAGGCTTCACGCTTTCTTGCACGTAGTGGAAGCCAAGAGGAATTCAGCCCTTGACTTCATACCTCCTCGTCACTGCAGCTACATCTCTCTACAGCAAAATTTCTACAGTTTTGCTAGTCAGTCTGCTGTCTTTTTATAAGCTCTTTTAATTTGCTTAACTGCATACCAACCTTTATTATGTCTTCTAGCCTGAAGTATCATTCCTGCCACAAAAGACAGTCAGTTCTCAAATTCCAGTATCTGCCCTCCAGTACCTGCCTGCTCCCCTTCACGTACACAAGAGCTTTCAACTCTTTCCTCTGTAGTGAAGAAGTTTAGGAAATAAAAAATAATTTATGTGAAGAAAAAAAAAAAATACTTAGCAGGAACATTTCAGTTTCTTTTTTTGTTTATAGAAACTTGCACATTAAAATGTTCGCAGTGAAAATTTCAAACATTATTGGCACTCCCCGTGTTTCCAGATTTAAAATGAAATGGAGAGGTGGCTGCTCACCTGAGAAGGGAAACACTCAAGGTGTAGATGGGATTTTCTATGTGTATTTTTGATATTATTGTCCCCCAGCGTGTCACGCTCGCTGCTGCCGTGGGGCACCAGCATCCCCAGTGTGCTGCTGGTGCCCTCCCCCGTCTCTCCTGCTTCTCCAGCTACCCGGATCCCTCTTGCCCAGAAAGGGGAAGAAATCCCCACCACGAGGTTCCTACCGTGGCCAAAGACGGTTGGAGCGAAAGGATCGGGGTTTCCATCACCGCCTGTGGATGCTTCCAAACCACGGGGCACGGCCGGACCCCCGCCGACTGCTGGGGGGGGCTCAGCCCCGTCGCCAGCCCTGCAGCCCGGCCCCAGTGAGTACGGCGAGGAGGAGTGACATCTGCTTTATCCCACTGGTGGTGGGGTTTGGCCAAAAACTCAAACCACATCCCTGAGGTGGAGGTTGGGAGGCCCTTCAGGGACACCCGCTCTGGGTCACTTGTGAGTTGATTTCTTTATTGGAGAAGTGCTAAGATTAGTTATAGGGCCCATCCTGTAGTTTCTTATGCTTTGGGGAAAAACTAAGTCTTGCTCCTCATGGATGCCTCTGCCACCCAGGTCTTCCCTCGCATTTTGCTCCAAATTTGGTGAGTAGACCTGTGGAAAAGCAATACAGAGCTGCTTCTCTTGGTCTCCACTAAATTTACCTTCTTTAAATCCTACCTTTCCCTAGCCCATGGACTCTTGAAGATCTAGCAAAGTAAAGCTTTTGTCCTTCCTTTTTCATCTTGACATTTTTATATGCCGCTGGAAGTACTGGGTGAGGGACTCTGGCTGTTGAGCTGTCTGATATACAGCAATTCTTCTCAGTAGACAGATAGATAACAAATAACCTCCATGACATGAAGCATGTGTCTTTCTGTTCCCATAGCTGACATGTACGCATTTTGGATGCAGACAGTGTCTCCTCAAGAAACCAGCAGACTGATGCAAACAGAGCCAGGTGAGATTGATCTGGCATAATAACCAAGTGTGTCGGCTGGCACATTTATGAAACAGAAAATAACATATATAGAAATAGGTGACTATGAAAGTATTTATACATCAATGTCTATGTAAGCGTTTTATTAGTGGTCTTTGACTTCAGCTTCTTTTTTCTTTTCTTTTCTGTTATTCTTTCAATCAACCTTCCTTTCTTTTTTAAGATGTCAAGGCAAGTTATATTCTTTTCCCTCCTTCAGATTTGCCTTCCTCAGTACTGCCTCTGCCACCCTACAGGCCTGCTGTGACACTGAAATTTTACTCAGCTACCAGTAAGTAGCTGCACCTCATGCAGCAAAAATAGGATTATGCTTGAACCTGTATCAATATGCAAATTTTCCCACACAGAAACAAGATACGTGTTTAATCTATGTGTTATCTCATGTAGGCAAACCACTCAAAATGTCTAAGGGACTGCTTCCATATTTGTTTGGGAATCATACACAATCACACATTTAAAACATAAATTATACTATGGTGGTAAAATTAACATATGTACTCCACGTGTCAATTTTAACATAGATTGGTTATTGGAGAATCTTAAAATTCATTCATTCCAAAAGAAATTATCATGCTTTAAACCTGCCTATTGGTACAAATAAAATTATTAAGTCAATCCATGCCACATGAAATCTCAAAAATTGCCCTGAATTTACAGTACTGCAAGCTTCCTCTTCATCCAAAAAAGGATAATTATTAACTAGATTTTCAGGAAAGCTCAGTTCTTCCTTTTAAGCACCAAAATAAAGAGTTATAAATTAAGAGTTAATATAAGATGATGTGCCACTCCACTTATAAGCATGATACACTCATGGTGGCAATGAAATTATATTTGCAGTATTAGTGAGAGATTACATGCTTTGGAAAACTGCACCTAATTCAATGCACGGAGGGGAATTTGAACTCTGGGAGAGTCCAACACCTACTTTGGATGCTGAGCATGTGTGCGCCTGAATCCAGGCTACCTACGCCCAAATTTGCAAAGTAGGAGCAGAGCTCAGGAGTACAACGGGAATAAATCTCGGCCACAAATCCCGATCTTGGGGACTGAAGATGACTAGTTCAGCTCTAGGCACCAGCTACATGGACACCTAAAACTAGGTAAAAATTTGCCTCATCCTCTAGATATCTTTAGTACCCTTGGGGTCCTTCCACTCCCAGTCTGGTGTCCTTGCTCCCAGTGGTCATACTGGATACCAAGCCAAGTGCCAGCTGAGCAGCGGGCAAGGTATTCCTGAAGTTGCGTGTGTGTCACAGTTGCTGTTTCTCTGCTCCCCATTAATCTGGTAGTTAAGGAAGTCAATTTGAGGGATACATTGGTGTGTATGTTCCGGCACTGATACGAATATGGAAAGCACATCAGTATTATTATGCTTTCACACTGGAGGGAAAATTCAGAATGCCTGTCCTGGGATCCAGATAAAAATCTGTATTCCAGACCGGGACTGTGATTGTCTGCTGTTTAGTGCAGCAAAATCTTTTTAGGAGGAGAAATTTGGTGGCTACCACTGAGGCTGGTGTGAAAACTCCTATAGTGCATGATGCTGGGGCAATGCCTGTGCTCAGCTCAAGACTAGAAGGGAAAAAAATGGTCCCCCTTTTCCAGGATAAGCAGGTGGCTTAGTAATGGAAAAGGCTTTTTGCTCTAGCAAGAACTGGTCACTTATGTGCCTGTGACAGTAACATGGCAATTTCAAATAGAAAAGAGCAAAGCTCTGCACAGGGATTCCTGCCTTTTCTGGCCTATTTTGACTGACAATTTTTTGGAAAAGAAAATTCTTAGACCAGAAAGTTCTGAAATAAATTCCTACTTTTAATTTGGTTTTTTTTGTTTGTTGTTTTTTTTTTTTAATTTTAATCCAATGAATTGAATACAAAACCACATTTCACAGTAGAAATTTATTACAGAAGAGATATAAAAATCAACTATGAAGCACTGAAAAGTTTAATTTCAACACTAACCAATCCAAATAAAATTAAATATAACAGTAATTGAAAGAGAATTTCAGCATTAAATAAATACAGTATTATGTAAATGCAGCACTAATGTAAAATTCAGTGATTGTCAGAAATTAAAACCAAAGAAATTTGTTTAACTTTCAGCATTTTATTTGACTTCTCTTTCCCACATACATGAATCCAAATTGAAATTGCATTCATTCAGTTTACATCTGGATAAAGCTGAATTTCTGCTGGCAAAACACATGGCTTGAGTAAAGCATTTAACACCTGTTAGGCAGGATAGTGAGTACCCACTTTGGTGGAGACCGAGGTTCATCGGAGGGTGGCCTTTAGCAAGTTTCAAGTATTCACAGCAATTCTAACATCCCTTTTCATGGACAATTTCTATTAAAACCTCACTGCCGCATGCTCTGATGTTCAGTTATTAACATGAAGAGTGTTTATTAAAGCAAGAAATCATTCATTTTTCATTGCCATGGAGTGGGAAAAACCCCCAAGGTGTGTCAAATGCTATTAAGTGGACAAAGCCTAATGACATTTATGCAAAGCTGCTAAGATTAAGAGAAACGGGGCTCCTTCTTTTGCATCGCTCACTAATTACGCCTGATATTTGTGTAGTGCCTCTGACAAACAACCATTTTTCAGAGGGACTCGTGGGACCTGGGAGCTGCAAGTATCTGCCCATTGCTCCTCCAGGACTCTTGCTACCTTGGGCGAGCGCTGGCAGAAGAGAAATAGTTTTGTAGCGATCTCTTTTCAGGTTGGCAGAGCCGTTATTTTCCTCCTGCCCATGAATGCCATTTTTTATTAAACTTCTTGTCAGCACTAGATGATTCAAGCTTATTTCAACAGAACTTCATTAGTCCAAATTTAACCTCCGTAACCTCTCCTATCGCATAACACAAGATGGCCCAGAGCTATGAAGCATGTGAGACATGTGAACCTGGAAATGCAATTACACTGTCTAAGGGGATTATACTCTGCAGGTAAGGCAGTTTATCTACACATGGCCAAAACCTGCTGCTAGTTACACAAATGGAAAAACCAGCTGACAATGACGCTGCTGCCGCCTTCGCTCTGCACGGTCGGGCTCTTCCACCCCGATGGGCGCACGCGAAGGGACACCCACACCATGCAAAAAATGCACCCGCACAGCCTGGTCCCCGGTTATCTTTTCAGAGCCCCAGCGTGGCGTTTGCAGGGATGTCCCCCTGTTTTTCGGAGTGCTGGTGCAGGGGAGACATCCCTTTGGCAGGATCGCTGCACGCAGGGGACAACACGAGGGGCGTGCAGGCAGCTCCCCGCGGTCGGGTGTGATGTTTTTGCAGGGCAAGTGGCTTCACTGAAACAACCCAAAGTGAGCCCAAACACAGCATCTCCTCTTCAGAGCACAGTTATCAAACATGCAAAGGAGAGGTGGTCACACACCTATTTTAGCCATGCCTTGGTAGTCTTTTAGCATACGGTAAATAGTGCTTTTTTTTTTTTTTTTTTTTTTTCCTAGCAAGTCCTTTGATTCTGATCCGTCATAACACAACTGTTAGCTAAGGTACAAGATGATGTGTGACAGGTAATGGCTTGGAGAAGACAAGACTGTGGCAAATGTTAGCTTTTCCATTTAATATGGTGAAGAAAAGCCCTGAAAAACTGAAAACAGCTTCAATTTTGCCTTACTGTTTCTCAGTTTCCCCCATTTCCACCTTGCTTTCTTTTCTCTTTTCTATAACAGAAAGGGAGATTGTATTTGACACTGAAAAAGCCACATAGCAATTCAGGATTTTGTTATAAGCTGCCATCACCTCTTCTGTAGTATTGCTTTTTCTGCAGTCTGGCACAGCGGTATTTGCTGGCAGGATGAAATGTTTGGTGTGCAAATGTTTTTTCTCTTGCTGCTGACTGCAGAAGATTCAATGAATAAACTAGATATTTTCCTTTTAGCTGGCTCAAGAGAGGCAAAAAGGGAGTCCATCTCCAGGTACATCATTTCCCTGCATTTTTCTGAAGTTAAAATAATATAATGGTAGTCACTTGAAGGAAAAAACACTGATTAAGCAGCTGGCTCCTGGGAATTAAATAGTAAAATAGAGAAATTATTCCTACCTTCCTCTCAGTGCAGGCAAAACTTGACCTTTTCTCCTCCAGTTCCTTGTCAGATTTCATGAAATCTGTAGGAATGTATTTATCCAGAGGATCTTTACCCATCCCTAAAACCTGGGCTGAAATTAGCTGATTATTCAAGTCACTAGAGGCAAGAAGGTGAAAACTGGCAGACGGAGAAATGGACAGAGAGAAAGCCATAACCTCTGCATAAATCATGTTTATTTTGTTAATGAGGCTAAAAAAAGTGACGAAGAGAGAGTGAGAATCTGTTTGTTTATCAGTCATATTTAATCTAGGCTTCAGATTTAGAGGGTGGGTGTAGGGAAGCATGCGAAACTGGAAGTGAATTTTTCATTAAAGTAGCATATGCATATAGAAAACATCAAATATAATAAGTGTACAGTGCTGTTCTTTGTCTTGCTGGTTTGCACTGTGGAAAACCGATGCTTCAGTAGCAACTGAACCTCCACCTACGCAGGTAACAATGAATAAATTACATCTTTAGAGTTGTTCCTACATTTGTGATAAATGAAAGCAATGTGGTTTTAAGTGACTAACCAGTAATGATAAATAATAATAAATTGAACAGAATATTTGTGCTTTCACTCAAGCAACTGCCAGGCTGTGTGTTGTTTCCTTTTCAGTTATCTGCCTCTCTCAGATTTGGTTTTAAGATACCTACATGAGCTTATTAATCTGCATGTTTCTCACAGCCCAGATAAGGCACTGCAAGAAATTTAATGGGAGAAATATTTGAACTAGTTCCGAGTTGCATTCTTTCCTAGGGTGTCCACAGGCAATCCTCAAAGAGTCCCGGGTGACCTCGCCTCCTGTTACTCTTATAGTGCAAAAGATCAATCCCTGTGTGATGGAGCTGTGTAGGTTTTTTCAGCTGTGCCTCTGTGTTGGTCAGAGAACATATTCCAGAAAGGAAGCCATGAGGTAAAACCTGACACTAGTTCCTCTCTCTCTCTCTCTCTCCTTAAAATATTCTAATTTTTTTTTTTTTTTTTTTTTTTTCCCCAAACAATTTTCAATCACCAATGCTTATTTTTGAGAGTCTGTGGCTGGCTACTGGCTGAGACCCAAATGGGTCCCCAGTGCACTGATCAATACCTGATCTGGCTTCCAGTATTCAAACTAAGTGAATAAAGCTCAGATGAGTTTTTCCAAATATCTAATGACATCATTGAGGTCAGAATCGAGCTTTTTATTGCCATATTCAACATTAGCAGTATGATATCCATACAGCTGTGCTTATGAAAGGTAACAAGCTACTACTCTCCTAACTTTAACTACACCTTTAGGTACTGTGTTGAATACTATTCCTGGTTCTTGAAAAATGCAAGTTACATCTGTGAAAGAGTCAAAAGAATTGCTTACTCCCACAGTAAGTATATTTTCTCTTTATATCTGTACATACCTTATTATAAAGGTATAACAAAAAGTTTTAGATATCCACAGAGTATTTGCTGTCTTTCATCAGATAGCTATTTTATCTCATAATGATTTTTTAAAGGGATTAAAAAAAAAATAAATTATTTAACCTTCATGTGCCTTCTTAATATTTTCCTTGTAAAAAACTCTTCTGATGGCAGTTTTCTTGTGTTCTTCCAGCCTTAAAACAAAAATGCCTTAAAAACATCTGTACGTCGGTCTAGAGCACTGAGGAATTTTACTGCAAATTTGAAGATTGGTGGAAGTTTTAGTTGTCTCTTTCATTTCTCAGTGTAAAAATCAGGATGCAACGTGTTATTTGCAAATATTTGTAACAAGACAGGCTGTTAATCAGATGTTAACCTAGAAATGTGTCTTCTTCCAGGGCATTGTAAAAATAATGTGTAAAAACAGATGTATTTTATACAAGCAATGTAACTGCAATAAAAGCATTGAAAGGCTTTTAAAAATTTTATTTTATAAAGGATATTTATATGGTGGCTAGTGAATGCAAATAGTTTATTCTAGTTTCATTTACAATTAAGATAAAGTAATCAAAATTAACAAATACAATTTAAAAGCAACCTGAAATACTGAAGACAAGAAGGATTTTTCCTGGTGTTAAACACACGCAGATTACCCATTATTCCAAATCAAGAGTCTCCCATTACTTCAGCAACTTATCTAGTGCAGAGCTCAACCAAGGAAATGTTCACACCTCTTGTAGTCTCACTCTGTGATACATTTGTGTGAGCTCACCAAGGTTCATCTCCTTCCTTATATGGACCTCTGGTGAACTAAAAGCCAGTTCTAAAAAAGGAAAGAATAACCAAACAAATTACATGATCCTGTAATTTGCTACAATGCAACAGTATGATGCTACTATCAACCTAAAGTACATCATCAAGCCATTTATATTTCAAAAAAATAAGATTATTTGCACTAGAGCTGGTACATCTTGTTTCACTGAAGAAATACATGTTCAAAGTAATATAAAGCCACAGAGCAAGGTGGTAGCATAAGGAATGCTGCCCCCAGGGAGAGGTGGGATGCAGCAACCCTCTTCCAAAATACATTTCACCATTGTGCCCAATAGCATGATGGAAGCATTTCTGTCATATCAAAGAGCAGGATAGATTAGATCAGTACCAATTACAGTTGAGACTGAAAGTTAGGCCAGTGGAAAAAAATAGGAGTGTCGATACATTGAATGTATAAACTGGGGATATTAACATGGCCATGGTACTGCAACGCTGTGGAGAGATCTCGCTCTGCAGCACCTCTCCTCACCCAAGGCAGGATCAGTTCTGCCATGAAGAGCTGGGTGAATTACAGCTTTGCGTAACTGATGCTTTTAAATCTCACAAAAATATCTGAAAGCCTGAAGACATGATTTAAAAAAAAAAAAATCTATATTGTTTCTTACATTTTTACCATTAGGTTTTCTGAGAACTCAGGAAGAGGGACATGAAAACAAGAACATAAGGGGATAAAACAATGATTAAAGACAGTTTGGCTTTCTAGGTTTTTTAGGTTTCAATAAAAAGACAATATCAAAAGAAAAATATTTTTTGAAAAGGCTTCCCTTTTAAAAGATCGGGGTTTTATTATTGTAATGAATTTAATCAGCCCTGAGTCGTAGCTCTGGTGTCCATGCTAAAGGACACTTTTGTGTTTATAAGAAATCATTCTGTGTTTTTCCTGCGGGAATACAAGTGCCTGGACAGAGTGCTAACCTCTCTATAGTGCGATAGGGTGTGCCTGAGCCATCACGGACACTGGGGGTCGGTCACAGCCATCTCCACTCAAAGGTCTTGGAAAGGGCCGAGACCTACTGCCCCAGCGTGTTCACGGGGAGAGAATGAGAAGGTATCACATCGTTATGGGTCTTGTGAAAGGAGCTGAGAAAGGATTAATGGTACCTGTCCTGAATGCTGACCTTTTTGTCACAGTTGTTTAAGATTTACTGCTTGGCTTTCCCAGCAGAATAATGAAAATGAATGAGAAAAACTACAAAATAAGAGAAGGAATGAAAAAGCAAGGCTCCATGAAAAAACCTGCCCTCAAAAAAAAAAAAAAAAAAAAAAAAGTTTTTCCATATTCTGGGGTTTTCAGTCCTGCAAAGCCTCCGTGCATGTTTGGCAGAAGTACAGAAATGATGGTGGCATATGAGCTAATCAGTATCTCAGCAGACTCATTTATTATTATGCCCAGTCAAACCCACTCTGATTTGTCAGGCTGAAAACGTTTGTTAAGGCAGTAAAAATGCTCTTTAGGCAATCCCTGGAGACTCCAAGTGGAAGAACCAAAACTGACATGAAAATGAATTTTCATATCATTAAGGTATAATTTCTGCCTTGTTTCACTCTTCTGTAAAGCTCCTTGATAGGACTGGTCACGCAAACGATATGACTGGACCCTGTCCTTTTCCTGGCAACGTCAGTACTGAATTGATATAGAATCACAGACGCACAGAATGGTTGAGGTTAGAAGGGACCTCTGGAGGTCGTCTGGTCCAATCCACCTGCTCAAGCAGGGCCACCTAGACCTGGTTGCCCAAGACCATTCCCGGATGGCTTTGGAATATCTCCAAAGGGGGAGAGCGGGAGGGAGACTCCACAACTTCTCTGGGCAACCTGTGCCAGTGCTCGGTCACCTTCATGGTAAAAAATTGTTTCCTGGTGTTCAGAGGCAACCTCCTGTGTCTGTGCCCGTTGGCTCTGGTCCTGTCACTGGGCACCACTGAAAAGAGCCTGGCTCTGTTCTTTTTGCGCCCTCCCTGCGGATATTTATAGGTATTGGTAAAATCCCCCTGAGCTTTCTCTAGGTTGAGGAGTCCCAGCTCTCTCAGCCTCTCCTCGTATGAGAGATGGTCTAGTCCCTTAATCATCTTTGGGGCCCTTCTTTGGACCGTCTCAAGTTTGTCTACATGTCTCACACTAAGGAGCCCCAAACTGGACACAGTACTCCAGGTGTGGCCTCACCAGTGCTGAGTTGAGGGGAAGGATCCACTCCCTCGATCTGCTGACAATATTTTGCCTAATGCAGCCGAGGATACCCTTAGCCTTCTTTGCTGCAAGAGGTCACTGTTTACCCAAGCTCAACTTGGTGTCCACCAGGACCCCAGGTCCTTTTCTGCCAAGCTGCTTTCTGGCTGGGTGGTGCATGGGGTTGTACCTCCCCAGGCGCAGGACTTTGTCCTTCTTGTGGCACTTCATGAAGTTCCTTGTTGGGCCATTTCTCCAGCCTGTCAAGGTCCCTCTGGATGGCAGCATGACCCTTTGGGGTTTCAACCACTCCTTCTAGTTCTGCAAACTTGCTGAGGGTACACTCTGTCCCAGCATCCAGATCATTAATGGAGATGTTGAGCAAGACTGGAGCCAGTATTGACCACTGGCGTACACTGCTAGTCACTGGCCTCCAACCAGACTTTGTGCCGCTGACCACCGCCCTCTGGGCCCCGCCATTCAGCCAGTTTTCAACCCACCGCACTGGGCTCATCCAGCCCGTGTATCAACAGGTTGTCTATGAGGATCTTACAGGAGATAGTGTCAAAGGCCTTTCTGAAGAAAACGTAGTTCACAGGGCCTTGGAGGAGCCAAGCCTTTCGTTCACGTAAGTATTTTTACAATTCCCAGTTTGTCAGGCTTCTCACTTCTCCATGCTAAAGCTCAGTGGACAGTTTGCCTTTGCTGATGGCATCTTTGAAGGGTAGCTGTGTCTGACCCTGGGAGAAAGCACACCTTCCCGACAAGGAGAAGCCTTCCCAAAGCTCATTGACTCAACCTTCTCCTGGATTTCACTCAGCTTTGGATCAGAGCCACCGTGGATAGACAAGAGCAGACTGCTCAACCCTGAGGAATGCCAGTGTTTAAAGCTGTATAGATTTTCACTCATCTTTCATCGCTGAGCACTACCTCTTGCTAAGCTATTAAAGCCATATTCACATGCTCCAGAGATATTGTGAGTGATTAATAACAATGAGATGATTGTTATTTAATTACAGCCAAGAGTATTAGGGAAAGTTACTATACAGTGAATGCACCTGCAGAACAGACTTCTCAGTATAGATCCTTTACATGGCTGGAGCTGTATTACTAAGATACACTGTGGGCATAATGACGCTAAGGAATCTCATGGAAGAATTAATTAATAAATGTTGAAGTGGGTTTGATAAAGGAAGTGATCACATGGGTGAGGTATATATCCAAGTGGGTATAAATAACTTACTACTGACTTTGTTGAAATCCATTTGTCCACCATCCAACTGCTTTCGAATAATATGCCTCAAGGTAAGTCTTTCTAGATATACTCTATAATACAGGAATCAGGAAGAAAACAATGTAGAATAAGCTATTTGGGACTGTGGAGTTATAGACTAAAGTATAGGCAAGAGATTTGGGATAGTAGACTTTAAATATTTAGAGCTGTTAGATTTATAACCTCACTTCCTGATGAAATATTACAAGATTTTTTAATAGAAATGAATGCAATATTCGACCTTAGGGAAGCAGATAATCAACAGTAGATACATATTTTAAAACTGATAAATAAATGTTCACTTATTTGGCTGTAAAAAAACTCCATGCTGATTACTTTGAAAATCATGCTAAATTTAGGGTAAACTGTGACTGTAATTCAAAACCAATCTAGTATCTGTCATTTAATAAATACTAGTGCAAGGCTTTTAGCTTCAGAAGAATTCTTTACACACTTTTCTGTAAGGACAAGCACACCCGGAATGTGAAGATCTCCAAACAATGTAGCATTTATCATTAGGAAAATATATGAAACACAGACTAGAGGAAATGTTTGAATACAAAGTGGAAGGCATTTCTGTGATGTGAAGCAAACTAATACAATGGATTGCAGATTAACTGGGTTCAATAGAAGTAATCCCAGAAGGTGTCTTCATTTACACAGCGTTCCACAATATCTGCATTTATACATAATGTGAAGAATTGTTTAAACATCCTGTTAGATCAAGTAAGATGTGAAAACTGCTTGCAAAACAAAAGAAACTTCAAGCACACCATTTCATTGCTAAATGGACTTCCCTTGTCTATTGTACTTTGGCAGAGCCTGTTGACTCACCTAAAGCAATACCAAAATATATATTCTTAGTTAGTCAGGTTTATAGAGGACATATTGGTAAAATTTGGAGGATACCTAAGGCTCATCATTGCTGTAATATGTGCGTTTACTACAATAAGGATAAAACCTAAATTGCATCAAGCAGAAATATGGCCAGGTTACAAAAGAATGATTTTCTAAGCTGATGTCTTCCCACTCCCAGACTCAAGAGATGACATTCTGCCTAATATTTTACTTAACTTACCAGGCATACCAGTCTGCTGTGTGACTTTTTCTTGTCTTCGAATTAAACAAAAAATGATTGTAATTCTGCTGCTGTCTATGTCAATGGTGTTGTACAGTGGTAAGTGGCAAAGTATTTTTATGATTATTTAACATTTATGACTAAATACTATTTTAAGTATGTGCATTTGGAAACAATCCTTTAGAAGCATGCCTTCTGTCCCCTCAAACTTAGTTGTTCAACATCCAAATACGCTTAAATAAGTTTTTCTATGAAGTACTTACAAAATATAGAATATATTATTTCTAAAGGGAAAAGAAAGCTCAGCGCCTTGGCATAGACAAAATTCTGCACTGACCTACTTTAACTTCACCAATTGCCTTTCTTCTAACGGGCTGTGTGCATTAGAAGTCAGTAAAGAAACAAGCCTAACACAAAACACATGGACTAAAATATATTGATGAAGCTGGACCTGAAGATTCCTACCATACCAATAGAAATCAGTAAGAATATTGGCATTTCCCACTGCGGTGACAGAGAATGCCAAAATGCTTACACCATTTATACATAAAAAATAAAGGGGTGTTTAGTCCCTAGATGTAAAGGGGACTATGTATTGATAATATCTAGTGCACTCAGAAATATCTGGACACTCAGAAATTTTTCTGACATAACATTTGAAAGACATTTCCCCCCAGACCTCTAAAGGCTGTGCCACAGTTTTTACATTCTTTTCCCCAGCTAAGCACAATCTGAGCACAAAGATTTAAAATGTTAGCATTTTTAGATTTGGAGAGGATTATTGATTTATATTTACGTGGGATCTATTCTGCTGGTCTCTACTTTGAGACTGAAGCAAATATGTGTGCATGAACCAGCATCTTTGTGAGGAGTTAATACGATTTACCTTGAATAAATCAAATAGGTTGGGTTTGCTGCACCGTGACTTTTCCCAGCACAATCAAGGTTTCTGCTCCCTGATGATTATAATGACTGCATCCTTGCCCTATATTATGACATTTTAATTAGCCATGATTGCAAAAAAACAACTGGTGGTGCACTGATGTTTTTTCGATGGGCTTTTTTCAGATAACACTTCAGAAAAGCATTGTCAGAGCAGCAACATCACAGACACAGTTCAGAAACATTTTTACATGTATCTGAATGTTGCAAGAAATTCCGTGGATAAGGTATACAACTGGAAAGCCTGAGAGCTGATGTATCATACAAGTATCCTCAGGACATGTGCCAAGTCATTTAGCAGGTTTTAGAGAAAGGCAAGAGAAGTTGACTTCCCCGGGGTCTTCTGAGGTTTAAAGGATTGATTTTTGTAGTTCAATCTTTCACTGGCTATACAGGGAGCAAAGTAGGACAAATAGCCCCAAAAGATATTATAGCAAAAGAAGAAAAGAGAATAACTCATCCAGAAAGTATTGTCTCTCTGTCCTTCCCCCCACAACTTAAACAAAATTAAGCAATCTTGTTTGCAAACATTGGTTCATTGATCTTGACTTAGTGACAATTAGAAATATCGCTCTCTGTAATGAAAGGATTAGAAGAGCCAAAGGTTTACCAAGCTGCTGACCCTGTGGTAGAGACTTTTCTCCAGGGGACCTTCAGACGTTTATGTGTTAATTGGGTGTGTGCAAGTTAAGTTTGCTGAAAAGAACTCAGTGCAAGTGAAGGATGATGGTGCAATTACAATTTCCAAAACTTCTGTAACGTGGCTTATCAATTCTTTCCTCTGTCTTATTTCAACCCGATGGCATTTTCATTTTTTCCAAAATTTTGCTGACAGGACTAAATGGTCAATGGCTATTCATCAACAGACACTGCGATTGAGCCATGGTGTTATCCAGTGTGTCAAAACGTGTCTCTAGATGCACTCGATAGAACATGGCTTGGAGGAAGGATGTTTGTCATTGCAGAGGAAATACAGGCTTTCAGCCAGAATATAAGGGGCAGTTCTTCTTTAGCAAGCATGTATATAAATATATAGCATTCAATGCTATTTATTTTGTAAGGCACACCATTATTGCACTTGAATCTGAATGCCTCATGGCCATCAAGCTTTCAACAGACTTGTTCCAGTTCTGTGAAAAGGCCAACCTTTATCGGGAGACCTTTTCTGGTTTGTGGAAAGCAATCTGTTCCCCAATGACCTGCTGCAATGAAGGACACTTCTGATGGATTGCTGTTCATATAAAAGCCTTTCGCTGTGACCAAGACTTTGAGGAAAAGAATAACATAAGAGTAAGCACCTCTTTCTACCTCCCTCAATCCCATATCCATATTCTGCCACTAAACTTGAGAAATGAATTGCTGGAAGCATATGACTGTTACCATGAACATTTTGTTCACTCCACAAAAGTTGTAGACATCCCTTATATATGATCTTGAAAAAAGGTCCTATTTTTTCCTAATCCTTTTCTAAACATAGAATTAAGCCTCATATCTAAAAAATCCACTACTCCGCTTTACTCTCTTACACCTGTATTTATTGCAGGAAAAGGCAACAAATTAGCAAGATTAAGTGGCAGCTCCTTCCCAGAATCTTTCACAGAGACAATGGACAGCTTTCCTAATGTCAGTTATTCTGAAACAGAAGCTATGCCATGAATTTAACATTTGGGGGGTTTCTTCAATTTTTAGATCCTTGAGCCAACAAATACCCTTGGCTTACTACCTTAAAGACAAAAAAAAAAAAAAAAAAGAAGAAAAAAAAAAAAAAGTCAAGTTTAAATAAAACCAAAGTAACATATTCTCTCCTAGAATCATGCAGAAGATAAGAACAAGGGGGGGAAAAATGGGAAGGGAGAGAACAAATATTAGATTTCATCCTAATTCATGACATGGAAATAAAAAAATTAAAAAAAAAATGTGGAAAATATACCACAGTATCTTCAAAAGGTAAAAGAGATAATTAACTTAAGAAAGAGTGATAGGAAGAGAGACAATAAGCCAATAGGCAATGAGGACTCAGAAAAACCAAACCCTTTGACTTCAAATAAGTGAAGAACACAAGGTTACAGAGTAGAAATATTTGAGACAAGGAAAGGGGGTTGGGCAACTAAAGCAATTTTATACAATTCTACTGATTGATCCCAGTAAGTGCTACTGTTCAGAAGAGCACAGGAATACAAGGGTTAGCACATCCTCACTAGCAATGCCTCAGTTTAACAGAGGACTGATTTTTAAACCAGTGTGATTTACCAGTATGCCTCTGGGATTTCCTGGGGTGAGGATGGAGCTAAGCAAGTGTTTCATGGGTTTGATAAATCAGCTTGCAAGTGTAGTAAAGTATTCAAAATGCCTGCAGTGTATGTGTCATCATGAAGTATATGTTGTTGCTTTGGGGTTTTTTAAATTTTTTATTCTTAAAACTTTTTCTTCTCAAATTTTTTGCTGAGGTAGGTGGCCAAGAACTGGAGCCACCAGGATTCCTGCCAGAACTTCTCGACACACCTGAAAGAATCTTGAGTAAGAATGGTTTAAGCTTTACTTAAAGCTTTACTTTACTATTGCATAGCAGTGGGGAATCACTCGTATTCCAGCAGCATTGCAGGGAAGTGTGCTGTTAGCAAACAGCTAGTAAGTCTTATCTCAAAATAGTTTAACAACTGAAGTAGGACATGGGGCAGTCTGGGGATAGTTCTTGTCATTTACTTTTTGAAAAAGGAGTGTTGCTTGTTTATTTTTTCATTTAGATAATGCCACATTCTTCAATGGAGTCTTTCAAAATGTGGAAAGCGTTGCATTATTTTTTGGTAAGTATGTGTTCCAGTTGTACTTGAGCATGGAACAGAAATCCTCTGGAGTTTGCTTTTATATATACTGAAAAGGAACAGGGATTTTTGAGGCTGTAGATTTCCCCAAAGATTATTATAATACTAAATACTGCTGAGTGTCAAGCATTGCTCAATGTCCCTGTGTTGCTGCCTTGTTTAGGCTCTGCGTTCACATGAACGTCACCCATGTGTAACCCACACCTGACTCACCTCCATTTACCATGCATTTTATGGCTGTTCTCTTTCCAGACTGCCTAGGTTCTCACTTCACCTGGCTACAGTCCATCTTCACTAACTTCCCTGCCCTGCTCAACTTTGTGAACAAAATGAGGTGTGTTACTGGTTTTTGTCCCAGGGATTTTGAAGACTATGGTTGCTCTTGCCGGTTTGAGATGGAAGGGCTCCCTGTGGATGAAGCTGATGAGTAAGTCTTATCCATGAGATGTCCTCTTCTGCCCTGACTGCTGTCAGTGCCCTCATGCTCTGATGACCCGAAGCGTAACACTTGCCTAAATGATTTAAGAACAGTTGTAAAAAAATAGAAGATTTATTCAGAGGGTAAGTCAGTCCCACACCATACGGCTCTGTTTAATCTAGTCATTACTAGCTTGCGACCTAAGTATCTGATATGACCCACAGAAGAACTTCAATGCTGGTTTATCAGCCCTGTCCTATGTTATTCCTACCTGCTAGCGAGCACTATCTTTCTGCTGGGTCAACACCCTTTACCAGTTACCTTACAGCATGGTTTGGAAACAGATGAAGTCCAGGTGGTCATAATCTACAGCATGTGATGGTCCACTTGTTTCTTTTTCTCATAGCTTGAAGTCTCTCTTTATTTCCCCACAATTCAATGTGGAGAAATACTCCCATCCTACAGATAAAAGCAGAGTCCCTCACACCTGCATATAATTCCACCAGTGCAACTCTGGTGGCACAGCTGGTTTAAACCGGTTGCAGAAAGTGGCCACTAATGTGATAGAATAAGTAAACACCCATCGCCTTGACGTATCTTATCCAGAGGTCTTTAAATTCTGAACACATCTTTGTGAACAAAACCTGATTAATTTCTTTGCACTGGAGAATTCTGTCTCGCACTTGAATCGGTGACAAAAACCGGAGGGCCTGTTAATGAGGTGAGTGGGAGAGCATTAACCCGAGCAGTTTAGTGGGTTTACAGTCTTATCAAACCGTTGGTATTGGGAGTTGTGTAATACACCGGCAATGTAAGCTCATAGTGGATTATAAAGAAAGTGTTGGCATCTGAGGGGGATTTAAGCATCAACAGAATCAAGTTACAGCTAAGTATGACTTCAAGTGGCGGTTTGGAGGTTAAGCAGGTCTTGCCCTCCATACCTGTGTACACGCTGAGGTTGTAAGAGACGGGAGCATCCAGGCACAGAGAACAACGTAGCTCAATGGCTCTTCCCAGCACCCTGCACCAGGAACAAACCCATCCAAACGCCACTCTGAGCTTTGGAAGGATATTGCCCCAGACACTGACGGGCCTAGTGAGCAAAAATGTAATCTCAGGCCAGGACGATCAAATGGTTGTTCACTTATGACAGTGGGAGGTGTGAAAAGAAAATCAAAGGGAATCAAGATCCATCCATGTCTAAAAAGAAAAAAGGTTTTTCCAACAATGTGATGTAATAATCTATTAATTCCCCAAGTGAAGACAATGGCTCAGAAAAGGCTAATGCCTATAGGTAGGTGGAAATTAATCCTTCCACTTTCCAGCATGGGATGGCTGGGGAAACGAAGATCTAACACTGCTACTGGAAAAAGCCATGGGACTTCCCATGAAAGGTTTTCTGAACAATCGTGATGACATACTGAAAGGAGAGCTTGAGTCAGTTCAATGGATTGATACCTGAAGAGCCGAGCACCTGGGCTTTCGCTTCACTCTGCTTCATTTTAATGCAAAGCAGCATAAATGCAGAAAGAGCAGAATGATCTATCAGCAGTTTTGGCCCGAGAGACAGCCACAGAGTCACTTTGTATTTACAAAGTGCTTAGCAGTCCTGCGGTGAGTTTTCCTTAGCAGCACGGCAACCCCACTGCAGTTTGCAGTAAATGGAGAGTGATCATTATTTTGCCATTGACGCAGGTATGCCTTTGGTTCAGGAAAGCCTCCAAACAGGTCACTGCTACATGTCTCTCAGACACAGTTCCCACAGTGTTGCAATTTTTTCAGGAACTTTCTTTTCTTATAAACTAGATTTGCAAACCTCAGATTTTGTCACTGCCATTTCTGTTCCATAAAAGAAGGCTGAACATCTCACTGTAAGTTTTTAAGGCATTGGAAAACGTTTTTGCCCATAAGCGCAACATTTTCCCGTTTCCCAGAAGAGCTAGTTGTCATATCTAAGTGAGGAGCCTAGTCTACCTCCATAGTCCATGGGGAAAGAGAAGCCTGCCCAGAGGACAATCCATGTCTTACAATTCCCTACTCACTTAGGGAAGGCAAATAAATTTTTTGATTAACTGTTGCAGTAAGTGTTGATATAATTGTGATGCTCTAAACAAACAAGAACTGCAGGGAGTTTGTATGAGACTAACTATGCAGTTAGAGGAGCTTTCAGGTGCCGACACCTCGCTAGACGTCAGGCAGACAGGAGTGGGTCTTGAAACACTTCTCTGATCTGCTGCTGGCAAACTGAGCGAATCTCATCAGTGATTTCTTTCACCAAGTCAAAAGTCTGATCACGGTTAGGACTTGAACTGCTTCCCTGTTTGTAAGGACAAATTAAATACTGTAATAATTGTCTATTAATATAGTAAGTGATTAAATATGAAATGCTTCCTAAATATAGGAAGTGAGAAAGTGAATGCGTAGCCTAAAAGGGACCCTGCAAGGGGCAGGTGGTTGCTCTCTGCTCTGATGGGTGCAGGAATGCTTCTGTCCACCGGTGGGTTCAGTGCATATGCAGGGCTGTGGGTGATGTGTAATAACACATTCACCGTGCCTTTAACAAAAATCCCACATGAGCTTAATTAAATCTTTGCATCGTGATTGCAAGTTAACCCTTCCTGGCAGCAGATGCTGGTTTTAAGTGTTAATGTTGCCTCTGCATTTGGCATGGTCAAGACCAATGGCAATTCAGTAGCAGACCTATGTTCTGAGTCCATTTCTATAAAATGAGGATATTTCAATCTAAATATAACAGCAAGTCCCTGCTTAATCTGTGTAACAATTTTATATGGGGTAAATGATGACTGAGTGTTTTACTGGTGTTTCATTTATAGCTGATGTCAGTGCACGCAGATGCTGCTATAATACAGAAACAGATGACTTGCCTGTTCAAAAACAGCTGAAGAGAAGAGAGGATTGATGAAGAGCTTGTTGTTTTAGTTGACTTTTTGTTGCTATTCACAGCTAAAATGGTCATGCAGGCATTTGAGGTTTGCATGACGGCAGGGGTATAGGAAAGAAAACACAAGGTTTCTAACTGCCTTTGTTGTGTGGTGGTAGAAGAAATCTGCTTTATTCCAGTGTGAGAAAAATACTTTGTGGCCTCTTCCCATGGCTAAACGGTCCTTTTTAATTCTGATTGTTGCATAGAAGAGAAAGTACAAGAAACAGGATTACACTGCACATATTTATACAGTCTCAATGAGACACAGGGATTCACAAGGCATTGCAGAGACATTAACCCTCCAATGAGTGCCAGGTTCTGTGTCGTTTTCCAAATCTGCAGTGAGAAATGTTGTGGCAGGAGTAGATCCAAGACCTCTAGAGCTGAGCCGTGGGGCATGGCTTGGCATTGAGCTGACAGTGCTGTGGGTGGATATTTGGGCACTGATAGTGGATTTCTCATTTAAACTGCCTCTATAGTCCTTGTAAGGACTCAGGTACCACAGCAAGACAGAAATGTAAATGTGGTCTCCCAAAGCATGCAGAACTGCTTCAACCACTGAGTTTTGTATCCAGCTGTACTTATCCCACTTGACCGACTCAGGGAAAAGCAGTACTCAGCCTTTCTTGTGTCTAGGGACCACACTAGGGACCCCTTTTTCTCCTTTTGGCATCCTTTGCATTCTTGTGCAAGAGCAACGTGAAAGCATTGCAGCCTGATCTTGAACTGAAATTAAATTGTGTGCACGCTGTGTTATTTCATTCTTTAAGATGCTGTTTCCAGCACCGCAAATGCTACGAGGAAGCAATGGAGATGGAGTGCACATGGGACCCATCAAAGATTTCTACAGATGTTAGCTGCTCTACTGAAAACCTGACCTGTGGTAAGATTAACCTATCACAAGAGCTTAATGCTGGAGCCTAACCATGACCAAGAAGTTCATTCTGGTCTATCTACCCAAAGTCAAATATAAATTAAGCAGAACGCACCTCCATGTGTGGATTTTTAAGGGATTAAGTATTCTGCTCAGGGGTGAATAGAAATAGGAAGACACAGAGGCATCAAAGCCCAAGTAGGCAGGAAAATTGAAGTCAAATAACTAGAAACTTGCCAGGGCCCCTCTAACAGGCGGCCTCTTGCTGAGGTTTCCCTGACTTTGCAGGACCACTAAGAATTGCTTGAGATACCTCCACACTTCAGAAATGCAGCAGATGCTGGGGAAAGAACTGAAAAACAGTTCCCTTCTGAAGCTTCAAGGCCTGATTTTTATGTACTTTGAGGGATCAAATTCTTTGCTCACAGGGTCATATACACTCCTCAGCTACAACAGTATCACCAACGAGGGCAGAGACCATGCCGTTATAACAGGAGCTACTCCATGCAATACTGGTACACTCCTGGCAAGTGTGGAGCAGGTTTCTTTAATGTCTAATCATTTTTTAGTATAATTTTTCAGCAAGTATTTGCTCTCAGAAAAGACTATATGCTAGACCATGATTTGAGGATACCAGCAAAGAGGAGCAGAATCCCCAAACCAATACCCTTACAGCATGTTTAAGCAACAATCTGATCCAATTTCCTTTTCTTGTTTCCAATTAAAACCATTTCGGCTATTTAAGCCAATCTATAAAGGTCCAAGTGCCTTTAAACATGAATAGTGCTTTTTTAGCTCTTTCCATACTTAATCGGAAAACATTTTGTTCAAACTTAAAAAAAAAGGGGAAAAAATAATAGTCCCCATCGAAAATATGAAACATTAGTGTGACAGCTATGAAAAGTGTGTGTTTTTTGAAACTCTGAAAGGTAGAAGGTTTGGAAGTGGGATAAGAGTATTTCCCAGGAAACTGTTTGAAATGTCAAACCCTATATCAGCTGGATTAAGTATTCCATGGAAAAACCAGAGGGAGCAAAGCACTGCTCTGAAGTCCTCAGTGCTCTGTATTCCTCAATACTCTGTAGAACAAACCAGCACAGGCAAGAAGTCTATTGCCATGCCAGGCTACCTTGGTTGGCGTTTCAAAACCGGTGTTGGACTATGGAACTTGACTGTGTTTAACGTGAAGAAGCAGAGTATAAATAGATCTGCACTAATGAATATAGACGGAAACCTTACAGGGAGGAAAAAGCAGGAGGTGGAAAAGATTTTTCAGTAGCACCTTGTTTGGATTTTGGTTTTATTTCCAGAGTCTGGGGATCCCTGTGAACAGTTTCTGTGCAACTGCGACAAAGAAGCCATTGAATGCTTTGTGAATGCACATATTAACTCTTCCTTGAATGGGCTGGATGTCTCCTTCTGTCCATCTCTGGTTACAGGTAATAATAGGGATCTGATCGATTCCCTCCTCCTGCCAGTTTTTCCACTGGCATCAAATTTGACCCAACGAGAATGAAGCAGTAGCTGGGTGCTTTCCTGCACTAAATCTGGCAGTCTGTCCCATTCTCCGTTTCATGTGCCCTTTCCATTTACTGCTACTCAAGTGAACAGCAAGAGAGCAGAAGAAGGTGGACTAATTGCTGTGCTGGAGCAAGTCCAGGAGAGGTTACGGAGCTGCTGAGGGGGCTGGAGCACATGACGAAAGAGGAGGAGGCTCAGGGGAGATCTTTTTGCTCTCCTCAATACTAGTGGGGTGTGTAGAGAAGACGGGGCCAGACTTTTCCTGGAGGTAGAGGAGCACAGGGACAGGACAAAAGGCAACAGACACAATTGCAACAGGGAAATATTCCAGTTAGATAGGAAGAAATTTTTTTTTAGGAGGCTCCTGCCAAACTGAATGAATGGGTGATACTTGGGGTGATTACTGACCCACTGAGGTCACTAGCAGGAATGCCAAACTAAAAATATTGCTAGCTCAAATTTCCCCTTAAAACATGCAAGAACTAGCTGGAAAGGCAAAAATAGACCCACTCTGCTCTGTTACTTGGTTTCCATCTTGGAAGGAAAAATCGTCTCTAAAGATGAAGGGGATATTTATCTCCATTATCATACACTGATCTGTGCTCTGGAGCTGAAATTACAGCCTTGTAAGACTGAATATGGGTCCTGTGGGAACAGGGTTGGATTAAAAACTTAATTCGTATGGATTGCAATCAGAGCATGGCAGGGGGAGGACCTTTGAACTCCCAAGCTGAGACAGACATGAAAAAGCAATGCCAGTTTTTCTAATCCTTTGGCTCATATTCACACCCCCCCCGTGCTAAGGACAGATATACACATCTATATCATGCTCTGGATGGATGCGTGCATCCCCTCGTGAATAGGTCAAGGGACAAGAAAATGCCACAGGAAAGTTTGCATCAAAGCCGGAAAATTGTTTCATGTAAGCCGGTAATCTTTCACTGGGATCAGATGGCTCTAATATAAAGTATGGCAGTTCCAACACATTACAAATAAAGGGGAAATTGTTAGGTGCTAACAGGAAAATCATGCTGGTTTTACCACTGCTGATAAAGATAGATTCAATTTTAGCTCACTGAATACCTCCGCTGATTTTAGGCTCCCGATTATATTTCTTAAGGGGAAAAAAAAAATCCTTTTAATGAAACATTTTTATTTAGTGTTCACTCATGTTCAATCTTCCTGTTTAGCTGTTCTATCCAGTTCAGGCTTTGAAAAAAGAAAATAAACCTATCTGACAAATCTCTAGGAGAAGGATTTTGGTAGCTTCTTTATTACAGACACAAATTTGAATGAAGTGGGGATGTATTTGCTTAAATCTGTGCTTTAATAGGAACACATTCAATGAAGTCCTGATTTGTACTATTCTGATTAAAGAGTGACAAACCCCCTTCTCACTCTTTAGTCTATGAGAGAGCTTTCTCTTTTTCAGAAACAACCAGCAAGAGAGTGATGACAACACTTCACACAGAGGGTATGTCCTTATCTCTGTAATTGTTTGACTGGAGTATACTAAATTTAGACCAATTTATACTCAGAAAAGTAACCTGAGTATTTTAGTAGCTATGAATTCCTTTCTGAGAAGCAAAGACAAGCTTTAGCAAGAAGTCAATACATGAAAATAAGAGAAAAAAAGCCTAATAAACCAAAGCACCATTTTGGTGACAAGCGTTTACTCAGGTGCACGGGAAAACTTCAATCAAATGACTCCTTTTTTTATGAGAAGGAATTCAGAAGAGAACCCTGAATCTTATTTAGAAATAATGTAAGCAGAAACACACTAAAAGCAACTCAAAAATATTTTCAGACGGATCCTTTTCTATTTGCGTGCACATATAAGGCCCTGGTTCAACAAGGTTCCTAGCCAAGTGCCTGGATTTAAACATTTAATTTTTCTGTTTAAAAGTTTAATTCTTATCTTGATACTTTCACTATAGGCTACATATTTAAGTACCTGCTGAAATGGGAATTTAAAGTATGCTGATTGCTAGCCAATTTCTCTCGTTTAGGTTGAAACTCTTCGTGATAGAGACTGAGGGATTTATTTTTTTATTATACTATATGTTGCTGAGTAGAATTTAGCATCAGCAGTGAACAAATACTAGGGCAGGATTTTAATACTGCTACCATAATTATCAATAATTAGGGTTTTATTTGCTATATTTATATCATATAATAACCATACAAAAAGCACAATAATAATAAGATTTAGAAATAAGTTCCATTCTGACAACTCTGATCATACTATGCCAAGATCCAGTCTAACGAGCATTCTAAGCCATGACTCTGGAGTAAGAATGTTTTTATTTTTGCAGAGTTCCTTCATCATGGGACTGACAAAACACAGGCTGCAACTGCATCCGCGGAGGAAGGTTTGTAACTTATGCAAGCAGCACTGTTTTCAGCTTCCAAAAGCTGAAAGAATAAAATACAAGAATAAGCTCTTTGCTTTCTTTCTGCCCTTCTAAAAGGACTGTTATAAAAGTAGATATAAAGTTTGGGTGATCAAATTCAAGGCTGAAGGAGAAGGTGCGATTTTTCAATTTGTGCATGTGATATGCTTAACCAGTGCTCACAGTAAGTTTCCCAAGGGCTGAGAATGAGCACTCCATGACAACAACCCGTTTTCATCCAAACAGACCTTTTTTTCCCTGGGAGCACAGGTTGCAGCAGGTGAGCTGTTTGGCAGAGATGTGCTGTGTGGGTGCCAAGAACTGGACCCACAGCCAATTGCATATTTGTTGTCTTTAAAGAGACATTTAATTATACAAGATCAAGCAGTGGCATGAGGAAAAGTCGAGCATGGTTTGTTGCAAACGAACCAGCAGTTTGGTGGGTTATTTACTTGCAACGTAGAGATGCAGGTTTAAGTCCCTTTCACTCTGGTGCCTCTTGGGTGAGCTCCTAAACCACGAGACCAAGAGGTTCTTCTGACAGTCTTAATTTTTTTTTCTGCTACAACCAATAGCTACCTTATTCAGGAATGGATGCTCGAAAAATCTCATTGCTGTGGTATGAGAAAACTGTTCTCTTCCTACCTGCATGGGGTGCACCACAATACAAGAAGCCACGGACAGAAATCATCCAAAAATCAGAACAGAAAGCAGTGGCTCTGGGAGGGCACACCTGCTAAGTGAGGGTCGAATCCTATAGTAGTGAAACAGAGAAGGAGACCGATCTTGGACCAGCCGTTGTCCAATTTAGCTGATGCACTCTTGTAATGTGGCCCCATCGCACCCACAGCCGTGCTGCCATGCACAGAGACCCCATATCTGCCAAGCACGGGAGCACTGTGCGCTGGGTGGGTGCGACCGAGCTGCTGCTTAACTCAGAGAAACCCAGGAGTTAATTTGTGGGAGCAGGGAGAGGTGGAAAGTTGCACTTTTTGAGAACTTAAGAACCTGGTTTCAAGCTGTAGTGTGCTCTGTGTTTCTCAAAGGGAGCCATTATCTGGAATAATGAAAAACCATATGGAATTTTTTTTCTTTTCTTTTTTTTCTTCTTTTCTTCTTCTCCCCTCCCCCCCACTTCTTTTTTTTTTAAGAAACAACACTTCAGACTTTTAACAGGTTTTTTTATTTTTTAAAAAGTGCCACATGCGCAAGGGTACCTACCTGAAAAGGCTTTATGCTGTGTGTAAGTGCTGGCTGTTTCTTCATACCCTTCCTGTATTATCAAGGTCATTTTTTTTACCAGATATTTCTTGTTCTTGCCTAACAATAGCTCCAATATTGGTTCATGTTTTTCTTGCTGCTTCTGGGAGGCTTAGGTAATAGAAGGTAATAGAAAACGGCGAACTCCTGAAGGAGTGAGTGCACCTGTATTTGCACATCTGTAGCAATCTTTTACTCCCTGAAAAAACAATTACTTGTGCTCTCTAAAGAGGCATAGTTCATTGTTAAGGCTCAAAATATTGCCAAGGGATAAAAACCTGCATTAGGAATTTTAGAAAGCTGAAAACCTATCACAGATAACATATCCGATCAGACTTTGAAGGAAACATTTGGAGAACCACTTACCATTTAACTAGTTGTCTCCCCATTTAAGCCCAAAGGAGTTTCACCATTGACAGCTGTGGGAACTGCATTAAACCAAAGCTAAGTACTACTCAGAAACTCATTTAAAGGCAAAGACATTCTTCTTCAACATCCTAACAAGACCAAAAAAAAGATGCAGAGATGATTTTTTGGGTCATTTGATAGTTATGTTTATAATTTATCAAAAGGTAACTGACAAATGAAAATCATTTTATCAGGTAAAGAAATAAGTTAGAGGTTAGGGAAGTATTTGGCCTTGGATTTGGCTGCCCATCCATACTTGACTTTCAGTGCAGGCAAACACAAGTTGTTCATGAGAAATGTGGCGTCCTTCCGTGTGCAGCAGTGAGATTTTTAGACCTAACCCCCTTTAGTGTATTTGTCTGTCAAATGGATTTAAAATTGAATCTGCCACTTCGGTCATATTTATGCTGCTTCTTTGTCAGTGTAAAGCACGTTATTTGAATGCAGCAAAGAGATTATTTTATCAGTATCACTTTGTCTACAACAATCAATGCACCGCTGAGAAAAACAGGTAAATGTCTGTGCGTGAAATGCCTGTGTCTTCCTGCTTTGCTGTAAAAGCTGTTCTCAGCAGCTTGACTCTTCACAAAAGTCTGTGCTGGCAACTTGTTTTCTGAGTTTACATTGTCTGTCTTCAACAGTGATTTTTTTGGAGCCGAGTAAGATGGTCCTGGGGACTTCCAAAGCCAGAGGTAAGAGTCTGATTACACTTTTGTTGATGAATCAGGCACTCTTGACTCCAGGTGAAAATGGATTTTGGTTTACGAAGCTCTGCGGTGTCACAGTCAAAAATCTGCAGCACAGGATTTCTGGATAATACCTCTAGTTCTTCTGCTGACTTGCACATCCTTCAGCAGACCTTTTATTTCTCCTAATGACCGTCTTTACAAAACCAGGCTAATAGTGATGTTTGCTTAAGGTTTATCATGTTTTCAAGTAAAAGTCACTCCAGAAACGCACTGCAGAAATACAGCAGGTAGGTCACTACCATGATGCCTCTGTTTTTTGTACAGTTACCACAAGGGACCACAGAGGTACAGCTCCTGCTCCCCCCGTCCTCTCGATAAAAAGTCAGTGACTCCCAGCTTTCCTTTGTCTTTGACTGACACAGAAATACTTTATCTAAAAGCATCACAGTTAAAGATCCATGCGTGGTGATGAGAGGGCTGACGGAGAATCAAATTTAGATCAGGGGCAGATAGCAGATACACAAACAATAAAACCCGGCTGAGAAGTATTAGCTGTTCGTTGCCTCCAGCCACTCATTTGCACTCCTCATCCAAGTATTTATGAAAACCTCTTCACATAAGGTTTTCTGATATAATGGTTGGTCCTTTAAATTACTTTCATAGCATCTGCTGCCAGAAGGGTTCATTTTGATTTTGCTTCCTCCTTTATTACATAGAATTTCATGGCATTCTTTCCCCGTTAAAAGAATTCAGCTTTTGCAGTTGTTACTGCTTTGAACACAGCTACACCAGTAGCTACAGCTAGAAGTGGAGCACCTTGGTAGACTTGGAAGTTTTCAGCGGCCCCTTTTTTGTAGAAAGGATCATTCAGGCAGACTGAAATGCGCCAGAAAAATGTCAAGGAACACTGAATACGGAGAGTAGAAAGTAGTCATCTTTTGACTCTGATTACACTGTCTGAGCAGTATCCATGTCTCCCACCCCAATACAGAAATTTGGCATTGCGGTACTAAGAACTGGTCAAAATCACTGAATGTTCTCCATTAATTTGTCTGTATCAGAAAATCTGTGTGTTGTGTTGCAGATCTGCATGGCTCCTGGGAGATTATTTGTAATATCTATTCTCAGCTAAGTGCAGAATTTCCCAAACCCCAGTTTTATTTTCTACATCTAGTAGGAATCGCTTTCATTTCAACAAATCACTGTCAAACAAAGTGGCATAAAATATGCACCTTGCTGAGCTATTAAAACTAGTGTGTTGCTATTGATCCCTTTCTGCAACCTTTCCTGGGCTTCATTGTGTTCTTAGCAGTACTTTCATTTTTTTAATCTATTCTCTTATCCCATGACAGGCTATTTTCAACACATACTAAACCCAGAACATCAGAGGGACAAATTTAATGAATTCGAGTTTAATCCAATTAATAAGTTCAGCCAAGGTATTCAAAAGGAAAGGCTTTAAAAAATGGAAACACACATTCACTGGTATTTTCAAAGTATTTTTTTGTGAAATGCCACATTCTTCATATTGACATTTAGAGAAAATGGAACCCTTTGATCTCCGTTTGATAACAGTGTTTTCATTTACAAGTTAACGTATATAAAAAAGGTTAAACAAGAAAGAAAAAGGATGTTAAGAAAGCTCCAAATTAAACAAAACATTCCTGCCCAATAATAAAGCTTCAGATAATCTAAAAATAAATACCAATTTAATTTTTAGGATAAAGAATCTCCTTCAAATTATGTTTCTATTCAACCTCAACTTACTTTCCCCTTGATATTTCCTTGTGGTTACAACACAGTAAATCCTTCAGTTGCCCAGCTCTACATCAGTCAAATAATTTTCTGCCTTCACTAATGTTGCTCTCTGTTTTGGTACCCTTATGTGAACTGACACCTTTTTTTAAGCAATTTACTCAGAAAATGACATCTCATGACATCTCACCTGCACTTCATCCCCCAGTATGGCTTACTACCCAGCAACCCATATTATTTTCAGCAACTGGCACAACTCTTTACCTCAGTATGCAACATATAAAATTTTAAAAAATAATCAGCAGTTAAACTGGTCATATTTAACCAGTAACTTTTCTTCTGAAAGGCAAGAGATGTGAAGAAATGACCAGTGTGTATACTCTTTGCTTTTTCAACTTTCATCTTGAATGGTTTTTCTCTATGACCATCAATTCACACCAGTTCTGCCTGAGGATATTACTCTGACCGGCTATCTAAAATGAAAATCTTGCTGTTTATTTTCCATGTCTTCTTCTGCTTTCCTCTTTCTGCTTATTCAGAAGAGGATGGATTTAGGGAAGCTCTGGTCCCAGTAGAAGGAATAACCACCTCCCCAGCCTCATTCCCAGGAGATATTAACTCAATGCAAGTCAAAATTGTCCCCACCGAGAAGATTCCTGCAGGAACATCTGCAAGGACAAAAGAAAAAGGCAAGTAAAAAATGAATTACAGCTATTCTAATTTACAGTACTGCCCTATTCCTCTTCACAGCTATCTGAGTATTCAGCATTTCTCATGGATATGTAGAATACATTTTCTCCCTAAATCTGGGATACAGAGTGCACAACCCTGATTGCACTGGAAAGGGCAGTTCACTGACCAGGAAAGCTTAACTAACCATTAATGAACAATCTTCCAACTACGAATTAAACAAATGTTAGAGGACTGCCAATTGACTATGGATCAGAATATGTACATTACTGAAAAAAGAGTTTATTCTACCCTCGCAAGTCTAATCTATGCATATGTCATCTCCAGAGACAAGTCCTGCAAGGGGTGGCCAGAGCACAGCTTCCTCTGGAACAGCTCTGGAACTGGTACTGTCTGACAGAGGACCCAATGAACCTGCTGGAAAAGGTAAATTAAGGTGGTTTTTTTTTCCCCAGTTATAGCTAATGAAATATTCAGCTACCCCTATATTAAAAGGTAGGTGTATATTACATGTAAAGATTATAAACCAGTTAGACAAGCATATATGTATTGGTATTCATAAGAACAGGAGATGCAGTCATCTGCAAAAGCTTCCAACAGTTTAACCTCTTCCACCAATGTGCTATCATTAACATTTACAAAAAACCTATTTCTGATTAGGTTATAAGTACCTTTTTTCATACAGTACAAGATCTAAAATGAGCTCAGTGAATGTTTCCCCTTGCTTTTGTTTGTAGGCAGTAATTTTATCACGTCTTCGAGTTACTTTATTTTACAAGCAGCAGAAGCAATAAAAGGAACTTCCCCTGCTCATCACACCAACCTGTTGCCAAAGTCTTGACGGAGTTGGCCTTTTTCTCACCATTTCTGATTCTGTTCCAACTCCTGCTCAGACTTCACAGAGATCCCGAGACATTTCAGACCTGTCGCTACTGTAAATTCACACTCATGGACTGTCCCATCCACCTTGTTAGGCTTCCCAATGGAGAGAAGCAGTCCCAGAACTGGAAAAGAGCAGACATGAAGAATCAACCCAGCCTTCCATCAAATTGGAAAATTGGATCATAAAATTTCAGCTTTTAGGGAGCACACATCCGGGCATGAACCTGGGGTTCGTTCTTAGTGAATTAACATGAGTGAGCAAAGACCCAAGCAGGCACATGCACAGGGTTTCCTACTGGGGGAACTAATCCAGGGTTGTCCCTGGAAGAAGCAGGAGGAGTCAGTCTAGAGCTGCAGAAGGGAAGATGGGGTTACTCATGGGAGCAAGAAGGATGCCCAGGGAGCAGAAGTCCCTCCTCTCTCCCACAATCCAACCATCAGCCCCTTCAAGTCCTTTCCCTGGCAAAGTCCGAAAAGAGACCCTCTCGACATCTTTTTTCTTGCTACGGAACACAGTCTGCTCTCAAATCTTAGGGATAATTCCCGCAGTATCTGTTCTTCCTGAGTGGGGAAAGTCACAGAGGGACATGGAGATGCCAAAACCTTGGCAGTACAGTAGCCATTACAACAGATCACTGCTGCATTTGGGCTAGGGGCATCATAGCTCGAATTGAACTATATTTCAAATGAAAAGAAACCCCCATAGTCCTTGCCCAGCTACCACTGTGCAAGCACAAGAGGACAGGACTCTATTTTCTGAATTAGCCAAGACACTAGCTACTGAAAACTCAGCTAGGTTTGAATATTCTAGAAGAAAAATTTAACTATGAAGGATTACCAAGGATTGCAAAGTACCTCATTGCAATTCAGTTTGACTTGTAATTTATATCTTCATAGGGTTCTCTCTCCCCTTTAAGTATTCCCCCCCCACCTCTGCTGTCTTGCTCAGTAGTATTCTAAGAGACATAGTTCATGGACTGGAGCAATAATTTAGAAATAGTAAAATGTCGTCTTTAAAAGTTTCTGATCACTCTAAAAATGCTTCTATCACCACAAGAGAGCCCCCAACCAGTGAAAACATGATGTGTCAGATAACATTTTTTTGCTTTATAGTGTGTGAACGATTAACCTTTCTGCAAGAGAGAGAAAATGGAAGAGTGAAGAGGGAGCTGCCGCAGCTAGGAGAAATGCTGTTCTGTTTAACTGAACAATGCCCAGAGGAATTTGAGTCTCACGGTTGCTACTGTGGCCAAGAAGGAAGAGGTTATCCTACTGATGCACTGGACAGGTGTGGGCTCTTCTAGAATCTGCCATCAACTGTGGGTATGATTGGGGTGCCTATGGACCAAGCAAGATCAGTACACCTTTTGTTGGACCTTGTATAGCTACATATCAGTAGTCAGGCCACATTTTGGGGGGAAAAAAAAAAAAAAAAAAAAATCCACTTAAATACATAAAACATGAAATACTCTAATGTCACTAAGACACATTCTGTTACTGCATCGATGTTTTGGAGAGGACTTACTAACTTAAGAAAGGAGAACAATGGGAGGTAAATAGAGCAGAAGGAAGAGTATATCAAAAGAGAGGAGGATAAGGGTTGCCATGAAACTTGGCTAAGAAGTGGTTTGGAAAGTGATTTCTGAAGAGTTAACATACACGTGCCGCACTGTCCTTCAGAAGAGAGTAGAGCTTGAGTGAGGTACTGCCTGAGCCGCAGCTAAGAGACCTGCCACAGCTGACCGTGTGCTATCAAGGCATGGCTGACAAAGAGGAGGAATTCTGGAGTAATGCAGAGAATTCAACCAGAGTAAAGAAATCTCCTCTGAGAGTGTTACAAGTACAAATCTCTCCCTGCGTGGAAGTTCATAAATGGGGCCACATCAAGGTCAAGTAGAGCATGTACTGTACAGCACACACGTATTTCCTACGCTTGCGCACAAAGAAGACTGCATATGCATGATAGTCTAGGTGAAGGCTAGTCAAGGCTCTCGCTATCATGATGCAGTTTTCAGATTTTCCAGCCAACAATATTTGAACACATGAAGACACTTCTCACAGCGGATTAGGTCATGGTTACAACTGTAATTATATCTGTTAAAACAAAACCCCCTAAAAAACTACAGCACTGTTAAACATATGATACCAAAGGAATTAGGAAGGAGGGAGGTAGTGAAAGTAGGAACAGGTATTAGAGGAGAGTAGGAACAGTTTGCATTGGTTTTATTCTTCTTTATGAAAAGCTTTTTCCATGACATGAAAACTAGAATTTCTCAGTTTTAAAGGGCACTGAACATAAAGAGATAAAATAATTGCAAGTACTCTGTGATGCACAAAGAGTAAGTATTTTTCATTTACACCTAATGTTTATTTTAGGTGCTGCTTTTCTCATCACTGTTGTATGGAGCAAGTTAAGAAACTTGGATGTCATGTGGAGAGAAGTTCAAGATCCGAAGTTCTATGTTTTGATCATAAGCCAAAATGTAAGTTTGTGTTAGGGGAAATTTCTCAAGTCCTGCTGACAGTGTATCAAAGCATTACAGACGGAATGCCACCATGCCTGTGAGCTGCTAGAGCTGAGAACGGAGACAGAAAAATCTGGCTTACAAACTGTTCGCAATGTTTGCTATCAACCTGAGCTTTTTTCCTAGTTGAGAAAAAGGTTATTACACCACTGTGTATCATGTGACCAGTCAGGCTGCGAAAATTACCTTCAGATATGTTATGGTTGGACACAGAAGTCAGTTGTTGGTGTCTTTACATTCACAAATTCAAGTAAAGCCAGTCAGACTTCATCTGCCCAGAACCTTGGTGTCAGGCTTACATTTAGGTGATTAAAGGTGAATTTGGAGACTAAAATTCAAGGCAGATTTGAAAATATTTTTTTTTTCAAAAGCTTATCTACCCATGGCAAATTACACATTGACTAACTGTAATTGCTTTCAAACATTAATTCTGAAACTTCTTTTTAAGGTATTGGTTGGAGCACGTGTGAGAAACTACTATGTGCTTGCGATAAGACAGCAGCCGAGTGCATGGCTTCTGCCTTCTTCAACGAAAGCCTGAAGTTTCCACAGAAGCAAGAGTGCCAAGAGGAGAAAATCTTATGTCAGAGAGACCCTTATGAAAGGCCTTCAATCGGCACAGAAATAGGCACCGGGATTTCCAGCTCCGAGGAGAGCAGTGAGGAAGAAGGTCCGCTGTGGAGCGTATTAAGAAGAGCAAAGAGAGAGACACCCCATCCCGTCGGAGACTCCAGAACTGGGCAACGTGAAGGCAGATAACCAACAACCGCCACGCGCAGAGAAACGGCACGGAGACTTGCACAGTCAGCCATTGCGTCCCTTCCTCCTTCTTATCACTCTACATGCTGCCTTACGCTTTCCAGCACACAAATGATGTACGCATAGACTAGGTATTAAATGCTAGGCTGTATAACTCCTAACTGTAGGGAAGTTGTCACTATGGACCATCTATTTAGGTCAGATATTGCCTTAAATAATTATTTGACAGTATTCTGTACAATTTCATTCGTTTTCTATGTAAAAACTATTCTGATCAAAGACCAGTTTTTGTTAACCCTGTAGCTGGCTCAGACTGGATCTTGCTGATGGATCTCGCTAAGTATTTCAGGTTTTTAATTAAACCAATCCGTAACTACTCCAACTCCTTTTGCAGACATTCTTCCTTTACTGAGCTTAGCAGGAAACACTCAGAAGAAAAGCTAAGGTAATTAGATGAAAATGAGTTCCTTCTTCCCTTCCTATCTAATTGCAATTTTCAACTTGCAGAGTTTCTGCTGGTCAATCAGATTGTGACAGTAGAAGGCACGTTCCTTGCTCCAAAGCTGTGTACTATGCATGGTTATCTCCAGTTTTCAGAGACTTCAGGATGTTAAAGGGAATAAATTGAAAGATTCTGCTTCCTGGGATCAACTAAAACTAATGTATTCTGAAGTACGTAATGTAAAGCTGGAACAATGCTTTTTGCTTTTTACTGAACCCGAGTTTGTCTGCTTTTTTTTTTTTTTTTTTCAAAATTCACCACTCATAAGGTTCACCAGTTATCAGACTACAGCAGTATAAAAGGATATGTACATCCTTTTACTTGATAAGGTGCTAATTTAGACTACGCTTTGATCATAAAATATTGCCACAAGAAATAAAATTACTAGAACTTGGCTACTAATAACAAAGCTAAACAACAAAAAAAACCAGCTAGGGGTCAAATCACTAGCAAGCTTGTTACTTTGATACAAAAGATGCACACAAAGGTATAATCTTTATATGTCTCTCATCAGATTTCAGTTGTATAGCACACAACAGTGCAAATACACAGCTTAAACTCAGAAGGTGACCTGCCCAAAATGACATATAACATCTTACTCAATGATGGGATTACTGATATTTCTGTATTTTCTCTGAGCATGTATTTGCAAATCAAAACTGTACTGGTAATGTACTTCCTCTAAGTAAGACTGAAGGTTTGAATTCTTGATCAAAAGCAATCCGTATCATTTTAACTTCATCGACCATTCACCTGTTGACCTGCCATAGCTGACTTTGTGCTGTGTTTGCATCACTTGCGAGATCTTTTAAAAGTTAGGTTGATGGTTGCCACTCTTTCATTCAGTTCCTTTGTCTTACACTTTTCAACTGCATCCTTGATTCCTGGTGCCATATCTCGCTCCTTAGGAGGCTGTAACAGCACCTCACTCTCACCAGCAGCTTCCCCAGTGCTGAGGACAGAGAGAAACAAAGCCCAGCAACACCCCCAACTCCCCCCAACCCTACATTTCTGAGTTCAGAGTTTGGGTTCAGTTCTGCATTATGTCCCAGCATAACTTCCCAGGCATGTCAGAAACTAGAACCAGAAAGCAAAACAAGGTAGTTTTACTTCCCACTTGAGGTGTCTTCAGTTGTTAACCATGACAGGACGCAAAGCCCAAGTATGACATTACCTGAGACACTCGGATTCTGAGTTATACAATTCTAAACCTGCAAACCTGCAGCAGGATTTCAAAAAGGGTTAATACTGGCGTCAAAGTTTGCCTAGTTTACGTATCGTTCTTAGTAAGTTCAACTGTCAAGGAGTCAGGTTTGTTTGTGTGATCCTGGACAGCCAGAAGCAAATCAGTAATTGATTTGAGGATCAAGTCATACCTGCCTTACTTCCTCTTGGAATTAGAAAGGTCTCCAAGAATTCTCACACTTAATGCTTCAGTTTGCTTAACAACAGCATACTTTTATTTGTTACTATTGACCGGAAAAAAAAAAATAAAAATGAAAAAGCGAACTAATCATTTTACGAAAACGATTCCAAATTTCCCTTGCTTTTTAACCTTCTCTTAGAACAAAAGATTTAAACGCAATGTAACTGAAGCTAGCAGCCAGTCGCCAAGGGGAGCTGCTCCGGAGCCGTCCCAGCCCGCAGCGGAGCGGCAGATCTTGGTTTCCCGAGGCAGGGAAATGCCAGGGCAGCGGAGAGACGTGCCAGGAGCCGACAGCTCCTGTGAGAGAAGCTGACGAGGCCTGGGCATTGCCAGAGCATCTGTGGCCATCGCCACACCTATGAAGAGCAGCCCGGGGGTGGCAGTGACCAGGAGTGCTGCCATCAAAGCGGACAAACAGCGCGTGGCGCATCAGCCAGCGCGGCAGTTGGCGCGGAAGGGTGCGTAGGAAAGGCGTCGTCACCTTGTCAGCTCAAAAAGTGAGTTCAGTTGGTGGTCACCACCCTCCCAGAAGGAGACCTGCTGGTCAAACTAAAGGGCAAGAAGGAAATGCACAGGCAGTGGAAGCAGGGACAGGTCTCCTGGGAAGAGCAGAGGGACGCTGCCTGGTTCTGTAGGAATGGTGTTAGGAAGACCAAGGTGCAGCTGGAGCAGAAATTGGCAGGGGATGCAAAGGATAATAGGAAGGGCTTTGACAGGTATATAGGCAGGAAAGCAAGGTCAAAGAAAGTGTACCTGCTCTCATGAGCAAGACTGGCAAACCAGTAAGAAGGGATGAGGAGAAGGCTGAGGTACTCAACAGCTTTTTTGCCTTCATATTCACTGACAACCTCTCTTTCCACACCTCTTGAGTAGATGGACCGCAAGGCAGGGACTGCGGGAGAAAAGTCCCTCCCACTGTAAGGGAAGATCAGGTTTGTAACCACCTCAGGAACCTGAATATACGGAAGTCTATGGGACCTGACACTATGCACCCCCGAGTCCTGAGGGAATTGGCTGGTGTAGCCAAGCTGCTCTCCACGATATTTGAAAAGCCATGGCAATCTTATCTGCAGACAAGATTTTAATTAACTTTACTGACACACACACACACACCCCCCCCCCATTATGGTGTATGGAAAGAGGGCATTTCAGTACTTAAGCAAATAGCTAAAACTCTGCAAAATACCCATTTTTGTCCAGTGCTGAGGATGAGATCTGCATTACGCTGGCACGTTTACTTGTTTCAGAATTGGAACTTTCATCAGCGTTTTATCACAGTGATGAAAAGCTATTTCATATCTCACAACATTTATAAATAAAAATGATAATGAAAAGGTCAGATAGCTAATTAGCTGAAATGAGAAAACCCGGCCTTTAAACAAGTGAATTAAGTGCATTGCTGCTTCATGGTAAGACAAGCTCATTTCTCTGATTGACGATAGCAGTGCTGCTGCTCTGAAGCCTGCATTTAAAATACATGCTTTAGATAAAAAAACATCCATTTCTCCTAATTATTAGAAACTGTATTATATTCATGGTTATGCAAATAACACATGCATATGTTCACTCAGAAATGCTGAATTTTCTGATTGCAGAAAATCAAGTAACAGAGAAATTACAAAATAAATATGCTATTATTCAGGCAATGCTGTCATTACTTCCTTCGGGCTTTTTTCCAGTTATCTCTTATTTCAGGAAGAATTTAACACCAAAGCTGTTCCGTAGAGTAATTGCTACCGCATGAATTGTGTTGATAAAGAGAAGTCTTAAATAATGTAGCTATGATTGGCTATATTTATTCATTCTTAGAGATCAGTGCTAAAATAATAAAAAAATGATAAGCAGAACAAGATGAGACATTTAGCACAGAGTTTTCTTTCTTCTCTCATTCTCACAGTAGCTCTACACTATATTTTTCAAAGATTTGGGGCGTAGCTGGCCAAAACCTAGCTGTTTCCCCAAAGTGAACAACTAATCTGTTCATTACTAATCTAAAAAGATTTCCTACTTCATTAGATACTGTTTTACTTATTTTAACTTTTTAAGCACTAATTCTTTGGCTGTAAACTGATAAAGTATTAAAGATTTGGGAGTATGATTTAATAAAAAACTTAATATAATTTAGGAAGACATGAACTCTGAAAACCAGATTAGAGAAAGAAGACACCCACTCTCTAAAATTTCTTAAATATACACAAAGTTTTAATTAATTTCTGCTGAAATTAGGAACAGAGGAGCAAGGGAAAAAAAGATGACAATACAATACTCTGTATGTTAGGATATTTCTCATGTGAGCTAGAGAATGTCCCAACTTCCTTAAAATAGAAAAAAAGAATTGTTCTTCCTGCTTCTTTCAGGGTGCACTATTAAAACTGTTTAAATAAATGAATGCTACCAAACAAAGAGAGTAACAAACAACAGTATAATACTCAGCCCCATTAGACAGAATCACTGTTTGAAAGACATGACCTGTGGGTGACCTGTATACAGACCTTCACACACACTGATAATTTTATTCCTTGAAATTGATACTACAAATCCAATATGTTTCCTAACCAGGGAGGCAAGCCTGAAAAGCATAGCTTATTTATCTTCTTGAATCTTATTTGCTATTAGGAAATGATATTTGTATTGACGCATTCTCGGACTTTGGTGGTCTTAGTCATAGGAATGGTTTAATCGGTTTAATCATAAATAAAAGTAGTAGTTTAATAATGGTATCACATTTGAAAAAAAAAAAAAAAAAAAAAAAGGTGTGTAAAATGATTTCTGTTTTACATGCCAAAAATTATGTCATTGACATTTTAATTGTGAGCAATAAAAATTAACTGACACCTTAGAAAAGATTAATTTTAGATTTTGGTTTATTTTATTGCTTAAATGTAGATTGCACAGTGTATTCTTACATTTATTGAAACTGGTTCATTACATACAGTACATAATATATGACCATCAGAACAGCAGACAAAGTAGCCCTACTCTGATTTTGGACAACAGGCTATTTCTATCTTTTGAAATTAACAAGGATTTAATTTAGTTTAAAGTGACCCACTACCAAAAGCTGTAATTTTTCAAAACGACATAATGGGAAAGAGAACCCAAAGCAAAAGCTGGAATACATATAAACAGCTGGATACCAATTTATAAACATTGTGACAGTACTCAATGTGTTGCAGATAGCACAGGGCCAGATGCATATGGAGCTTTTAAGTTCTGCAACTTGTCTCAAGAACATAAAGAGGTAAGTGAAACAAAGCAGCTTTATACTGTACAACAGCATTCTGAATTCATTTGGTTTCATTCATTAGCTACATATAACAATAGCTACCAAAACAATACATTTTACAGTCACTCCCATCTCCCAGCTGTCTAGAAAGGCCAGAGTGAACCAATTATCAACTTACAGACTCCCTGAATTTCCAGAAAGGAAGAAATTAAGTATCATGTGAACACAGAGTGTTACAAGCTCTTCATTCCCTGCACAATACCTGCACAACACCTGCATTTCCCAAACAAAGCTCATTTGAAGATTGAAAACATGGAAACCTGCCATTAGCATAAATGAAAAATACTTCATAAACAGAACAGAAAATGAAATGCTGAATCTAGTTATTTTCACATGCAGCATTCATGCAACAGAATTCAATCACAGAAACAATCCTGTATTTACAGCACATTCTCCATACTGCAAGAGTGCAAACAGAAATACATTCTTTATTTCTTAGACTCCTTATTTTCTTTCTGTACAAAAGTGCAGAGTGTTATTTTTAAAAAATGACAGAGTGGATAAGTGTTTTACATTGTATCCCTAGGTTAGATTTACTATTTAAAAAATTACACTCTTTATATAGGCCCAAAAACTATTATGTCTTACCTTAAAAAAATCAAAAAGTGAAAACTAAAAGCTAGAGTCCTATTTATGTGTAGACTGTGGTCTGATCAGGCTGATACGCTGCAGCAGTAAAAATCACAACGGAATGCTGTAGATAAGGGGCTGTTTCGTCATCCACTAACAGCTGTGATTGCACTGTTAAACTGAAAAAAAGGTCTCAATTACCTTTTGAGTTTTGTGAATGCTTTCTGAAAGTCTCAGCATGTTATCTCATAGGTTTAAGTAGCTGATATTTCTCTGATGTTATGTCACATCAGGCTTTTAAAAGTAGTCCAGTGGAATACTGCACTACAGTTCAAAAAACTTGAAACCCTTTTTACAGTGGGTTTGCAAATGCTCAAAACAGAAAATTAGCTGGTCTGATAACCATTCAGATCTTAGAAGTATGCAATCATAGATTAATTTAGGTTGGGACTTCTGAAAGTCATCTAAACCAAGCTCCTGCTCAAAGCAGGGCTAACTGAAGTTAATCACTTTATTCATGGTCTGATCACTGTTTATCTAAACTGCTGGCTAACTTAAACATCTTACATTTATTATAGATATTTGAGAACATTCATTCATGTTTGTGCTGCTTCAGTCAGATTCAGATAGATTAAGGGACTTAAACCTTACTGTTCATGGCATCAACAAAGGCTGCTTTTTCTTTTTGCCTGCAGAATTTAGTGAGTCATAAAGACAGCCTTGACAACTATCATCAAAAGGTCAAGATTTACTATATCAGTTTTACTTTATTTACATTTGAATAGTATACTCAGATACATAAACCTATGAAAGTTACCATATTTTCCTAATTTCTAGAAAGGTTTGAGAAATGAAACAAAAACGAACACAGAGATACATCTCTAAAAATGCTTTTGCTTGAAAACATAAGTAATAAATTCTTGGTCTTTAAATGGTTTCAACCAGTTTTCTTTCAATTTCTAAAATATCATTAAAAAGCTGTAATAAACTACAGAGAAATACCTCATAGAATATATTTGTAATTTCTGTATTTATGATTTAAAATGCCCTCAGTTTATTTTTTGCTATACTAAATATATCTCTCGTGTATTTATACTAAAGCAGACAGTAAAATACTACTGCATTTTCAAAAGTACAGTCTGTAAACCATAGACCTTAAGACATGAAAAATATTGCACAATTCAGTGCTTCAGGAGATTTCTCCTCTCTTATGCAAAGCAGTTAACTTGTAGCAAGAAACACAGGACATACTGGGCGTATATATCTAAAAAGCATGTTATATGATGCATCAAAAAAATACTTAACAAGTGTCCATTCATTCATTTACTGTACTTGAACACATGTAAGGTATTGTTTTTTTCCATATATTCCAAAATAAACGTTTAAGTTGACTAGCTATGAAAGCATGAACAAAAGGGAGCTAAGGTAGTGCTCCACTGGTTACATTTAATAAGATGAAGCAAGCCAAAAGCATTCTATTTAGATAGATAATTGAGGTGGAGAGGAGAAAAAAACCCAAACAAACAAACAAACAAAAAAAAAAAAGAAGAAAAAAGCTTTAACAGGTTCTTCAGTTACATTGCCTCAAATTAGAGGAATTTACAGAAATACAAATTCCTAGAGTAACTGAAATATTCACCTACATGGCAAGACAAGTTTTAAATCTTTTACATGTACTCAAATATGAAAATGAAAAAACATGATATATGGAAAACCTAACTTCAGATATATTACAGAAGAAAACAACTCAAGACAGTCTCATGAGTTTGGCTAGAGTAATCTGTATTTGGCTCATGTCCATCATTACTTTAAAGTTAGCTTAGATGAAATAAACAATAAAATTTGAAAACTCATCTTGTTCTTTCTATTGTACTCTACTCTAAATAATGTCCAGCAGACTTCAGAAGACACTTAATACACACAAAGATCTGGAAACTTCATCTCATAGACTGGAACAGACTGGTAATGAGCATGTCCAGCAGTAATGGTCATCGTTCCTGAGGGGCTAGGTGGAGGACTGTGTGAGAAGAACAATCAATATATATAATTCATAATTATATGGATTGCTTTATTTTTTATAACTTTATACACTAATAGCTGAGAAACAAGAGTAAATTATCCCCACCCAATCATCAGTATTTTATCCTATTCCTGAAATTCTAATGAAATTATCATGCCTTGGGGTTTTTTTGTACTCTTGCCTCAATCATCAACTTCAATGATCTTACGGAACTATGAAAACACATTTTATTACTAACAATACCATTTACACTGCACAACAGATGTGCACAACTCTCTGTAATAATGTCATGTACTATTTTGGGTGTTTGATATCTAATAACTTTCTTAAACAGATACAGCAATGGGAGAAAAATTCTTCAATAGTACTGATATACACAGAAATATAAGTACACTATGACATGGTTTCTGGATATTCTCCACTATCTAAAAGGTTCAAAATACTAACAAGAAAATCAAAGTCACTGTTTTAGATGATGAGTACTCTTTTTCAGTGTACTGGTTTTGGCTGGGATAGAGTTAATTTTATTTACAGCAGCTTGTATGGGGCTATGTTTTGGATTTGTGACCAAAACAGTGTTGATAATACAGGGATGTTCTAGCTGTTGCTGAGCAGTGCTTACACAGCCTCAAGGCCTTTTCTGCTTCTCACCCCACCCCACCAGCGTGTAGGCTGGGGATGGACAAGAAGTTGGGAGGGGACCCAGCCTGGACAGCTGACCCCAACTGACCAAAGGGATGTTCCAAACCATATGACGTCATGCTCAGCAATAATAGTTTTAAGGGAAGAAGTAGGAAGTGGGGGATGTTTGGAGTTATGGCATTTGTCTTCCCAAGTAACAGTTATGCACGATGAAGCCCTACTTTGCTGGAAGTGGCTAAACACCTGCCTGTCAATGGGAAGTGGTGAATGAATTCCTTGTTTTGCTTTCCTTGTGTGCACAGCTTTTGCTTTACTTATTAAACTGCCTTTATCTCAACCCATGAGTTTTCTCACTTTTACCCTTCCGATTCTCTTCCCCATTCCATTGAGGAGGAGTAAGCCAGCAGCTATGTGGGGCTGAAATGCCTACCAGGCTTAAACCACAACATTCAGTTAAGTCAATTATTTCCTGTCTATTATATGTGTTTAAGAATACTATGACACGACCATTTGAAAGTAGTCACAATTGCTTTATAATTCATTTTTTATTCATTATATTCTTCCTGCATAAAGCCTTACCGAATGGTGAGTTCCAGTATCTGTGCAAGTCTATCATGAAGCAAGTTTGCCTACAGAAAAAAAATTAAAATTGAATTATTAACTACTATATATTGAACCGAGCTAAAATGCATGTGCTAGGCCATACTCAGTGAGTGTGTTCCACATCACCACATGGCAAACCTAGGCAGCATATCCTGTCTCAACTTCTTTTCTCACTGCTGCAAGGATTCTGACCCCTGAAAAGGCATGTGAGATTAAGTGGGCCTGCCTTGGAATGCAAGGAATTATATAGCAGATTTTGCTGTTGCAGTTAGGTGTTTTAACGAACCTGAATTACATTTAGTTATTCAAAATATATAATGGGGTATATATTGCTCCAGTTATCCCAGGATGAAAAAGGAACGGACCGTGAATCTAGACTTCAAAGATAGCAAGGAAGACATTAAGATGAAGAGTGTATGAGATTTCTATTCCTTTTCAAATGGTGTAGGAACAATCAAAAGCACACTTGAAATAGCTGCAATCTTCCAACATTGATAATAGTAGAGAAAAAACCTGAAGACAAAGAACTGAACTTCTTCAGAAGTAACAGCAGCAGTGACATGATAACATAAATCATCCTTTGCCAACACATCCCCATTAATGCTTATACTATTATTTTCAATGCTGTATAACATTTTTCAGAAACTCACTTTGGTTTCACATTGTGCTGCAATTTCTTCAAATGGTGCTTTTTGGAACTTTTCAATCACAAGACGCCTTTTTTCTTTTTCCTGTTCTTCAAGTCCATTGTTATCTTAAAAAAAAAAAAAAAAAGACAAATGTAATCTTTGGCTATCAAGTATAAGTGATATAAACTTTCAAATGTGCACTGCAGAAGCAAACAAGCACTGTATTTTAAGTGATGCATCCATATTCAAGTGAGCTGTCATCTGTCATTGCTTCTAAAGCAAAATGCAGATACAATTTTAGGGAGCTGGTTTGAGGACCCCAGTTTTGCCCCCTTCTTAACTGTGTGCTTTCATTATGAGTACATCCAGGCTTCCTTTTGCTTTATTATCTGGACTCAAGACTGCACTTCTCACTTGCTGCACCCAAGTTCAGCTTCAAGAGAAAGAAGGGAGTTTCCTCCCTCCCATTATCATGCAGAATGGTCAGCAGAATTTTCTATTTGAATTTGGGAAAAGCAAGTTCAACCTCTATAGGCTGAGTGAACCTATAACCAGCTGGAACTTTCTAGCATCTAATGAATTTAAGTACCTCAGTGATTATGCAGGTTTGGAAAACTGTCAGATTGAATTATTGTTTAAAATGTCAGTGTTGTACTGTTTAAAACATCAATGTCTAATCCACAATTTGGACAGGATTTTGGTGGACTAGACAGCATTAATTAGCAATTACTTATAGTGACATGAAATAAGGAAACTGGATAATTTTGAGTTCTGGTAGCTGGGTCATTGTTGAGTGTTTCTGAAGTCCACAATGTGTACCTTACAATCTATTTTCTGCATGCACTGAAGACCTGAAAATCTTAATCCATAAAAAATATTTAAGTTGCTTTATAAATAATCACTCAATGGAACTTGAAAATCTCACGTTATTTACAGCTTGGCCTATAAGGACAAATTTAATAATGACAAATTTAATAATAATTTCCAGATGCTTTTCATTCAGTTACAATAGCTTCAGAAAATGAATTCACTAAAATTACCAGGGTATCATTTCAGAATTTCAGAAATAAATAACTAAAGTTTTAAACAAATTTACTAGCTGAACAGAAACAAATGTAATACTTTAATTATGTTATTTTGGCCACGACTTTTTCTCTAGGAATTCCACAGTAATCTGGAACTATGCTGCATAAACATGATTGCAATAAATCTTACCAATTGCTTTCTTCAAAGCTTCAAAGGTGATTTCTTCAGTATTATCAACCTAAACACAAAGAAACAAAACCCCTTAAATTTCACATATAACACAGGTTTCTAAAAAATAAGGAATGTGATAAATACAGAAGGCCAAAACTGCCACAGAACTTCTCTGCCTTACAAGTTTCTAATAGCTTTATTTGGAGTTTCTGTAACAGCCAACAGATCGCTAATTCACATTTTTAAGCCACTGCAATTAGTGAGGAAATTATTATCAGATGAGATCAAGGAAAACTTTCCAAATTCTAGTCAAGATGTCTATGGCAACAATACTTTGGAAAAGGACTTGAATTTTGACAGAACACTCCTTTGGGTCAGGAGTATGCTGTGTTTCTGTACTGTTAAGCTTCAGTACTGGTTATTAAGACAGGTGTTGTGCATAATAGCAAGGGCTTCCTAAGACTAGTTGAGTTACCAGCAATGTGATACTAAAGTAAGAGATGGTAGTAGAGTGGAAAATGGTTATTGCTTTAAGCTAATTTCATACCAGTATGGGCTTCAAATAATGTGGTGCTTATGTCATAAACGTTGAAGCTAAAGGGCTCTTCATAACAAGCTACATCTAACAAGCTGATGCACTGAGAAAATTTGTTCATTTAGCAATATGAATATCCATTTTCTGCTGCAGATGTTCTTCATTAGGAATTGGCAATTTTGCAGCCTGAAGGAAAGATGCATGAACATTTCTCTGAAGAGCTCCAGCTCATGGATCTTCGTGTTTCAGTTCTTAACAGACCTAGAGTTTCTATACCAGTAAGTATATTTACAGTGAAACCACTGTGATAGTATTAGGGGAGAGTGCTGAGATTGCAGAACAGTGTTCATCTGAGAATACAGCATGGTTTCTTAGCTTGGACTGCCTTTCTTCAATCTTTCAAAACTAACTACATGTAAACAGGCAGCACTTAGTTTTCCTTATCAACACAAATTGTTTAGAATGGTCTAATATGATTTCAGATAAAAGATCTGTAAGGTAGCAAAAAATTATTTCACCCAATTCAGAAGACTCTGAATTCTTTCAATTTTTTAATTAATTGACTTTACCTACTGTAAATGGAAAAGCCAGAATTAGCTGTTTCCTTTTTACATCAGTGTTATTTCTGGAGATGAAGCTATAAATGATACTTTTCTAACAGATTTTACTACATTAGCATTGTATTCTCTACCTTGAAATATATAAAAGGTTAATAAATAAACAGCAAAACACCCTTTATGTCAAATATTTGTGGATATGGCTAGAGATAAAGAGTATTCAGGTTTGAAATAATCACCTTTTATACAATTCATATTTGGTAAATATTACTTCTTTATGGCAGCCTTTCAAAATTCTAATTAACTTCCATAGTAGTTGCTGCTATTAGCCAGCATTATACTTGGTTATTAATATCATAGAAGCACTAGCTGCTTTTACAACTGCTTTCATCTTATAAATGGAGATAACTATGGAATAAAACATTTTCCTAAACAGGATTCACTAACAGACTTGCCACAACAAAAAACTTTGATTGTGCTGACAAAATAATTGTATTCATATTGTACACAATAATATTAGATTATTGTACACAATAATATTAGGTTAAATACAATAATATTGTATACAATTATACTACAATAGATAGTTCATGGATAAACAGTCTTCTACCTAAGACAGCATAGAAATGATAGCATATATCATTAATCCTAAAAGTTCAATTAATTAGGTAGTTTACCCTCTCAATCATAAAGCCTTATGCTCCTTTTTTTTGCAGTTTAATTCTGCTGACAGTTATAGATAATGTTATACTTACTAATCTACATAGCAAGAGAACCTGATTTAATATCCTTGTGAACTTTTTTCTTTTTTTTTTTTTTTCTCCTCTTCAGTTACATCCACTGTATCATCTTATGTTGCAGCTGGCCAAAAACACACATTATGAGGGAATAAGAATTCGCAAAAATTATGGAGCACCAATATTGAAGGAACAGGCTGCCCAGAGAAGTGGTTGAGTCACCATCCCTGGAGGTGTTTGAAAAACATGTAGATGTGGCACTTAGGAGGGACATAGTTGAGTGGCAGACTTGCTAATGCTAGGTTAATGGTTGGACTCCATGATCTTAAGGGTCTTTTCCAACCTAAATAATTTCATGATCCTATGAATAACCAATTGCAAGTTCATAATATTGGAGCCTCACCATGACCGAGAAGTTCATTCTGGTCTACCTACCAGTTTTTCAGTTGTTCACAATCAAGGTGCAGTCAGCAAATTAGAAAATATTGGTTTTCCCTTTGCATTGTAAACAAACATTGTAAAGCAACTAAAGGAGGAATACTTTGTTTCGTGTGTTTCTAATTCATAAAATTCTTGTTTTTAAGAAAGACAAACAGTAATTCATTAACCAAGACACTGTACCACATTGAACTGAGAACCCATATAAAGGTTTTTATTTATCTACAACTGCTGTATTCTCTTCAAAAACGTCTATATGTGAATGCTTAACATAATATCAGCATAATCATTTGAATCTGAAATGGAAACATCTCTCATTTAATTCTACTTTCAAGAGAGGTGTTCAATCACATATAATCATATAAATCACATATAATACATGATTTTTAAAAAGGATACTAATGGCAAACACCCCCATTCCCTTTAGGAGCATTTACTTTCTTCAGAAAGCTAAAGATTATGATAATCTGGCTTATTTTTCAAACACTTTTTTCTTCTTTCTCCTTCACTTTTATCTAGTTTATGCTTGCTAAAGCACAACAGCAAGAAGCGAACACAAAATATCATCTGAGGTACCATCAGCACAAAGCAGAAAGCAATAATAATAACAATGATGCAAAACATAAATAATTTCTGTCAGTAAGTTCTAAAATGAAGCTTGTTCCTTTGCAATAGCTTAATACTGCTTTTTTAACTAACATTCAGCTTGACTCTGTCCACACGTTCTGTTTCATGTCCCTAGCCGGTTTGTGCTTGAAGAAACTAAAGGTAGGATTCATTTGCAGGTACAAATACCTCAGTTTCAACATCTAATTTCCATCCCAGCCAGCAGAAATCTCATTAATAAAAATCAGAATTTTGGAAAACGTTCAGTAGAAATAGAAATTTATTTTAAGAAATACTTCAAATGAATTGTCAAAAGTTGTGGGGTAATTTTAATTATAATACAGTCTTCCTAAGGGATAATAAGCACCAGCTCCTGTACCCTACCTATGAACTTTTTGTTGCTACTTTATCCTTCCTGTGACTTTAAAGCGCTGTATGCTAAACTCTTCTGGAAGGGAAAAGTGATACTGTAACACAGTGGTGTAGGTGGCCTGACCCTCTCAAAGACAGGAGGTCTCCCACTAGTCTTGTATCTGTCAGCCCCATGTGGGTGAACAAGACTCTCAGATACTTCAAATGATGCAGGGATACAGACACAGTAATTTATCTGATCCCTCAAAATGCAAAGAAAATATTTTAGAATATTTACTCATAAAATATTAGTTGTTTGGCATATATATGTATTGCTACCCCATATTCTGCAGTACTATCTGTAAAAACTATAGTGACTAAATACTTTATATTTTTATACAGTGAGATCAGTATCAGTATCTTTGACAACACATTTCTGCAAACGCAGGAGTTAAAAAAAACCAAAACACCAAAGCATTTAACATTACTAGAACAACTAGACATTAGACTTTCTGGGACAACTTCATTTGCATCCCCCCCCCGCCAATGCTGCTTTAAAATATCCCATTATTTTCATACCTTATCCTCTGTGTTGTTGCCAGGCAGAATATCCACCTGAATAGATACCGTGTCCACAATGCTCTTCCTCCTGGAGAGTCTGTCCTCATCTAGAAGAAAAACAACTTATCTCACTTTCTGTGTAACAGTTGAAACATGATCCATCAAATTTCTACACATCTGATGCAGATTTGTTTCTATATGCATATTTAACCCAAGATCATCTATTTTATCATTTGGATTGTTGCGAAAAACAATCAATTACTACACTAAATTATTAAATATGAAGGAAAATGATCTCTTTATTGTCCCTTTCCCCCTCTTATCCCAGATCTTGCCAACTTTCCCTTGAAAGCCCAGAATTTAAAAAAAATTAGATGAGATCTTATTCAAATGCATAATAAATAACATAGCACATGATGATATATTGCTGCAGAGTAATTTACAAAAGCCTGAACTTATTTTTTTGTTTGTGAAACTGAAATATTAAGGTCTCAAATTGAAGGTATACTGAAACAGGAAAGAGCTTCTTGGAAGATGACTCATTGACAGAAAAAATAAAGATTTCTGAATGGAAATGAACAATCCTTCCTTGTTCTTGTTACTACAAGTACCATATTCAGTGAGTCTAAAAATCTACTTGGTGAAAAAAATTCTCTCCATTTCTGACTTTCTACAAACATTTTAGCAAGTCCAGCTGGCCTGAAAAGTTGTCAGAGTAACACCAACTGTGCTGATACTAAAAGGAGCACAACAATTTCATTAATGCTTAAGCAGATTATGATCAAATGATCCATTAGTCAATGGATTTTCCTTTTGTGACTGCGTTCCTGAGACAACACACCAATAATCTTTCCTCACTTTTGACATTTAATATATTAACATAAGATTTTAAAAAAACCAGTAAAAATACATTTACAGAGGTGTCATGAGGTTCCTCTAACAAATGGAGACTTGAGTGGCCTGACTTCCATGTATCTCATTTACAAAACCATGCATTGCAATGTCACATTTTCGATTTTAGCCAAGATCAAGCCATTCGGACCTGGCCATTATTAAATACTTGATAACTTGCACTGCACATAGTTAGAACCACCCACAGGCACCTGATACTAAAATAAAGAGAACGACTGTAAAACTCCTGCACCACAAAGTAATTTATGCTGGTTCTTTACAACCTTTGTTTAAACCACTTCTAGCAATGCGATTTTGCAGTGCAAATATTGAGCATGAACAAAGAGAATTCATTCCAACAGAGCTGAACATACTTAGCTTTTAAAAATGAAGAAATAACTTTCAGAAGTCTTATAAATGAAATGCCAATTTAAGATCAAGAGGCAGTGAAAGAACAAGATTAGTGAAAACCACCTGAATTCTAGCTATCTTTGCCAGGTTCTCAGAGACGCTGAGCATTTGAAGTGGCATTTTGAATGATTTACTTAATTTTTAATCCCTGGCTCACTGGTATACAACCCAATACATACAGAGTCTGAGGAAATCACTTTAGCCCTCAAGAGTAAACACAAGACAAAACTACATCTTTGCTGCCATCTTGCTGCTCTCTCTATAATTGACATGCAACCATGAGAAGATACATTTCTGGGACTACTTTGGATAAAATTCATTTTTGTAATGGGTGCCTCACTATACTTGCCTAATAAAAATGCCGATTTATCTCTAATTTCAACGTATTCAGTGGGTAAAAAAATTGTGAAAATTGCGATTTCTTTTTCTGTTATATGATATAAAGCTTATCTCCACACGCGCAAAGGAGCCCAGAGGCACGAGGGCAGTGGTGGAGCCCCAATACCCACTGCCCCCATCCCTGCCAGGGCTGTCCCAGGAGCCTTGGTCCCATGGTCCGGTGGTGGCATCCACCCCATGGGACAATGGGAGCAGCCCTCTGGGTCACCTCACTGACAGAGGTGGCATCAGTGACTGGGGTACGGGACACATTGTGGGATGCAGGGGAACAGCATCTTGGGATTGCACGAGACTTACCATGGGATGCTTAGGGGAGGAGCAAGGGTGGGGAAAAGGAGGATTGAGATGGTTTGAGGTGCTTGAGAAGGAGCAAGCAACAAAAGAAGAGGAATAAGGGGATAAAGGCATCAGTCCCTTGTAAACCAGCTGCTGATCAGTACATGCATCTGGCCATGCTCTGAGCCTCATCAGTGCAGCCTGTCCCATCTTCTAATTAAATTCCATTTCTCTTTTCCTGGGTGAGGGACTCTATTCTTTGTGCAGGTGTGCACATGGGGGTCTGAGCACAGCAACTGGAGTCAGACCACAGGTCAGAAGGCCTGTGTGTCTGAAGTGAGCAAAGGTGCGCAGCATCCACGCGTGATCACGAGGCAGTATCAAGCTGGACCAGCAGGCAAGTAAGTGAAGTGGCCTGGGAACGGGGGGTGTCCGTGTGTGTCTGGCTTTTTGTGCGTCTCTGAAGGGGAGGCACCTGGAAGGACCAGGAGGCCAGGACAACTGTCAGAAAGACCATGGAGCCTGGGGGGTTAACTGAGACCCATGTGTACACACACATGTGCAGTACTGTTGGGCTGGTTTTGGCTGGCATAGAGTTAATTTTCTTCACAGTAGCTACTATGGGACTGTGTTTTGGATTTGTGCTGGAAACGGTGTTGATAATACAGGGATGTTCTAGCTGTTGCTGAGCAGTGCTTACACAGCGTCAAGGCCTTTTCTGCTCCTCACACTGCCCTGCCACTGAGTAGGCTGGGAGTGCACAAGAAATGGGGAGGGGACACAGCTGGGACAGCTGCTCCCAGCTGACCAATATTGCAGATATTCCAGACCATATTACAACATGCTCAGCAATAAAACTAGGAGGGAGGTTGGCAGGGGGGCCACTGCTTAGGAAATGGCTGGGAATTGGTAGGTTGGTGGTAAGCAACCGTTTTCATTCGCATCACTTGTCTTTCTTGGGTTTTATTTCTCTCTGTGTTATTTTCCTTTTCACTACAATTTAATATTACTATTGCCATTATTAGTATTATTTTATTTCAATTATTACACTGTTCTTATCTCAACCCACGTGTTTTCTCACTTTTACCCTTCCAATTCTCTTCCCCCATCCTGCTGAGGGGAAGAAAGAGCGAGTGGCTGTGTGGTGCTTAGTTACCAGCTGGGGTTAAATGAAGACAGTCCTTTTTGGTGCCCAACGTGGGGCTCGAAGGGTTTGAGATAACAACACATTTGATTGGAATGTGTCAGATCGAATTTATAGCTGTTATCGGTGTTTAGCTATTAAATGACAGGGTCCTGTGCTTGCCATGCAGTGGGCTTGCTTTGCTGTATATTAGAGTCTAGTGCTCATTAGTGGCTGCTTTTTGCTTTTGCTTCTTGCTGTACTGCTTGTCATCTTACTCTGCTGTGCCTGGGAACATTCTGATAACAGCAATGGTGATGCTCCTGGGCTGGCAGATGGCCAGGGCATCGCTGCGGTTTCTGTGCTGCTGTACTGGACAGGCTGGAACTCCAGCGTGAACTTGAGTCGAAGGGACTGTGACCTCTGGATCAATCCACGTGGGAGCAGGATACCCCCAAAGCAGCTGTGGCTGTGGATAAGTCCACACCAGAGCAGGGACACCTTGAAGCATCTGTGGCTGTGGTTATGTCTGTGCTGCAGCAGGTATACCCCTGGAGAGACTGTGGCTCATAGATAAGGCACCACATGGAACAGGTACACCCCTAAGGGACTGAAGTCTGTGGATAAGTCCAAGCTGGAGCAGGGGCAAGGGGAGGAGTTCTTTGCAATATTAAACCCTATAGTCTGGCCCCAAAGGGACGAGGGGTGGAGACTGTAATAGAAATACCTTTAAATTGTTGTAACCCATGATTTGAGTTGCAGGTTATAGGAGCTACTATAGCAGGAACTACCTGAACCACGGAGGACAAGCCTTACAAGAAGCAGTGCAAGTGCAGCAGTGACCAGACCTGAGCTGGCTTTGGTGCCCAGTAACTCCACACAACACACCACCTCTCCTGTCCTGACTGACCACCGTAACAGATGGAGCCCAAAGTTGTGGACTAAATGAACTCAATGGTCACTTGTGGACATTTTATGGGCATTGCACAGGGGTGGTCCACAGAATAAGGGAATGACATCCGTGTATTATATCAAAGGATGGCAAGGGGAGTGGGGGTTAATCAGGATGTATTGGATAGTGTGGGACCGGAGCATGATAAAAATGGTATGGAATAAGGGGTAGAGAATGTTCTGGTTTTGGCTGGGATGGAGTTAATTTTCTTCACAGTAGCTACAATGGGACTATGTTTTGGATTTGTGACCAAAACAGTGTTCATAACACATGGACATTTTCATTAGCGCTGAGCAGTGCTTACACAGAGTCAAGACCTTTTCTGCTTCTCACACAGCCCCACCAGCGAGGAGGCTGGGGGTACACAAGAAGTTGGGAGGGGACACAGCTGGGACAGCTGACCCCAACTGACCAAAGGGATATTCCAGACCATATGGCATAATGCTCATGGAACGTTCAGAGTGACGGCACTTGTCTTCCCAAGTAACTGTTATGTGTGATGGAGCCCTGCTTTCCTGGAGATGGCTGAACGCCTGCCTGCCCATGGGAACTGGTGAATGAATTCCTTGTTTTGCTTTGCTTGCATGCGCAGCTTTTGCTTTACCGATTAAACTGTTTTTATCCCAAGCCATGAGTTTTCTCACTTTTACCCTTCCGATTCTCTTCCTCATCCCACTGGTGGGGAGTGAGCAAGCGGCTGCGTGGTGCTTAGCTGCCGGCTGGGGTTAAACCACGACAGTCCTTTTTGGCAGCTGTGTCATCTCCCAACTTCTTGTGCACCCCCAGCCTACTTGCTGGTGGGGTGGGGTGAGAAGCAGAAAAGGCCTTGACACTGTGTAAGCACTGCTCAGCAATAACGAAAATATCCCTGTATTATCAACGCTGTTTTCACCACAAAGTGAAAACATAGTCCCTTACAAGCTACTATGGAAAAAATTAACTCTATCCCAGTCAAAACCAGCACAACTGTGCACAACAGGTATCTGTACCAGCAGCTGGACTGGGGCTGTGGGCCTTGGGGACTCACATGCTCAGATGCCAGTGACTGGGAAGGCTGGGAACCAGGAGACAGCTTGTGGGTAGATAGTATCTAAGCCCAGGTACCCGTGGGATGCACACAGAACTTATGCACGTATACACATCCCACTAATGAGCCTTTATCCTGAACAGCTTAGAAAGTAAGATGAATCATCATTCCATGAACAGCTGAGAGCTTCTTCCAACTTCCTACCAAGTTCTTGTAATTTCACTCAAAGACATAATTAGTACTATCACAAAAATGATACCCATAGCTCTACTACCTGCTCAGGAAAAGAAAATAGGAAGCTACCATGTTGTAGAGTTCCAAATCAAGAATAAACACAAAGATAAACCTTGCAGCAGCTAACATTTCTACAGGTATGTCAAGGAGATAAACAAACAAAAAAACCCGAAAGGAAACACTAAGTACACTAAATACAACACAATTTCTGGCCTAAAGGTCTAAAGGCCTTCTAAAAGCGGTTTTTTTTTTTTGACTGTGCACATCCTATACAGACACACTACAGCTACCAGAAAAGCAGGCTGACCTACAACTCATTGTTACCTTTTGACTTGTGTCTGCATTTATGAGGTTTTTTACCTGATGGAAATAGGGGTATTTAAAAAAAAAATTATATATGTACAGAAAAAAAGTTATTAAATGTACATTTAAGTATCAGCTTCCCCCCTCCCCCAAATAAGGAAGAGTACAAGGTACAAAATGTTGCAAGTATGAATGGCTTTCAAACTGGTAAGAAGTACCAAAAACTGGAGGAGAAACAGGATGAATATTCTATGTCTATAAGTAATTGTTAAGCATTATATCATTAATATGCAGAAACACTAGATATAATTAGGATGAAATCTTTACTGGCTTTTTGGGTTCAACCATAGCTTTCACAGGAATATTAAAAAAAGTGTCCATCTTTTACTAAAATTATTGATATATTTTGAAACACTATTCTAGCATAATATAATAGTAGAAATTAAACATTTAAGTCAAAATGAAAAGTTTTAGAATTCCAAACTACTCACTTTGGTCCTGATTTAATTAAATGAAAATCTTGGAAGCTCAATGTCAGAGGATCAAAGATTAATGATCCTAATCAGATATGGTAACAGACATGAAACCAGTTTTGGTTACTGGTTTTTGCAAAAGACTACAACACAAAAAAACCCCAACCCATCTGATTCACATACTCTAAGATTTAGCATTAAATATGGCCATTTCTCATCACTTGAAGAGGCAATTAAGCACATACTTGCAGCTAAACTCACTCAACCTTGTCAGAACTTACATATCTTCCTGTGTAGGAATGCATTTTTTATGAAAGTACCCAAGAAAAACCTGGCATGGTCATTTGGATAGAAATACCTCTCATTTTCTAGAAGAGGCTTAACGTAAGTTTCCAACCAGGCTATCTTTTTTATTCCATTCTCATTCGCTCACTCAAAGACAGTAAAAATTGAAAAAGTAACATTTCCTTACTTGCTACTTACCTCTTCCGCCAATACTAAAATATAATGTTAACTGTTTTTTGGATGCCAGAGAAATAATCTGTCAAGTATAGCAACATTGTCCTTTTTAGAAGATGACAACGAGCAACAGAAGACACAGACATTGCAGCTGTGTCTCAGAATATATCACTAGTTTGCCTGCTAGCACATGGGACAAAACCACATCTGTTGTTCTGGAGAACTCATTCCCTCCCATAGCAGCTATCCAAAAAATCTTATTCAAGAGCAGGCGGCAATGTCTCTGAATCATGCTGCCAAGTGTGACAGATCTGGCATTCACTGTCTATATGTACTATGTTTCTTTCTAGGCATAAGCTACAAAACATAGGAATAATTTTCCTGCTAGGAACTTTTATTTCTCAAAAATGTCATGATTCAGACTGGGATGTCCCATAGTCTATTACAATAATAACCAGTTATGCACAGCCACAAAACACACAGAGTTAGTAAAACAAATGCTTCAAGCAATTTTCTTCAGTGAGTTGCTCAATTGGCTGTTGAAAATATATTAAAAGCAGAAAACACTGTGTCACATACTAAGCTACTCATTCACTCACTATTCAGGCATCCTGAGCAGCATGGACTCTCACAAATCTGCCTCAGGCATACTTTTATTTTCATCATGTTACCTGACATTAAGCTAGCATAGGTATGTAATAGAGGAAAACATAACACTTTTGATTAAATTAACATCTGATCATTGAGAATTCGGCTAAGGCCAATAACTCAAGTCAGCATAAGGCCAGATGGGAAAAAGATGGGATATGTGTCATCTAGTGTTTATATAAAAAGGATGAAGTATGCTGACTTGTATAATCCTTCCTCTCCTGCTAACTCAAATTAATACAGAAAACCAGTAATAATCACTACTATCTTCATAGGTATTCTTTCATAAGCAAAGACTTCATTAAAAAAAGCTGAAGTGGGTTCAAGAATTTTCTTCCCCACATCCTGAATTTAAGGAAAAATAAATCTTAAAAGGAAACAAAGTTGAAATTCTTAGCAATAATACTGTAGCTAATGCGAAAAAACCACAAACATCTTGAGAAAACAAAATTATACTATGATTAAGTTTTCTTGACAAGCAGTCACATTACATTTCATTGGCACACAACACATTAAGAAAGCATTCTTAACTGGTACTTAGCAGTTTGGTCACTAATCACCACTTACCTGTTACCTGGGGTACATACGGAACTGACAATCTTTCCACACTGTATCCACTGCCTCCTAATGATTCTGCAATCTTGTTCGTCAGGAAAAATAAATTTTTTTCATGCTTCTCTAAGGATTTTGGAAGACTGTAAAAATATATATGTGAAGTTATTATATACCAATAGAGATTTGTTCATTAAGTAAAATATTTTTCCAATGTCTGCAAGCAACCAAAAAGCTGGTATGATCAATGGTAATGATCTGATGGAAATAAAACTTGCTCAGTTTTTTAGGAATGAATATACACCCCAGAATTAGTCCACTGAATACCTCGGCAATATTTTAATTTACCTTAACACTTGGTTATCCGCAATATGTTCCTCACCTATTCTGCTACATCTTGCGAGAATATGGTATTTGTTAATTAGGAAAAACTGCAGAGTAATAGTATTTGCCATTTGCCAGCAATGTGGCCTTGTGGCAAAAAAGGCTAAGGGTACCCTGGGCTGCATTAGGAGCAGTACTGCCAGCAGGTCAAGGGAGGACATCCTTTCCCTTTACTCAGCACTGGTAAGCACTGTGTCAAGTGCTGGGCTCTCCAGGACAGGAGAGACATGGACTTTAGAGATTCCAACAAAAGGGTCACTAAGGTAGATTAAGGGACTGGAGCATCTCTCCAATGAAGAAAGACAGAGAGAGCTGGGACAGTTCAGCATGGAGAAAAGAAGGTGGATCTTATCAATGTGTACAACTACCTTAAGGGAGAGATGGTGGAAAGACAACAGAGCTAGGCTCTTTTCAGTAGTGCCCACTGACAGGAGCAGAAGCAATAGGCACAAACAAACACAGAAGGTTCTGTTTGAACATCAGGAAACACTTCTTTACTGTGAGGGTGACCAGGCAGCGGCACAGGTTGCCCAGAGAGATTGTGGAGTCTCCATCCCTGGAGATATTCCAAAGCCATCTGGATGTGGTCCTGGACAGCCTGTTCTAGGTGACCCTGCTTGAGTAGGGGGGTTGGACCAGATGATCTCCAGAGGTCCCTTCCAACCTCACCTGTTCTGCGATTCAGTGAAAATGCATTTTGCTGTGTTAGCATTTGCACCAAGCATCACATTGTGCAGATGTAAGTGCCTCTGACTACAATAAAAAAAGTCTGAAAACCAGATTTTTTTCATATATGCAGATATGCTTTTAATGCTTGGTTTTCTTCTGCCTATCCTGTACAGTATTAAACATCTAAACTAATTTTCAGATATGCAACATATTTCAATGACGTGATTTTTAATAGTAAAATAGGTACTTCACTCTTCATTAGTTCGCATTCTATATCTACTTACTTGCATTTCTCTTTGAAAATTGTTTCTGGTAGAAAATAAGATGCTTCCAGACTTCTAGTTTCGATGACCTGAAAAAAAAAGCCAAGACAAACAGTACAAACAGAGTATTTCCATAGCTATTTTCTCCAATGACTAAGTTGCTTAAAGCAGTTCTACTGTAGCAGATTACCAATCCTTCACTAACATCTACCTCAGCGCAAATGAGACCTTTAAAATGTCTTTTAACCAGAGAAAGAGATTGTGGCACTCACCCTTTAGACGAAAAATCTGGTTCTCATGGTCTTGTGCATGTCAGCACTGTTTTATCAAAGTCAATGAGGCTGTAAAGTCTTATACCACATGCGGATTTAGCCCATTATATATGGTACCAGAAGCAAAATAAAAATGCTATACCTTGAGAGAAGAATATTCTGTGCATAATTTTAAGAGTCAGCAAGAAATGCCATTGGAGACCAAAGACAAAGAACAATGTTGGTGGACACAAATACAGTAGAGGAACACCACAAGGGATTACTTGACAGAAGTTACTTACCTGTTTTACAATAGAATGTCTACTGTTCTAAATTACTTAAATTACTTAATTATCTGTTACCTTGCTGACATGCTGACAAAAGGCAGGAACTGCAATCATCTGACTGAGAAAGTTTAGATATGCTGCAACCAATGCCATGACACCACAACGATTAAACATTGGCAGATTATCCTCATTGATGATGGCAATGTCCTGAAATATAAACAATAACATTATACTTTCCAAAGTTAACAGGTTGTCCCAAATATATGGAAGTCAAAATTAGTAATACTAGCTGACATATGATGACTATTTGGTATTACTTAGCATTTAATACCTCTCATCTTAAAATCCTAGTCTTTTATCTCACTCTTGAATTAGGTATAGGGTTTGAAGGATTCAACACCTATGAAGAGAAATAAATCCACATCAACTTCTGCATCTCAGAGAGTACAGGCTAATGACTGGTAGTCTCTTGTCCCTACCACCTACTGATCATAATTCTTTTCAGGAAAATTAGAAACAGTAGTTTAATAGTAAAAATCACTGTTCTGAGCCACAGATACAATACCATAAAGAAAATTATTTAATGCTTATTAGCATTTCTCTGCTTATTCAGACTGTATTGTTTTTCTATAGTAAAATCATAGAATCATTTAGGTTGGAAAAGACCTTCAAGATCATCGAGGCCAACCATCAACCATGCCCACTAAACCATGTCCTGAAGTGCCCTGTGTACATGCTTTTTGAATACCTCCAGGGATGGTGACTCCACCACTTCCCTGGGCAGCCTGTTCCACTGCTTGACAACTCTTTCAGTGAAGAAATTTTTCCTAATATCCAACCTAAACCTCCCTTGCCACAACTTGAGGCCATTTCCTCTTGTCCTATCTCCAGCCACCTGACAGAAGAAACCAGCACCCACCTCACTACGTAGTTGTAGAGAGCGATAAGGTCTCCCCTCAGCCTCCTTCTCTCCAGACTAAACAGCCCCAGCTCCCTCAGCTGCTCCTCATCAGACTTGTGCTCCAGGCCCCTCACCAGCTTGGTTGCCCTTCTCTGGACACGCTCCAGCACCTCCATGTCTTTCCTGTAGTAAGGGGCCCAAAACTGAACACAGGACTCGAGGTGCGGCCTCACCAGTGCTGAATATGAGGGAACAATCACCTCCCTGCTCCTGCTGGCCACACTATTTCTGATACAGGCCAGGATGCTGTTGGCCTTCTTGGCCACCTGGGCACACTGCTGGCTCATATTCAGCTGGCCATCAACCAGCACCCCCAGGTCTTTCTCTGCCGGGCAGCTTTCCAGCCACTCTTCCCCAAGCCTGTAGCGCTGCATGGGGTTGCTGTGACCCAAGTGCAGGACGCGGCACTTGGCCTTGTTGAATCTCAAACAATTGGCCTTGTCCCATCGATCCAGCCTGTCCAGATCCCTCTGCAGAGCCTTCCTACCCTCGAGCAGATCAACTCTCCCTCCCAACTTGGTGTCATCTGCAAACTTACTGAGGGTGCACTCGATCCCCTCGTCCAGATCATTAATAAAGATATTAAACACAACTGGTCCCAAAACTGAGCCCTGGGGAACACCACTTGTGACCAGCCGCTGTATTGGGTTTGTGTGGCAAGGTTTTGGTAGCGGGGAGGGTTACAGGGGTGCCTTCTATTAGAAGCTGCTGGAAGCTTCCCCTGTGTCTGACAGAGCCCATACCAGCTGGCTCTAAGATGGACCTGCTGCTGGCCAAGGCCAAGCCAATCAGCGATAGTGGTAGCGCCTCTGTGATAACATTTTTAAGAAGGAAAAAAAGTTGCTGGGACAGACAGAAACAGCAGCCGGAGAGAGGAGTGAGAAAAATGTGAGAGAAACAACCCTGCAGACCCCCAGGTCAGTGCAGAAGGAGGAGGAGGAGATGCTCCAGGCACTGGAGCAGAGATTCCCCTGCAGCCCGTGGGGAAGACCCTGGTGAGGCAGGCTGCCCCCCTGCAGCCCAGGGAGGTCCACAGGGGAGCAGATCTCCACCTGCAGCCCGGGGAGGACCCCACGCTGGAGCAGGTGGGTGACCGAAGGAGGGTGTGACCCCCTGGGAAGCCCACGCTGGAGCAGGGGAAGAGTGTGAGGAGTCCTGCCCCTGAGGAGGATGAAGCAGCAGAAATGTGTGATGAACCGACCATAAACCCCATTCCTTGTCCCCCTGAGCTGCTGGGGGGGAGGTAGAGAATCCGGGAGTGAAGTTGTGCCTGGGAAGAAGGGAGGGGTGGAGGGAAGGTGTTCAGAGATTTGGTTTCATTTCTCATTACCCTACTCTAGTCGACTGGTAATAAATTGAGTTAATTTTCCCCAAGTTGAGTCTGTTTTGCCCATGATGGTAATTTGTGAGTGATCTCTCATGTCCTTATCTCGACCCTCAAGACCTTTGTTATATTTTCTCTCCCCTGTCCAGCTGAGGAGGGGGAAGTGATAGAACAGCTTTAGTGGGCACCTCGAGTCCAGCCAGGGTCAACCCACCACAGCCGCCAACTGGATTTCACCCCATTCACCACAACACTCTGGGCTCAGCCATCCAGCTAATTTTTTACCCAGCAAAGAGTACACCTGTCTAAGCCATGAGTCACCAGCTTCTCAAGGAGTATGCCATGAGAGACAGTGTCAAAGGCCTTACCAAAGTCCAGGTAGACAACATCCACAGCCTTTTCCTCATCCACTAGATGGGCCACCTGGTCATAGAAGGAGATCAGGTTGGTCAAGCAGGACCTGCCTTTCATGAACCCATGCTGGCTGGGCCTAATCCCCTGGTTGTCCTGCACACGCCATGTGAGCGCACTCAAGATGAACCGCTCCATAATCTTCCCCAGTACCGAGGTCAGGCTGATAGGCCTGTAGTTCCCTGGATCCTCCCTCTGACCCTTCTTGTAAATGGGCATCGCATTGGCAAGCCTCCAGTTGTCTGGGACCTCCCCTGTTGACCAGGATTGCTGATAAATGATGGAGAGTGGCTTGGCAAGGACCTCTGCCAGCTCCCTCAGTACTCTCGGATGGATCCCATCTGGTCCCATAGACTTGTGAGTGTCCAGACAGCATAGCAGGACACTAAATATTTCCTCCTGGATTATGGGGGGTATATTCTGCTCTCCATCCTTGCCTTCCAGCTCAGGGGACAGAGTATCCTGAGGATAACTGGTCTCACTGTTAAAGACTGAGGCGAAAAAGGCATTAAGTACCTCAGCCTTTTCCTCATCTCTGGTGGCAATGTTTCCCTCTGTATCCAATAAAGGACAGATATTCTCCTTTGGCTCTCTTTTTATTGTTAACATATTTGTAAAAACATTTTTTGTTGTCTCTTCCAACAGTGGCCAGATTAAGTTCTAGCTAAGCTTTTGCCTTTCTAATTTACTCTCTGCATGACCTAACAAGATCCCTGTACTCTTCCCGAGTTGCCTGCCCTTTCCTCCAAAGATGATAAAGTCTCCCTTTTTTTCTTGAGTCCTTGAAGAATGTCCAGCCTTCCCGGACCCCTTTGCCCTTCAGGACTGTCTCCCAAGGGACTCTCTCAACCAGTGTACTGAAAAGGCCAAAGTTTGCCCTCTGGAAGTCCATAGTGGTGGTTGTGCTGACCACCTTCCTTGCCTCACCAAAAATCGAGAATTCTATCATTTCACAGTCACTAAGCCTGAGACGGCCTCCAACCATCACACCTCACACCAGTCCTTCCCTGTTTGTAAGCAGTAGGTCTAGCAAGGCTCCTCCCCTGGTAGGCTCACCCACCAGCTGTGTCAGGAAGTTATCTTCCACACACTCCAGGAACCTCCTAGACCGCTTGCTCTCTGCCATGTTATATTTCTAGCAGACGTCTGGGAAGTTGAAGTCCCACATGAGAACAAGGGCACATGATTGTGAGACTACTGCCAGCCGCTTGTAGAATGTTTCATCTGTCTCTTCCAGCTGGTTGGGTGGTCTATAACAGACTCCCAGCACGATATCTGCCTTGTTGGCCTTCCCTCTCATCCTTACCCATAAGCACTCAACCTTGTCATCACAATCGTGGAGCTCTGTACAATCAAAACACTGCCTAACATAGAGAGCCACCCTACCACCTCTCCTTCCTTGGCTATCCCTTCTGAAGAGTTTATAGTCATCCACTGCAGCACTCCAGTCATGGCAGTCATCCCAGTTGCCATCGCAGAAACATAGTAAGTCATATCTATCCTGCTGCACAACGGCTCCCAGCTCCTCCTGTTTATTGCCCGTGCTGTGTGCATTGGCATAGATGCACCTGAGCTGGGCTATCGATTCCACCCCCAACATTGGCATGCTGCTCCCAGGCTCAGCTCTGGTGAGCCTAGTTTTATCTCCTACCCCCTTCAAACCTAGTTTAAAGCCCTTTCTACGAGCCCCGCCATCTCATGAGTGAGAATCCTTTTCCCTCTGAGATAGCTGGACTCCATCTGTCCCCAGCAAGCCTGGTGCCGTGTAAACCTCCCCATGACCAGAAAACCCAAAATTCCACCGAGGGCACCAGCCTCTGAGCCACGTATTAATCAGGTGTGTTTTCCTCTTCCTTTCAGTATATTTCCCTGCCACTGAAGAGATTGAGGAAAACACTACCTGTGCTCCCAATCCTTCCACTAATCACCCCAGTGCCCTGAAGTCCCTTTTGGTTGCCTTTGGATTTCTCCCCGCAATCTCATCACTGCCAACCTGCACAACTAATAGTGGGTAATAATCAGAGGGCTGAACCAGATCAGGGAGTTTCCTAATGTCATTTTCATCAAGTAAGGATTTGGTTCAGTGTCATATTTTAAAATTAAGGATGCACTCGGGACTTCAGAGGTTTCATAATGCAGGTGCACATTAGGGAATAAGGCTAATGGCAGAAAGTGGGAATATAAGACACAATTTCTTCAGATTTCTATGGCATATGCTAGCACTATTTTTTTGAATGCTTTAATTTCAACACAGATAAACCTACTAAGTTTAACAGTTTCACTGAGGAATGTATGCAAGTATAAAATAATGTTTGATCCTGTAAAGGAAATGTTAAGGAATAAAGCCTGCCAACACACTGATAGAATTTTACTCTAAGGTAAGATTAAATAGACTGGTTTGACAAGTATTTCCAACTAATCAATTAACCAAAAGCTTTCTTTGAAGGTGAGGACAGTCCGTATATTTTATACAGAACACTGACGCAAGATCACAGGTTTTAAGACACCCTGTCAATCTAGGGAATGTTTCAACAAATTTCCACAGCTGCTAATTTCCCAAAGAGAATATGCTGTAGAAGTTTGTAACAAATCTGATTAGCTGAAGCTTCCCTATTAGTAAGTGGTATGTACGAAGTGCACTTCCTTAATAGATCAATCAAATTCAGACTGAATAATGTGATTTCCAATTTTAAGATCAATATGAAAACAAAAAACAGTTATCCACATCTCCAATAACAAATATAAATTGTCAATCAATGAACCCAAGACTGATTCAGACTCATACCTGCAAAGCAATAGCTAATCGAATGAGGTCGATAACCACTTCTTCATTGGCTAGTTCAATTGTGGTAAGAGCTAGAGATGTAAACAGTAGTTCAAAGTTTTTTTGGACATTGTCTTCTTCTTTACAGCCTAAGTAGATGTGTCTGTACAACTGCTGACCATGCTATAAAAGATAAAAAAGGAAAAATGAGTATTAAAATCACAGAATAATTTAGATTAGAAATGATAATATAAACATCTTCCAGTCCAACTCCCTACTCCAAGCAGGTCCAACTTTGATGTTAGATCATTTCAGATAGAGAATTAAAAAATAGAATACATATATACACATACACAAACAAGTACATGATTAATTAAGAAGACTACTACTTTATAACAACAGCTTCTTCATAAATACAGCACTGTTCTATTTTATGTAAAAGTGTACAGATAGGGCAGATGATAAAGTGAATTGCACTTGAATACTGCACTGTGTGTCAGACATTGGCATTCATTTCCTATTCAGAAAAAAATTTTGCCAATTTATGAAAAGAAGAAAACGAAAAAGTAGATCTTGAAATATTCTCAAGAACATTCAAGTAACTGAGGAGCTTCAAGGGTTATCCTTGTGAAGACATCAAAAAGTTGTTCATTAAACAAGGCTCCTTGAATAGCGAACCAAGAAAAAGTTCTGCTAGACGGTGTTTCAGAAGATGAGTAGGACTTATTTATCAATGTGCATAGGGAGGCTCTAGCTCTAGTGAAGAACATAGGTTATCTAATTAAAGACCCTCAACTTTGAAAGTGACTTTCCTCGTAACACTGTGCTTAACCAAATTTTTGCAAAGAAACTATTATCTCAACACAAAAAAAGAAATGAAAACACAGAAAGGCAGGATAAGAAGCAGGTTCTGCATGCAACCACGCCAGCATTCTTAATCTGTAGAGGATACAGGTCTTTATCAGTTGACACAGTTAATTTTCAAGATGTAAGGACTGATGCTTCATGGAAGTACTAGTTCAATTTTAGATGGAAACCCCCCCCTCATTTTAACTTCTGTTTTTGAAGCAGGACATAATCACTTAAGAAATAATAAAGATGTTGGTCTTTTTATTACTTCTAAAATCAAATATGTAGTTGTTCAAATATATGTTTTATTTAGAAAAGAGTGAAAGAGAGCTATCAGCAAAGCACAGAAGCTATTATGAAATAAGCACGCTAAAGGTTAGCTGTTTAAAGACACAGTATATTTGGAAAACAAAAGTAACAAAATGATTCATCCCACCGATAAAGAATTGAACTTAGATATGAAAATAAATTATGTGGATTTTCTTGACATGTAGTATCTTTCTAGAAGATTGCAAAATGCAAGAAGTTCAATACTTCCCTTTAAAAAAAGGAAAGAAATAAACCTCCTGGCTTTGAGAAAGTGGACTCAGATGAAAAGAGTGTTGTATATATGTCTGGTTTAATTCCACCTAATTTTAGGTACTGAGAATCCTAAGTAGGATACACAATTGCCTTAGGATCCCCACCAAACATCAAACAAGCCTAGATGGTCATTCAGATCTTAACGGATTTCTGGAGATGCTTCACCCCTCTTGTTTGATTATGCAAGGGTTCTTGGAAGAGTAGGCTGCTAACTTACACATCTACACTAGGTAACATTAGGTTTATGATATACATCTGAAACAGTATCACATACATAATTATTGAACGACTTAATTCCCCAGGGTTAATGCCTTTTTTTTTTTTTTTTTTGCAAGACTGTATAATCTTTTCTTGACCTGATAAGAATCTCTTTTCCTATCCTGCCCTCTTTTTCAGATGAGAGTGTTAACAATTCAAATATTTAGTTTGACAATTAAAATTTTCATCTAGCAAAATCAGTAAATACAACTTACCCAAACTATTTTAAATTCTAGATATTAAATTGAAGAATTAAAATTTAATTCATTTTTACAAAGATACATTCTAATAATGGCCAATGTGGGAGTATTCTTTATATTTGTATTATTTCAGTATTAATCAAAACAGGTCTAAATAAACTGCAAGGAATATCAACTGTATTAACTTAGCAAAAACATTTATCTTGCAATGTTACTTGAAAATCACACAACTCTAGTATGCATATTATTACATATGTAGTATTTTTGCCTCTGGACAAGTTAAACTGCAATTATTCTGGATTTTATGATTAGAATATTAAATTAGGTCAGCACTCTGAAGACACACATTTTTATTTTGCAGTTAATAGGAAACAAAAACAAAGCAGCATGGGATAGCTGTGAGAAATGAATATATTTTCTCAGGCAGATAACAATGATAAATGTTCTAAAGCCTCCTTGAGATGACTTCAAGTAATTTGTACTTATTTGTTTACAAACATAGCTACACAGGTAAACCATAATCAGGAATGACAGAGCACACTACTATCTATCTGCATTCTTCCCCACATAGAAAATTAGGTGTTTATTGTAAAGAAGTAATTTCACTCCACATAAGCATCACCTAAAAAAAAATATGTTTTTCTTTAGAAGCAAACATACTTAGAAGTCAACCAGCACAATGTCCTGTAAAAGCAATCTTGTAAGAAGGTGCATTTTTTTTCTTCAAAGTTAACTTTCTTTGACATCTTTCCTAAAAGATAAGACACAAGTCCCTGTACCAAGGCTTTTAAAAAAGATTTTTAAATAAAAAATTATCTGAAAATGCAACAAAATAAAAGCCATACAAATAAAAAACTACTACTGAGCAAAAATGAAATGCTGCACAGGGATCTAACTATAGGGAGGTCTTTTCAGAATCATGGTTTAGATATACACTGTTCTAATTTCATGCATGCAAGGGTTTTCACTGAAGACATAAATGAAAATTTTATTCAATGGGACAACCTCTCAAGTATCTAGAGCACCTCAACACTGAAACCACTGTAATTTGAATTAAAATCACTTGATACTGATCTTTGTAACTTGTTGCAAAAACACAGTTTTAGAAGAAAAGCAACTGGTTCAGTTACTTTACCTTCTTTCTAGATAGAAAAGTTAAATTTTTCATTCTACTACCTTTTTCATGAAGCTCACATCTTGCCTTGAAATTTTGTCTCGTTTTATCTTTAGATCAGAAACATCTGGTATTATTCTAAAAAGGAAACAAAAATGTCATTTTAGCAAAGAGAAATTGAAAGGGAAGAGGATGAAGCTTACCTGTAAAACTCTTGCCATCAATAAATGACACTGAACACTGTGCATTTATCAAAACAGTACATTAATGTTTCGTATTAGCAAAAATATTTAAAAATCAACAGTACTGATCATTCAGATATTAAACTAGAATTTCAAGTAGGCCAAAGCAAACAAAAAGAACTACCGTATCCCTCTGAGCTTTGCTCTGTTGTCATGCCGATCAATGAGATTATGCAGTATTTCCAAGACCAGCTGCCTTAGCTCAGAGTCTTCCATGAGTGAAGGAGACAATAACGGGTCCAGAAACGGGGGAGGAAGTGCATTAGTTATCGTTGTTGCTTTGTATCCTGAAGTCACCTGTTCATTGTCAGAAGTAAGATTAATGTGTGTCATTATTGCATTGTAAGAATTACTTGCAGTTCTCACTAAATTTTTAGTGGGCTTCCTTTAGCATCTGAAAGGTGGATTCAGATTGAAGTACTGTAGTAGTTTTGAAAATTCCTAACCTCACTATGAATTTGGAAGGACTTTAATACTTATGTTCTGATGAACTTCCTCATCTGTTTTAAAGTGGTATTTCTCAGGATCCTTCCTCTATCAACACACCCAAAAGAAAAATAAAGGTATCATTTATAAAATTTTTTTGAAAAATGGCCTATGAAAAGTTGCAGGGCATAAAATGAAGATGGTAATAATGCCAATAGCGATTTTTCCATTTCAGGCTCCGAGCTGCTCGTATTTCGTCCCGAGTTTGCTCACGTGAAGAAAAGAGAAATCAGGGCCTATATGTACATCTTAAACATTTATGGATACTACTTTATTGCAAAAAAAACCAGCAAGCAGCAAACCATTTCCTTAGAAATCTGGTACCATGATGGTTTTTTTAATACTACCTCTGACTTGCCTCATTTGATTACTTTTTGTTTAAAGCAAGCTCTGTAGATACATAAGGAAAAGTGAACTTCTATCTGACAATTTAAATATTAATCAGCTGAACATTTACAGCAGTCAGAAATGTTTAAAATTTACTGTCTCTTAAAACGGAGGTTACGAGAATATCACAATCTCAAAACCAAAACAGGATCCAGAAACTGACAAGGATGAGGGGAGCAAAATTATCCAAGATTTAATTATAATAAAAGCACTCATATTTTTATCTAAGGCCTTATATAATAATTATATTTTCATTATGCATACCATTAGAGCTTTTACATGTGAACTGTGTTGTACTGGATTTGGCTGGGATAGTTATTTTTCTTAATAGTAGCACACACACTGCTGTGTTTTGGATTTGTGACCAAAACAGTGTTGATATCACAGGGATGTTTTAGTTGTTGCTGAGCAGTGCTTACACAGTGTCAAGGCCTCTTCTGCTTCTCACACTGCCCTGCCACTGAGTAGGCTGGGAGTGCACAAGAAGTTGGGAGGGGACACAGCTGGGACAGCTGACCCCAACTAACCAAAGGGGTATTCCAGACCATATGACATCATGGTCAGCAACAAAATGGGACAGTTTGCAAAGGCTGCTGTTGCTTGGGGACTGGCTGGCTAGTGAGCAATTGGGTTTTGCGTGCATTTTTTTGTGGTTTGTTTGGGTGGGGTTTTTGTTCATTTCATTGAATCACGTGTTTTCCTTTTTTTACTTACTACACTGTCTTTATCTCAACCCACTTTTCTCATTTGTACCCTTACCAATTCTCTCCCCAGTCCCACTGGGGAAGAATGAGCAAGTGACTAGGTGATGCTCTGCTGTCTGCTGGGGTTAAACCACAACATATGAGCAAGCACTATTCCACAGCATAACTGAATAGGTTGAAGGGAAACTGGTGGGCAGAGGAGCATGCAGGTACATGAAGGTATCTAATCAATCATTTTGAAAATGGAAAGTTACTAATATTACAAGCAGTAAGGCTGCAAATAAAAGCGTATACTTTTAATGCAGTGCCAGATTTTAATTGCTTATACAACACTAAGTTGTCTGCCTGTGTGTATGCACAAGACGACTAATTATGTCATGAAGTATAATTTTTTTGTAAAGAATACATGATGTACAATGCTCAGTTCAGTACACAGAACAGGCAGGGTTCAGTAGTTTCTAGTTCTTTATTATGTGTGCAGACTAAACCTTATATACCACAAAAGCTTTGCTCTGAACATAAATTCCTTCCCACGTTTTTTCCACAATATTTATCAATGTCTAAGTAATTCATTAAGCATCAAAACAATCACTTTCACATCTTTGTGCCATGTTGGGATTGTACTTCCATGTTCTAAAAGAGGATCCAAACCAAACTTCAGTCTAAAAAATGTTAAATTCCTTCCACATACACAATTCCAATCGCTTAACACATACTTACAGGCTATGCAGCACCCCAAATAATTGGAATAATTCTTACTGACTTCATTGGCAATTTTTAAGACTGGAACAGTTTAGGCATAGCTCAGTCTATCTTTAATGAAGACAAAGTACAAAATGGCCACCTGAAGTCCTTTCTAATGTGTTTTCTATCTTTAAATTGCAACTGTGAATGCTCAGGTCTTCTGCAAGCCAGAATCTAGGACTTCATATTCTGACAAACAAAGAACAGTTTAACTGATTTGCCTAACATCACACACAAATTTCATGTCAAGGCAGGGATAGAAACTCATTTTCCAGGAAGACATTCTTCTGCTTTAGTCATGAAATCATTCTTTATGCTATCTCCCCTATTTCAAGCACTGAACAGTTTTCAGCTTCTGCAACAACACAGGCCAGGATTCTACAGGAAAGTGCCTCCTTTACTACCCACTTCTGATTCTTACCATCAGGATGTATTTCCAGAAATACTCTCTGAAGGCTTACAGTTCAAAAATGTATTTGTGATAAAACATTTAATCATAGCTTACAAGAAACTTGGGAAATACTAGGAAGGAAAGAACAATGGTGCCTGAGGTTCTAAAGGCTTGGAGATAAGCATCCACTACTACAGTTTTAAAAATATCAGCCATTCTACTAATTACAGGTTTTGTGGTGTCAGAGACAAAAGTGATTTCACACTGATGTTGCCAGCATCACTGGCAGAACTAGTCAACTCAACCTACTCTATGATGTTCTTTTGGATGTGCAGATCCAATTATAACTGATATTTACTGAAGTTCTCTAAAGAGATGGAGGAGTATTTCTTGAGCTGCTTCTAATGTAAATTGGGAAAACACTGTCACAATTTTACCCAGTAGAACTAGAGATCTGTAGTTTTGTAACAGTAGTATTAAGTATGGTTATTTCATATGAGGTATGTTTAATTTTCTAATTGTAATTACAGTTGTAATACTATACTTCTATGTATAAATATATACACAAAGTGAAACGTGTGCTTATAACATAATATACTGAACACAGAAGGCTTACCATAAGTAAAGATCTCAATAACATGATTTGAATCCTCCTAGTTCCCAAATCTCTACAATAGAAAAGAAGTTGAAAATTAGTTTCTTTGCATATCTTCAAAATATTATTCTACTCCAGTCATCATTCTAACCACTGCATTTTTGACAAGAGAATACAGCAGTATTGGAAGGGATGCTAGAT